>NW_008824754.1:3948660-3983145 GCF_000699105.1 Pygoscelis adeliae | reverse complement strand
ATAGAATGATAGAATGCTGACAGGCCGCAATAAGGTCTCCCTGAAGCCTTCTCTTCTCCAGGCTGAACAACCCCAACTCTCTCAGACTTTCTTCATAGGAGAGGTGTTCCATCCCCCTGATCATGTTTGTGACCCTCCTCTGGACCCACTCCAACAGATCCATGTCTTTCTTAAATGAATACCATTTCTGCGTTATATCTACAGCTGATGCAATATTATATTTTTAGCTGTGAACTGTGATGTCACAGCTCTAGTTCTAGAAAAGGTATGAGCTGCTGTTGATCTGTAACAGGACTGAAAAAAATAGAACAGGTGACAAAAAATGTTTTGTGTCAATCCTTAAGAAGAAAATATTTGCTCAGAAGCTGCTCAAAGAAGTACACCTAAAAACCTGTGAAACAGTTTGTTGGAGATCATAGGCCAAATTGTATATCTTCAAAACAGAATTCCAAAAACCACTTGGAATTTATGCGCATCAGTATGTGTTTATGTACACATACACATACATGTATACTTATATCTATAGATATAAGTAAATATTAGGAAAAGGCCGCTTCACTTAATGTAATGAATGATACTTAATGTTTACAGAAGACAAGAATATGTGGCTCAAACTTGGAATAAAGCCATACTAGTTCAGTGTAAATTAGTAGTTGCAGACCAAGAGATAGCTGGTCTGCTAAGATGTTTGCAGTGTTTTATTGCCTGGATTAATTAATGATAATGGTTAAGAGAATGATAATCTATTGGCTTCCAAGAGAGAATCGGGCAGTCTTCCCTGCTCAATGGAGTGTTAGAAGATTTGAAATATTTGAGGCACCAGAGGGTACTAGGAAGATTTATACAACTCAATGCTCAAGCTGCCCAGTCCTGGAAATTTGCTATTGGAAGGTTTCCTGGAGCTTAAGTGGATATTATTTCTTTATAATATACCTTTTTTTCTTCTGTAATTTCTAGAAGTTTAAGGTTCTTCAAAAAACCTATGCAACTGATTTTTGATTTTTTTATCTTTCACTTTTTATTGTATATGTTTGTATATGTTTGAGGTTTAGTTGTCATTTTCTGTTTTGATCAGTTATGTACAGAACCAGTCATTTCAAGCATTTATGTAAAGTATCACCACATAACAACCGTTCGCATTCTCCTAATATATATATTTTTTTAAACAAGCTGATAATCTTCAATTTGAAAACCGCTGGATACATTCTATGAAAGAGCAAATCCATTTTTTTCCTTTTTATATGACAGCTAAGCCTACACTTAGATTTCTGGGTCTTGGAAACATACCTGTATGTCATGCATGATCTGAGGAAAGCAATCATGCATGAGCCTAAGTATTTGAAGAGTCTTTGAGCCACAGATAAAAACAAGCGTATTATGAAAGAGGAATCAAACATTTTGGAGTGGGATAGTGAAGACTCTTACTATTTGGTTCTTAGGGCTTCTGTATATCAACAGATACCTCTTCTACAGAATATAAGTTTCACAATTATTATTTATATGAACATTGGAGGGAAAGTTTCTAATTCACTTTTTAAAGAGGACTAAAGGCACCCTAATAGTAAAGAACTTGTTGCTCTAACAATTGGAAAATTAGTGAATAATTGATGTAGAAACCGAAGAGATACATGACATTGGTATATAAATGTTCCCCAAGGATTTTTTTTTACTGAATGACTATAGAAAATGTTTTTTGTTAACTAGACGCAATCATTAAAGCTGTACAGACACATATGTTTAATAAGAAAAAAAGGAAATATTTCCATTTCTCATATTTTCCAAACAGTACTGCTGTTTCTATTATGTAACAACATTAACTTAGCAGGAAAAAAACATTCCTTTAAATATTTCTTAGAGGGGAAGTTTTGTGCTCTTGAGGTTTGATTCCCTTCATGACAACAACTCAACACAGCTCTGCATCTTTAATCTAAGAAGTATGAGACAGGTGTGGAGACTATTTCTTGGCATGGACTTCCATGTTGATAAGCTCCCTCTATTTTTAATTTGTTTCCGCCTAGCAGCTGGTACAGTAGATTTGTGAACCATTCCTGTAACTTTCTTGGATAAACATTTTATACCCCATCAAGGAGACCCACAAGTCATGTATTGACTTGACAGGGGATGGCTGTCAGCTTCTTGATAGTATTTTCAGTCCCTTTAGTTTTATCGTCTGAGAAACAGTATTTGTTGTCCAAGAGTGGCTGTTCAGTATATGTTTTGACTGGCACTAATTCAGGTACTGCTTTTCTTTTCCCTGAGGCTAGCTGGTTTAGATATCTGCCTACCCTTTCAGAAGCAGGGTCTGAAAACATGGTCTAAAAACTACTGTGGTAATCACAAGTACACACAATTTAAAGCCAGAAGAGATTGCTAGATCATTTTGATTGACTGCATGTATGTCACAAGCCATTACATTTAAGCATTACACGATATTTATTTCAAAAATTCAGTCTGGCTAAACTGTGTAGATCCGGATTCATCCTATGTAATACACGGTACCCAATGAAATGCCCATCTTTGACCCTTTGTGGACTAGAGTCTATGGAAGCAATAACCCTTCAAGAGGGCAAATCAGGCCAGGATACGAGCTGTCCTGTGAAGAACTCCTCTTTGTATATACAAGGATGGCCTTGAACTTGTAGAATCATAGAATCATAGAATCATTAAGGTTGGAAGAGACCTCTAAGATCATCGAGTCCAACCATCAACCCAACACCACCATGCCCACTAAACCATGTCCCTAAGCGCCTCATCTACACGTCTTTTAAATGCCTCCAGGGGTGGTGACTCAACCACTTCCCTGGGCAGCCTGTTCCAATGTTTAACCACTCTTTCAGTAAAGAAATTTTTCCTCACGTCCAATCTAAACCTCCCCTGGCGCAACTTGAGGCCATTTCCTCTCGTCCTATCGCTTGTTACTTGGGAGAAGAGACCAGCACCCACCTCGCTACAACCTCCTTTCAGGGAGTTGTAGAGAGCGATGAGGTCTCCCCTCAGCCTCCTTTTCTCCAGGCTAAACAACCCCAGTTCCCTCAGCCGCTCCTCATCAGACTTCTCCAGACCCCTCACCAGCCTCGTTGCCCTTCTCTGGACACGCTCTAACACCTCAATGTCCTTCTTGTAGTGAGGGGCATATAAATACGTAATATATAGTGAGTATCATATAAATACCTGGGAGTTTTAATGACTACTTCTATGACCCTGTGGCTACTCACATGGCAAAAGCAAAAGAATATCAGAGAAATTAAGAAATTAATAGAGAACAAAAAGTATTATTACGTCATTGAATAAAGTCACAATGCGTCCAATCACATATAAAACACAGATTGACAAACAGCAGAACTTTCTATGCCAAAAAGATGTGAAAACCAGAAGTTATAAGGGAAATACAGATGATAAAAGGCATGGGTAAGCTTGCACATTAGGAACAACTAAATATACTGAGGTTCTTCAGCTTGCCAGAGACAGCTGAGAGAGACTATGATAGAGGCACATTCTGGAAGTTTTCATGGTCCCTTTCAATACTAGAGTTAGCAAACAGCAAATGAAACCAGGTGGCAGGCTGAAACCAAAGGGAGGGGATTTGTGTGCACGTAGCTCTGCTGCACAGCATGTAGTTATGCCATGGAACTCAGAAGTCTATTAAAATAAAATAAGGAGCATTTATTATCTAAGGCTTCAGTCCTCCAGATGTTTTTAAACAAAACTCATCATTTAACTACTGTGCTTCCTAAATAGGAAACCATTTGGTTATTTGAATTGTGCAGGAAGTATAAATGACAAAAAGAGAGAGGAAAAAATCATTGACTTGCAGCTTCTGCAGCTCCAGGAACAGACGCTGTGTACACACAATAGCAGCTCAGGAGCGACGATGCCTGGTGTTGGGCAAAGCAACATCTGTCTGAGAAAAAACATCTGGACTGCCGCAGCATGCAGTAGGAAGCAAAATTTATCTTGAAGATTTTCCCCGGGGACTGGCAAAAATGCTCTTTTTACATAGAGTTGTTTTTTAAGAGTCCAATATAACCGTACCAGAAACCTTAGGGGTATTCCAAAGTGGCTATAATAGATGCTCTTTTAGGGAGATCTGCCATTAGCATCACATTGATGATATTCAAAACATTTCCAAAAGCCATTTGAGAGCCAGACCACACCTCAGATTGGAGATCAATACAGAGAGACCCTCACACTTCCTCAGTATCCGAGGGTTTGGATTCAGAGTTTCAGATATTCTCTGCTCCATTTGGGACACATTAAAATACTAAAGAAAGATGTGAGCCCACCCTTCCAGGTGTTCATCAGCAGCCTGGTTGAGCTACCTCATAAATTCAGAGTCTGGAAAATGCTGTCTTCAGCTGGCAGATCTGAATGTCACGATGAATGGACATGACGTTAAAGAAGATCACAGGCTGTTCTAACCTGTACCTGCAATTGGATCCAGGAGAAAATATGTCTTTGCTTTGAGAGTATTTGTGTGCCAAAAGACATATCCCAGAATTATAGCAGTTGTAATTGATTTCATATAAGCAAATTCTGTCTGATTTAAAAGAAGAAAGTTGCTCCACGGTTGTGAAACATAACATGTGTAAATACAATCAACATGTTTTTAAACATTTAGTGATATTAAAAAGAAAGCGACTGGCTTTAGGGTAGATGAAGCATTGCAACCCCATAAGCTTTAAGCACAGGCAGGGAAGAATAATAATAGCTAAAGTGAACTGATCAGCAGTTGGCTTATTTTTGTTCATCAGCTAGTGGTGATGGGCATGATCCTCCCCTGCATCCCTGCAGCTGGAAGAAGAGAGATGGCCTATAACATAAAGGGTGCTGGAACCACAAAATGATCAGAAGTAATATATATCCTGATATGTACCGCAATGTTTTCATCACGACGTTGCATCACTAAAGAAAGATACTGGATTGCAACGAGACATCATTCTGCAATAATTCTGTAGCTCTCTGCAACTTCACTTGGTGATTGAGCAGCTCTCCTGCTTTTGATCATCAAATGATGAGTGCTGCCTGCCTAAGCAGGGAGACCATGCTTTTCAGGTCGACCATGTATCTGCTGAGATCAAACAGCAGAGTCACCTTTCAAATCTAACATCATGTATTCAGGATCACTCTTTATACAACAAAAATGACTTGTGTCTGTAGTGATGAGGGATTTAAATTCATCCAGCAGGAGGTGAAAGAAGACACCTTCACACTACGTACCAGAATTTCTGTGATACAGCCCATGGGGAACCCAGACCTACTCCACACTCCACAAATGCCCACCAAGACACAAGCTGTACATTGATGAGCCTACGTCATCCGGCAGGGAGAAGGAACATTTAATGTCTTTTTCGATGTGTAAAACTGAGGCCAAAGCCCACATGCACAGCGACTACTCTAAACCCCTCTCTTCCATGTTGCGACTCCTATGATGCCTCAGCAGTAAGCAATTCAGATCATCACTACTCAAGGCATCCAGATCCTAACCCATCCTATCCACTGAGACAAGAAAAGAAACAGTGACACCCAAATTAAATGTGGATAGTAAGATGCCTGATCTCATACCAATGAGTAAGGTTTACATGATTTAAAATGGCTTACTGATTTGTGAGTAAGAATTAGCATATTCTTCTTTAAGCTATAAAACAAAAAAACAAACAAACACATAGCTCTGGTAAAAGTTGTTTCATATGGGTCACCTTTAACTCTAAAAATTGAGCCCATTTAGAAACATATATTAGACTCAATATATATTAGTCTCAAATATATAATAGACTCAAGTGGTTAACCTAGAGACACACAGGAAATCAGTTGCAAAGCAGTGTCTCAGACACAGGGACAATCTTCCCACCTACCTACAAACAGTAATTAAGATGCCCAGACACGTGAAGAACTGTTTTTTCTTAATCCTATTAAAATTCACCCAGTACTAGGAACGCATTCCGTTAAATGCGTGGTTTGCTCTAAGTGTTATGCTATTGCATTTTACCTAGAATACTTAATTGTTTCCGAAGACTAGCAAGTGGTTAACAGCTCTCCAAACAGGGGCTGCGGCGCTAGCTCCTGTAAATCACTGCAGTTCCCCTGACTGCATTTACACCAACTGAAGATCTGTTTTTTTGGGAAAAAAAAAAAAAAACAAAACCCCAAAAAACGTGCACAGGGGAAGCAGATAAGCTTTACACATCCTAAAAGGCAAATGTGGAACCAGTGCGTGGAGCGGCTACTAAGCTACAAAGAGGAAGCTGTCTGCTGCAAGGGAGAGTGCAAAGTCACTCGGAGGTGTCAAAATACGCAGGTATAGCGATATGGCTTACTCAGGTTAATGGTCTGATAATATCACTGCTGAGGCCTGGAAAGCCATTGCCTCGACATCCTTTGCTGGCGATGTTGATACAAACTCCACAGGGCTGGGGCTAGGGGCAAAGTCTGGGGCTTCGCATGCCAGGCTGATGAAAGAAGGGAAATCTATTTCAGTGCTTAAAGGACGGAGTGGTTTTTGGTGCAGAAGGTCAGACAGATACATGGGTAAGTTGCTGTATAGGAGTAGACTCAAAAAGGACTACTGAAATGAAAACCAGATAAGACCTTAGAACAAGATCCTACAGTCTATCAATGCTCTGGGATAGTGTAAGAGAGACACATGGGAACTCAGACATAAGGAAATCAGGGTTTTCTTGCAGTGTTGACAATAAATATGTTTGTTCTATGGTGGAAAAAAAAAAAACCTTGGAACAAAAAGCCCTTGCAGGCTGATACGGGAAGAAAAGCCTGTTTGTGGTGAGTACAGTGGAGAATTTGTTCACACCGATGCAGACAAACCCATGACTTGAAAGCGTAAGTCCTTTTTTTGACCCTGTTCGCTCCATGTTATCGAGTCAACCCAACTGGCATTTAATCAGCCCAGAGCTGGGGAAATCCATCTCTCTGCCTCTCCTGAAAAAAAGGAAAAGTGCCTCCTGTGGGTGTATTTCCAGAAGACTTAGGCCTGGCAGGTGCTGGATGTGTGCAGCATCCTGCCGATGGCTGGCTGCGTCTTGCAAGCCTTGCTGTCACCCTGCACGAGAAAGCTGCTCCATACCTGGCCCTTCACCAGTGTGTTCTTCATTTCAAACTAAATCCCTAGCTAGAAACAGAATTTATAAGTTTCTCTCTAACATAGTTTAGGACATGCTCATTTCTATAGATCTTTCTAGTACAAAAAGCCTTTCATGACATAGGACACAGTGAAGCACCAGGACCTAGAAGCAAAATTAATCAAAAATTACAATCTAGAGAAAGAAGAAAAATGACCAGTCTATTCTGAGTTTCAGTAAATGCTCTGCTTCCATGCAAATTTCAGGTGAAGATTCAGGAAAGAGGAAAAGGATGTTTTTTTATTCTGGTCAGACCCCAAGCCAGCACAGGGATCAACAGCGACACATCTTCAAGCATGAGAGAAATCTGGCTGAAATCGCTACTAAGGCTGACAGTTTCAGGCAGGCTGTAGTTTGCCGCTGGAGCTGGGCTTTTCTGGGTTGCAAGGACAGGAAACATGGTCTTGGAATTGAGACAATGTTCTCAGACAAGTACCCAAGATCCTGTTCCCAGTTTACTACCAGCTTAATACCTGCTCCCTTTTGCTATCATTTGAGCATCCTCAATTCTCCATCTCTGAAGGGGTTATTGCCTACTTTTCAGGAAATGAGTTGGGGCTTAAATAGTTCTCTGGGTTAAATAGTTTACATTTCCAGAAGGAAAGCTCAGCTTCCAAGTGTTATTTTAAAATTAATAAAACAGTGTAGGTATTGAAGGAGAGGCAGAAGCAATAACCCTATTCAGATGCCTTACGTTTTTGAACCGCTGTAGCAAAGGAATTCACAGATTTTAAGGCTGGAAAAGGACTTGATCTCCCAGATAACAAACTCTTAAGTAAAAACTGTCACGTAGCTGTAGATAGCACTTACAAGCACATTACAAGCACATTTTTCAAATTTGACTTGTGCCTGCAAGTCTCCCTGACTCCGAGTAATTAAAAAAATAGGTGGGTTTGTAATCACATTAGTTTTGGTTTTGTAATTTATGCCTGAACAAGTAGGACTTTGGCTGGAAGCTGACTGTGTGTGTTTCTTATGTACATACGTTCACGATGACACTCAGATATGTGCATGAGGCTGGAAAGCATTAAATAGCATAAATAAAATTAATGCTAAATAAATAGAAGAGAAATTCAACAAACAGTTATGTAGGATTTTCAAAGACTTCCCAGTAATGCCTGGACTAACACTCATGAGTGAATACGATCCTGCTTAAGCAGAGCTGAAATGAGAAATTTGCTTTTATTCTAAACTCTATTTGCTGTGCGACAATTTATTGGTTTCTCCATTTCATTCACTGGTTCCACTCTATCCAGATCAGAGATTGTGAGCAAAATAGGGGAAAAAATGACTCACTTTTTTACACCCTCTAGCCCAGTGTATCTTTGCTGAGAGTCCTTCACGCTACAACAGAAAGGTGCAGAAGCCAAGCGGCTTCGAGGAGTTTCTGACCAAGGAGTCACAAGGCACTCATCAGGGTAGACAACCACAAGCAAAGTCACAATTATGACCATATCCAGATCAGAGGAGCTTTTTTTTCCCCCCCAAATTTCACAGCACAGGGAGCAAGCCACTGTTATTTGGGCATAGCAACCAAGCGAGATGCTCTCTGTAGCAGAGTTGAAATCCCGAGCGAGCACTCCTGTCTGGGTTGGGTTCCTTGCACCTTGTGTCAGCCATCCGCAGTGTAGGTGTTTGCATTTGTGATAGTCACTCAGCTCTTTTTATAGTCACTGCAGAGAAAAAAAGCTTCTGGGGCACCAGTAATCCCACCCAAGCCTAGACATTTCCAGTAAGTGGGATGAGTGGTGCCCTACTTTCATAGGATCTGGTGAGCCTGCACTGTGCTGCACTGTGTTGGATGCTGTCAGCTCTGCCCTCCACTTTGGGGATGTCATTGCATTTTCCATCCATCCCTGTGTGACTTGCCAATATCCAAAAGCAGTTGCCATGGATTTGCACCCAGTTCTCATTAAACACAGCCTTAATCTGTTCCATCGTCCCTCTTCATCGGTCCCCAGGTTGGCACTGAAGCACAAGGATGGGGAGCAAAGGGGAGATGTGTTAATCACCTTCTACCTGCTCAGAGCACAAAGGACTCCAGTCACAGCAGCTGTCTAACTAATCTCTTTCACCATCAGTAAATTCACCCAATTTTCCCATTATCATTTCTAAGACTGTCGACTGGCGGGTGGCAGGTAATCCTAGATGTGGCATGGCTGTGACTGCAGCTGAAGTCACATAGAGATGAAAGCTTCAAAGGCAGGTTTAAGCATTAAAGAATGTTATTTAAAGATTATTCATCTGTTGGAGGAGGTGACATTTTGAAGGAAAATACCAACACCTTCACCTGCACAGTCAAAACGGCAGCAGGGTCTGAGTGAGCCCGAAGAAGTAGGAAATGATCCACCAGGAAAATGAATGAAATTTTCTTTACCTCCTTTCTCTCCTAAGACTCACCCCCTCCCCACCCTCCTTCTTTTGAAAAGCAATCCTCTGCCTTTCCTTTTGGTCACGGCAATTGCTGCCTTGATGGCAGATATGAGGCAAACATACTGAGAAGCTTTTGCAAAGCACTTGACTTCCCTGGCAGCATGATAATACAATTACACACTGTAATGGTGTACCACAGCATACCTCTGATGGTCGTGCAAATACAGCTGTTCCTACCTCCTTTTCCTCTGCCACAGCTACAGTTGTAACATCAAGGTGAAGTATGTTGGGTTGTTGAATTCTCCCCTTCCCCTAATTTCTGCTTGGTGAGTTCTGTATCTGTTTTTTTCAGTAATAACAGTGGAGGATTTGTTCTCAAAAGAGTCATGCCAAGCTTTACTACAATATTTGCAGTTGTAAAATGATGCATTTTTTGAAAAAATGTATGCTTTCTTGCTGTTCCTCCATTGTCCTGTCCGGTCCTCACTGGTATTTAACAACTTCAAATAAATAGAACCTGTAGCTACAGTCACCACCTGACTTCCAAGTGTTGTACATGCCACCAGTATTAGCATCCAGCATTTGCAGATGGGAAATACAAGATCAGAGAAAACAGGTGAGTTGCCCAAAAACCTGAACAGGGGATACAGCTGAAGTGTCCTCAGCACAAGTTTGTGGTTTCTCCACTGGAACACAACAATTAAAAGTATTATTAATATCAGCAGGTTGGTTGCAGGCAGACTTTCAGACTAGTAAGAAATTGCTTTGTTAGCTAAGATGTGTCCCAATGTTTGATCTGAAGTCCACTTTACTAGACCAAGAAATAATGTGGATTTCTTGGTATTTTCTACTACATTTGATGTATGTATCTTGGTTTCTCTCAAGCTGAAATCTCTTACTTTCAGCTAATACCAGTAATAGCAATATTGAGAGAGGTGGAGAAAAAAAGCAACACAAAGTGTGTCACAAGATGGGCAATCCCCAGAATACTTCAGGTCATTGCTACCAAACATTTTCCCTTTTTTTGTCCAAAGTTTCAGAGTCGTCTTTGCTTGTTTTCTGATGAGGGAAGCATCGTCATTTTACAAATAAAGAAAATAATTTTGCCAAAATACTTCAGAATTGGAGGTCCTACCGTGGTATCCAGCAGACCTAGTTCCAAATCTGATAGTACTCCATGCCCAAGATCTTTACACGTTGCACCCAGTCCACATGGGTGCTGTATGGCACTGTTTCTCAATGGGCAGCCCAGAGGCCACATCCAGCCCCCATGAGATAACATAGTGGCCAAACAGTCCTCCCAGTCTGGCCTGTACAAAGCCTCCCCTTTAATATTAAGGTTCTGAGCATTGCCTCAAATTTTCCTGGGAGGGCAGAGCTGCCAGAACCTGGCTTCTCCATGGGAGCCCTCTACCTTGAATGATGTTAGGAGGACATTGTAATGAGTTGGTCAGGGATAACTCTACTAAACTTCTATTATCTTATGGTCATCTTCCCTAATGAGCCATCCAGAAGAAGATGGCTGTCAGAGACAGGCTGAGAGGTAAGTGATATTGGTTGCAGGTCAGGAGGGATCAGAAGCCCAGGCAAACGGGAGCTCAGGACATGGGTTCATGGCTTTACGGGTGCATGGGTGCATGGGTGATAGGCTCAGAACTGAGAATTAAGAATGTAACGTAGTTGTGGAAGATCAGAGACTTGGAAGAGGAAACTTTCAGAGGAAGGCAGCTGCCGAATGAAGTGATCTCAGAGGATGGACTAATGGCAGTGTTTGGGGGATAAAAACTGATGGTAGATCCTCCTCAATTGACATGGTGGGAAAACAATAGACAGATGTAGGGGTAGAAGTAGGAGTGAGGAGGAGAGAGGAAGAAAAAACAGAGGCCTTGGAGAAGGAAAGGCGTGGGAATAAATTCTAAGCCAATAGTAATGGATTATAATAGTACTAAGATCTTATGTGAGAGTTTGTGTTTTTGCTGAGGGAACGAGAAACTTTAGGCTCAGTAGAAGAAGATGGGCTGGTTTATGACAAGAAAATCCTTGTGCAAAGTAACAGCAGGCTCTTTTAACACAGGTTAGATTTACATCCTACACAAAGATAAACCTCAAAATAATGCCTATTCAAGAATGCCAAACCATCATGCAGTTTAGGTTGTGACAAACTCTGTGAGAAAGAAGCCCAGGGACATGGACAGCTCCTGCCTACATCAGCGCTGCCACTCTTCTCACGGGCCCTGGGGAAAGACCAGAGCTCTGAAGAAGTTGCCTGAGGTAGAGTACATCAAGGACGACATTATCCCTTCTTGTCTGTTTGCCCAGAATGACACTCATCTTTCATAATAAGGAAGACAGCAGCAAAACTGTTTGGCATAGCACCACGTTTTCATTTTTCTTCATTTAATTATGCTCCATCCCACAGCATGGATCAACAACATGCAGAAAAGAAACCAAGAGCTAGTCAGCAGGCCTGGCTGGGGACATTTACTTCTCGAGAGTTGGGAGCAGAGCCAGATCCACCTGATGGTGGGACTTGCTAAGGGAGGTGGGGACAGTGCTAGGTTTTTGTAAATAACTCTAAGAGAAGAGACCAGAAAACTGAAGTCTGAAAGAAATAATCTTTCAATTTCACATAATGGGACATAAAAGTCCACATGGAGAAATTGATTCAACTCCGAGCTGGCACCGCGCAACACTTCTTCCTCCATCACGGCCTCCACAGCCAGAGATTTATAAGAGCAGAACAAGGCCAGGTTTCATATTTTTCCATCCTGGCAAAGGAATTCTGCGGTTTAACTGAAACAGCTTTTCTGACATGTCATTTCTTAATTCTCGCTTGTTCCTGCCCTCCGTCCCTCCCACTATCTCTTCTCCCACCCCCCCCAAATCAGACTGTTTCAATGAACAGCTTGCACATTTCAATGCAATCTTAATTTGATTTCCCAAAAGGCGTGGAGTCTCCTTTTTTCTCTCTCCCCGGCATGTGCACGCTCTACAGCAGCGATGACACTGAACCTGTTTTCCTGCGTGCAGGCTGTTGATACCTGCTCAGCCGTTTTCTAATGAGGCACTCACTTCTCACACATCAGTGAGATGCAAGGAAGAAAACATTGTGCGCTGTGGCTAAGCTCACGCAGTGGGGAAGACAGCAGGAAGGAGAGAGAAAGATGCGTCCTTGTCATAGATTTCTCCAAAAGCTCTGGTAACCCTTCAGCAAAACCCCATGACAACAGAAACAACTCTGTTGTCCCCAGAAAGATGCCAGAGGCCAGACGCCAGTGCCAACCACGCACACCTCGTTTACAACAGGGAATGGAGGCAAACAGGAGCTATAGCATGCTTCATCCATACAGCATCCGGAGATAAGCAGCCATAAGACCATAGCTGAGTAATATCCAGCTTGCTTATTGCACTTGTCCTCCATGAATGTCAGGAAACTTAAAAAGTCTTTTAAGTATGGTTATCCCCATATTACACGTTGACCAGCTGATGCATGCTGAAGTGAAGTGAGTTCACCAAGGTCATGCAGCAATGGCAAAGCTGGGAATAGACAACACCTTGAAGAAAAACCTCCCGCTCAGCAACATTCAGGTAGCCTTGTTGACACCAACAACTGGATGTTTTTGCAGTGCTGTTGTTCACGACATAGCTGTGACACGGATGTGACACTTTGAGGTTCCCTTGCTCTTCCCAATATGCATAGGAAGTTATTTAAAGATATGGGATGTGATGCAACAAGGTACCGTTGCTTATTTCACCAGACCTGGATGGGGCAATCATTCCTCAGGCTGAGAATGGAGAATGAGGAGAGGGGGGGAGATGCCCACCTGGCTGAAGAAGCTCAACTCAAGTAAGAAGAAAGCAAACTGGATGATCTGCAAAAACACAGACATGCTGCTTTTATCTAACATAGCAAAGCCCATCTACTGTTCCCCTGTTTTAGCAAACTGCCAACTGACTCTAATATATGTGTGGTGGTGGTGTTATTCCTTCTGTGAAGAAGACTTTTATGCTATCTGGCCTTCAGACTAGATTCCTGCGTTGCACTCCATGTAGGTCTAAACCCAAAGTTTGCCCAGAAACTTCATCTGATCTTGAAGTCTAATGATCACCTTCCTTAGCAGTATTTTATGTATCTATCAAGATAAACCACTGCTCCACAGACAGGTTTTGATGCATTTTTTTCATGCTGTTTCGAATTATGGTTTGTGCTCTGGTGACAGACAAGATCATTGGCCTACTTTTATTATTGCTCAAAAGCTATGATCTGCTGATATCTTCTAGATTTATGTATTATAAGGCAGGGCACTCTCAGACGAGTAAGTCTCAAATTTAGCAAAAAATTCTCTTTTCCATGCAACAAGTCCTTATTATCCATCAGGGTGTACTTCAGGATCTGCTGTGTATTTAGACATACTCTGTTTTTTGGCACGGTAGGGGATGAAAACACTATTTCAGGATTGTTGACACTTTGTCAATGTAACTGATTTCAGTAGGAGGCTTTGTTCTATATTTTTGGATAGACTCAAGGTATAAATTAAAAAAAACTGAACAGCAAGAGACATTTGGCCAACAGGGAGTTGATACTATGAAAAGAGCAGCATCAGGAAGGAACTGGGTCCCCAGCCTCCTAGGGCCTCTGTGTCTTCTGCTATGAAATCTGGCTTCTTGCCTCTTCCCTTGGACTTTTTCATCTAGATAGTGATAAGTTTGTGCTACTACCTCCTGACACAAGGAGAAAGATAACAGTTCTGTCCAGACAAGATGGCAGTGCTGCAGTAAGTGGCTGTCTGATGCTCTTGCACAGGAGTAGCCTAGCAGAAAGCTTTCATCTGATTTTCTCTGCTAGAAAAACACAGCAAATGATAACTCCATCCATTTTGCAACTTTATCATTGCAAGCCGTGATTCTGTGAAATTCCCCAAGAAAACAATGGTTGGTTTAACAACGGGTTTGTATAAGAAGAACAGGGATAGTGCGGGGGATACACAAGAGCCAATCCCTTGGTTCACACTGAGTGAGCAAGGAACAGAAGGTGAAGTAAGAAGTTGAAGGTCTGTCCACTGTCATTTCCAGTTCCTTCTGATGGAGACAATTTCATGCTGTAAACAAGCTCCATTTGAAAGAAAAGGGGGTTGGAAACTAAAGAGTTGGCTCATTCATTCTCTCACTGTGTGTAATGATATCAATTTAGTTGTCCCGGTCTGACGTTACATTTGGCGATTAGAGCTGACCTAGGTAAGTTCTCCCTGTATTGCCACTTGGCAGGAGAATTTCTCATTCTGTCTCCAAATTTCTCATGTAATGAGGCAGGATGCTGTCAAGTCAATTTCTGAGTTTCACCCATAAGGTGACTGCACTACCGAGCGTGGCACGTTATACATTCATAGCCAGCAACGTCTGTAAAACACGACAGGTTCCAGACAGGGTTGTGCAGATGCAAGATCACAGTCATCATAACCAGGGTACGATCATTCAGTTCCCCATCCCACTTAGCATTTGCCAGCTGATGGCTCCATAGGTTGTCATTTTAAAAACCAGCAAAGGACCCTCATCAAACTATTCCTCAGCTCCCTTCTATCCAGGGGCACAAACTTGTCTAGAAAAATCCACTGATCTGCAAAGAGCACTTTAGGCCTGATGCTCTGATATTAAACTAGCAGGTCTGCATTACAAGCAGTCATTTAGTTTGAGGAGGTGAATGTGTGGTCAAGTAAGGTTGAATAATGCCGGCTTGATTTATGTCAAAAAATTATTCTGTTAATTTCTCTGTTTGATCCTGACTCTTTTTTTTTTACACTATTATTTATGCTAATTATTCTGGGCTAAGTAATACGATCATCGTGGAAGGAACAGCTTTGATGTATGCAAGTGACATCTAATATGTGGTGCAAAATTGCCCTGTTACTACTCAATAAAATTATATTTCTGATGATTAAATACAGGAACTGGAACCTCAGTCCCATTAACTTAATGGCAAAACTCCCAATAACTAGAATGGGATGAGTATTGTTCACTTTTATAAAAATACACTAATTTCACAATTTTTTACATTTGAGTAAGCAAAAGGAAATGAGGTTATGCCACTGCCGCAGAGTTTATTTCCCCTTTTCTACAATCCCTGTCTTCTTTGGCCTCAATTTTAAAAATCAGATGTCTGTCTTTTTCACTCCATCTTACCATTATCGAGCCGCGGTGCTGCCCACAACATGCATGTACCACATTACTTAACTGACAGAAACTCTGCTTCAGGTTCTTACACTGGGTCAGAAATTGCACCTGCTTCTTTGACTTCACACTGTTCTTAAATATCATAAATAAATTAAGCCAACACTGACCCAGAATAGGAGCATGCACACATCCTTTTACATCAGTTTAAATAAATGTGTTAATCTTAACCTCAAAAATTTCACCGGTCACACCTTCTTTTTCTAATCATGATTTTTTTTTAACAGGTATAATTCAAAGACTTGTTTATTTTGAGTTCAAAATATCCACTATCATGACTGGAAAAACAGGTCTGACTAGGAAAAAAGGTTGGATAAAGTCACCTCCACAGGTCCCTTTCAACTCGAGCCATGCTATGACTATAAAATATCTGGAAATCCTAACTAAATGTCTTCTGCACAAGTGCAGGTCAGCTCTTTGGTGGATGCACAAGGAATGTAACTCAGCCGGGATGCCCCTATCATACCCTATGTACCTTGGATAACCCACTCACGTGTTAACAGTAGGTCTAATGCATAACGGTAGATATCAGACTTACTGGACATATTTACACATCAGCCATACAGTGCAGGTGTGGCAGATCTCAAGGTTCCCAAATACTTCAGTCCTATGACACATGGACGTCCCATGTCCACCAGGTAGGACCAGTAAGTGTGAAATAGGTGGATGCGTTGGGTCTCCACACTGTCTGCAGGCCATCTGTACAGACTAGAAATACCCCAGAGAGAACGTTTAGCCTTGAGCAAACTTCCGCATTATCCAGCACAGCTCTAAACACAGCCACATCTTTGCTCTGTCTATAAAGTTTGCCTGACACTTTCTGTTGCATAGTGTATAAATAATGTTGTGCTTCTGTTCCCTGTCCACATTGATCCATGCTGGCCTTTACAACTTCATCTTGGATGACCCTGCAGTCAAAGGTAAGACCTGTCTGCAGAAGAGCTAAGGACTCAGAGCATAAAGCAACGTTTATTATGTTGTGACTGTCACCATAACCTGCCTGGGCACTTTCAGTAAGCTAATCACAGCTCAGGTAAGGTTTTCTTACCTGAGAAGTCACAACAGAACTGGAATCACCATGCAGAGTTCTCTTAATCTTCCTTCCTACACCAATTCTTCCAAATCCTTTATCTTCTCTGAACGGAGATTATTGTCTTGCAAAAAAAATAGGGCACTTCATCTAGTATATCTTAATTACCATAACATTTAAAGAAGATACATGATTCCCTTAATCCAAAAGGCTAATGAATCATTTTTAATCATACAAAAATGCCATGTCCTATAGTGGTAAGCAGCCTAAAGAAAACAGTAGGAGTTGGTAGGCATATGCTTGCTTGCTCTTTCCTTAGTGTGAAAAAAATGCATCAGCCTGCTGCTGGCTCCTGACTGCAGATGCCTTACTTAACTTCAGAGAAGTAATCACTTTCTCCTCAACTCGTTCTTCTCTCTTTGTCCTTTGATTGCAGAATCCAGATGGGTTCGGTAGCCAGTAATTACTTTTATAACTAGAACTCACTTGCAATGCATCAGGTTAATGTTAATGGCATTCTGTACAGACGCTCATAATCTTCTCTCTGTTTTCTAACTTCTTTTCCATCCCAATGTAATCCTCAATACTAACCAAACAGTGATCTCTTATCTTCTTTTCTTTTTTTGACGGCGAGTATGTGGGGAGGAACAGTTTACATTTTTCCAGGCTCTCTCCCCCTCCTTCGCTATGTTTATTAAATCTGTATCTGTTATTTTTATGTCTTAATGCCAATGGATTTTTCTTTTAATTACAGCAATCTGATTTAAGTTTATTTAAATGCTGATTTATGTTTATGCTATCCCCTGATATCAATTTCATTCCAACTAGATCCCAGTGTAACTTAATTACTTGTAGTCTTGTCATTCCAAGCTAATGCTAATTAAAACAGTTTTATTACTGCAAGGTATTAAAGCTTAACCCCTCCACCAGTCTGTGGGAAATAAAGTAGTAAAGTCAAGGTGAGGAAATAGGCGGCTTACAGAACCAGAGAAAAGAGCATGCAGAAATGACCACTACATCTGTTTCTTTCCATTGTGCAATGTGCTGTAATTACCCAAGGCTCACAGTCTGGTTGTATCGCTCGGTCTGGAGACGTCTACCTGTGTTCATCCCGCATTGTACCCATCTCCTCTTTTTTAACCCTGTCTGTGGGCAAGAGTTGCAAAAGCTGAAGCTGCACACCTACTGGTAGGCAGCCTCTCCTCTCTTTATGCCCCCCTGTGTCCCCCTTCCTCCCCTTCCACCCACACCTCTCCGTACCTGCTCTCAGTCGTATCTCACCTGCTCTCCAGCCCCCCTCTTCATCACACATCCCGCTCTTTGCCATTCCCTCAAACCACACACTTAGCCACGGTCAAGAAAACCAGTGTTTTGATCCAATCATCTTCCTTCTACGCTTACATCGGATGGAGATCTTTGTCCATACCTTGCCCACTCCTGTCATCTCTTGTTTCCAGGAGAAGATGGAGCTGAAGGACTGACCAGACTAAGCTTTTCATAGCAAGTGCTTTGCAACCAGAGAGAGATCAATCCGAGACCATATGTACCGAGCAATAACAGAATATAATGCTACAAGTCTTCAAGCAAACTGGAGAAGTTAGTAGGACTGTAAAGCACCAGCTGAGTACAATTACCTCCTGCGCAATGCTTGTAAACTTTACCTGTCACTTCAACACTCCCCGTAAATCCCTCTGACTGCAGCACACAACTAAGGCTGCTATGCACACCCCGTGGCTTCCCAAAATCCCTCCCCATCTCCTACGCAGCTTTATTTTCCCCACCTTACTACTAAGTTCACATTTGCAGAAATGGTAATAAACTAACTCAGTTATTTTAAGAAATTCCCCAAGTCCTTATTCCTTAATACTAAAAATAACTCCACATATATCTCTTCAGACATATATATGCACATATATGCAAATGGGTACAGTATTGTACTCAGGTGTTTGGCTTTCCAGCAGAGTTTTTCAGCTGGTTGCCAGGTAACTGGAACACTTTTGATACACATGTGCAGAAGACATACTTAATTGTTTTTCACGTGCACTCAAATTAGGAGACAGCGAAGGCTAGTGTTTCTTCTGCTGATGAGTAAGTGACATCTGTGGGAACACAGAAAGCTACAGAGTGTGTCTGTCTGGGGCTAATTGATTTATAAAACTTGCCGACAGACAGATGTGAACAAACACTCCTGACAAACAACATGATTATAAATTAGCTTCTTCTTTTTATAAGAGGTAGGCTAAAAACACCCAGCAAGGATAAGTAATGGGTGCAAGAGACGAGTTATTTATTTTCTGCATCCAGCGAAGCACAGCAATTGTACTCTTGTTCTGTGGGCTGGTTTTCCGTTGGAGTCTGGGAGTAAGGGAAAAGAAGCTGAAGAATGAGGATGATTTCTACAAAGTGGGAAGCATCTTGCAGTATCCCAGGAAAAACAAGCTGCTAGGCAAGATGTAAATATGACCTTTCTGAGCTCTCTGTCTGAATCGGTGTTTTTTAGCTGAAGGAAGTGGATCGGTCCCACTGTTACTGAGGAATTTCTGTGCTGTCTTGCTTAATGAAATTCACTCCTACGCAGCCTGAGCAACTCAGTTTCAGAATCTGTGCTTTAGAGGAGAAGGGAGTGTGAACTTCGTCACATTTCTTTGATAAGTGAATGAAGTTGTGCAATCCCTTTGAATTGACTTTTAAGTCAATGGACATTACTGGTTTCCCCAGGAGAAGGAGGGGGGTGTAAAGGTGTGTGTGTGGGAGCCCATAAGACAACTGAAGTCCTTTATGTGGTTATGTGGATGCTGAGACCACGCTCCAAATGAACTAAGTGCTTTCCTTCGTGTCCCGGAAAAAGTTAACAGAAAAAAAAAAAGAAAAACCCAACTCTCCAGACCTATGTTATTTCAGAAAATCAGTTCCACACACTATTATCTAGATGAAAATTTCACTTCATTTTCCCATACATAAGCAGGAGGCAATAAGAAATAGAACTGAAATTAACTGGGCTCAAAACTATGGTCAAAACTGGCTGAAATTAAATGAAAAGAAAACCCAACATGACAACTGATCACAGAAATTCAAAACTTATCTTACATTATCTAAAGTAATTGGTAAAGCAAGCGGAGAAATTTAAAATAAAGGTAAGTAAGAATCTTCTTATCATCCCTCAGACTCCCACCATCCCTATTTACACCCCATCTGGGTTCTGCTGGTCCCATTGCTGAGCACGTGGCAGCAACAACGGGGAATAGTAGAGAGGAGTACGCTGTGCGTGCATGTATTTTATACAGAGGGAGGGCTCACTGTCCATCATCACAGTTCCAGAGGAAGAGGCAATCCTAAATCTTTCCTCTCCACTGTTTTCCACTACAACATAAAGAAATCTCAGAAAGAGAGAGAGAATGGGTGCTAAGTGCACTGGCACAAGCATAGAAATGGAAAAAAATAATCATTACTCATCAGTCCTTACAATTTACAGCCTTCAAGGTCTGCGGTGAGGGTGGGAGCTGAGCGCAGGCGGTAGCAGACACTGCTGCTTCTCAGCTAAGGCACAACCTTCCCCGACTGCCCAGCCCTGGGCAGGCAGATGATGGGGAGAAGGGCAGGGAAAGCTCCTGCTACTCATTTCTTGGGGTGCTGCCCTTGTGCATACCCGTGTGCAAGGAAGTTAGAGCAGCAGCACTCAGCCCTGGAGCTGGGTAGGGCAGTGAGCAGCCAGCAGCAATTCTGGTCATCAGTGAGGGATTTTCAGGACAAGAGAGCTGAGTGCAATCAAGAAGAGGTAGCTGAAGCATTCCCCAGAGCTGTGATTTCTGGGAGTGGAAGGCGATGGATATAAAGGCAGAGCCTTACATGCAGAGGGTTACTGGATACTGGTTCATGGGCTTGACCCTGCTGAGGGTCAGTGGTGCAATGAGATTTAGCACTGGGGGTCCTGTTACCCTCGTTGGCATCCAGCAGAAGCTGGTATCAGGAGAAGCAAGTTCAAACAAACTCCTCCTTGAGGTCCCAAAGTTCATGCAGATGCTCGAATCTAGGCTGAAATTCTGGCAGACACGACATGCCAGTGGGACACAGGACACCAAGTAGTCCTGGGAAGATGATGTTAATTATTCTTGTCATTAAAAGCAGCAGGAAATAAGTCTTTGTGAGCAGCTTGTCTCACACACACATGCATGCATGCACTCACGCACAAGCCAAGGCAGGCTTTAGGAGACAAGGCTGTTGCTCAGCGTAAAGGAAACTAAGTCAATATTATCTTTTAATAACAAATCCAAAAGGAGGCAAGCTGTCCCAAAGAATGAGCCAACAGAAAACATGATTCACAGGAATATGACAGATCAAGGGGCCTCAGCTGAACAAATTAGCATGTGCAAATATTTGGGCTGATGCGCTTGATGGAGATTTGAATTGTAGAGACCATATTAACAAGTGACATCCCTAACTTGAGCTCCATAAAAAAGAGCCTCCTCCCAACCCAGGAATCGTTTCCCCCACCTTGTTTTCTTTCACTTAGTAGAAAACACTTTTCCTTCACGCTGTGAGAAACAACCTTTTTTTTTCATCCACATGCTTGCTCTCTCTTTTCTGATGACTGCACTGAGTTTAATAAGCTGCTGTCAGACGTGTGCAGTTAAAGCTTGGGGTTGTGTTTTTGTTTTCCCTTGTGCTTGCACAGCACAATTCCAGCAGTGTCACTTTTACAAGGCATGATGCAACCCCTCACAAGAACAATGCAAAACAAAAGCAAGGTGTTTATGGAGCACTGAAGCATCCCTCCCCTGCTGTGGGACATATGTGCAAGGAGAAGAAAGATCTCTTGTAGTCCCTCTTCATCTTAAACTCATCTGGGTTTTACCAAAGTGCTCCCTGAATAAACAGGATAGGAAGGACTATGTTCTATATGCATGGAAAATGCACAATTTACCTTTTTTTTTTTTTCCACCTTCATATGTTTTAATTTTCCATACTTTTGCATGTTTCATGGAATAAATGCTAGGATCATTTAAATGGAAGCCAAATTTTGCACCGGAGGAGGAAAAGGGAGACAGCGAGAGAAATTAATTGTCCACTTCTGTTCTGCTTTGATTTGGTTCTTGATCCCAAGGAGGAAGAAGATGAAGCACAAGCCAAGTTCTTATATGGCCACCTTGATTTTTATCTTTTTCCCTTTACTGCCACCAAAGCGAGGAATGGAAAAAAGTAATGCTGGTAATTCCCTGTGCTCCAGCGTAGGGTTAATGCATAACTTTCTGAACTGAAAATCATGTCATTAGCCTGCTACACATGAATTAGAGAAAGGCACTTGCTTTTGTATTTATTATGCTTATCTCAATTGCTATTCACAGTCTTAAGCCTTACTCGGGCTGCCATTTTGTGCTGATCACTGTGCTAGACGGAAGAAAAGCTTATGAGCATATGGTAGCATTTGGCTGCTCACCCATTCTCAGGATTTCACCCAGTTCTCATTGACTTTCAATGGCATCTGGACAACTAATTGCCACAGGCATCTTTCAAAGCCCCAGCTACAGTACCCCAAAGTATGCAAGCTACTTTACAGTCCAACCACACAAAACAACAGGTTCCTTGCCTCCAGGCACTTGCGCCTACTGTTAGATGCATATCCTTAAGCGCAGCAAAGATAAGTTAAGCAAGGCAGAGTGGTTATGGCAAGTCTCAGGCCCTGTGTGGCTGCAATGCTTTGGGAAGAGCTGGATTAGTCCCATGAGCTCTGTCATCCCCCTTGCAGTGACCATCACCAGGCTTAGCAGGAAAGGTGCTGAGCAGCCTGTGCTTTGAGACTTGGGGTTTACTTCATGCTCTGCCACTGATGTCCAGTAGAGCCTCTGTCATGTCACTTTATCTCTGTGCCATTTTTCTCTCTTATCTCACAAAGTGTTGGGGACAGAAAACGGCTCCCATTACCCATGTGCAAAGGAGCTCATCTTGGAGGCTCTGGCATTGGCTGGAATCTGAACTGGAATAAGTCTATGAGAAATAACAGCAGCAGGGTATTTCTGTGTCCTCGGAAGAAGTGTGTGGACTCATCTGTGCTCTGTGAGCGGATGGTATACACTTAACCGACCTGTGAAAGTGGCTGGCCTTGATTTTGGCAAGCTTGTTTCCTTCGCAGCCCCACGGTTTCTGCAGGGCACAGGAAATGCTTTTGAACAAGATGATCCAGAACAGAGGAAAACAGCATGTCGCATAAACAACTTTCTGAAATGGGAAAAAAAGAAACCTCCTCTATCCTAAACAACAGCAAGACCACTGCAGAGGTCAGAATAGCCAGGGCTGTAAAAAGCTTCTAAAAATGTACGTGCCGCTGTTGAATTGCTTTGCCCTTGTCTCCTGAGCTTCCCACGGAATTGTATTCAATCTTGAGTTTTATGAAGACGAGCCCAATGAAGCTGTGGTCTGCAGCATTTCTGGCTGTAGTCTGAAATGCTGCTCAGGATGTCTTTAAAGATTTAAAAGGAATTTAGCTTTAGCCTTGTTTGTGTGTGATTTTTTTTTTTTTTCCCCAAACCACAGAATTGCTGAGAGGTTTTATACCTTTTCTATTTTCTCCCTTCAAAGATTATGGATAGACTCCTCACCTAATTATTTTGTTTCCATCTTGTAAACAAGAGATCTGGTGAATAAGATAGCAAAGAACATATCTCTGCTTGCATCTTACGACATGCCTACACTGAAAAAAATTATACATAAGAAAATTTCATTTCAATTTCCTGTAACAAGGCACCCTGTGAAAGGGGAAAGAGAAAAGAGGAGACACTGTTAGACACAGTCTGTACTGTATAGTCGTACCCTGCTGTGAAGGTCTGCTAAATGGAAACTTTCCATTTCAATAACCCTTCATTGGCATTTTTAATAATTTTAATAACTTTTTTTCAAATATAAAAAGAAAAAAAGTTCCCATTAAAATATATACAAAAGTTATTTAAGCGGTCTTTCCCTGTAATATAGGAAAGACAGACTTCTCAATTCTAAAAATCTGAAAAATGAGTTGACTATGAAACACAAAGAAAGGGTTCTTTGGTTGCCTTTGTTTATTTATTACATCTTTCTTTTCCAGATTCAGTCAAAACCAGAGAAAGTAAACATGTAAGCTGGCATTTTTTAGGTTTTAATAACTGACACGGTTACTTTTAAGTTGAGAAAAATACTTGCTTCTAGTATAATTTTAGTTGTCTGTACTCCTTCAAAAACAGCTGGAATAATGGCCTCTCTGCATTCATGCTCAGAAAATAACCCTCTGCAAACCCTCTGGAATGTTTTTTTTCCCCTTCATTTCATAGGCTGGAAGCCATCTCATCAGCTTGTGAGAACGTCTGTAGAGGTCATGGTTTTAAGGTAGACAGTTTTGAGGTAAATACTGCGCTTTTTAGATACCTGGTTCCTGAACTGTCTAAGGAGATCGGTGATAACACCCTGCGGTTGGCAGCAGAAAGATGGAAATATTCTAAACGGAACAAAATGCTTCCCATAGTCAAATGTTAAATAAGGCAACTATGATGTCCAAAGTTATGTTTTCTACTACAGCAGGTTGCATATATAAAGAAAAGTGGGGGAAAAAATAAAATCACTCTCATTAGACCTGCAGCCTGAGGACAAGAGTGCTGTAAGCACCACCACGTGATCCCTGAGGTTTGCAAAACCAGAAAAAGCATGACGGACCCGAATCACAGGCAAGTCTATTAAGCACTTTAGAGTCTACTTAATAGTTTGGTTTTCCTTAGTAAATATTCTCCCTTAAATGCCTGGCTTCTAATAGGAAAGTGCAAATAGCCACGTTTGACCTTGCAGCTTTAGACTTGCATACAAGAAAGCATCTGAGTCCTGATTCAGGAAGATAGAAGCAGTCATACCGATTTCAAAGGAAATCTCTCAATGTTAGGGCATCTTTAAGGCCTTAAAGTTATCAGTGGGATTTCAACACACATTTAAAGTTAATCATGTGCTTACGCATCCTTTCTGAAGTGGGCCCAACAGCTCAATTGAGTCTTTCAGAAATTCTTCAATCCTTACAGACCTCAGGATGTGCTTTCCCATTTTATTCTTCCCTCACCATCTTTCCTTGAGATTTCGGCAGCGATGTGTCTGTTACTAGTGAATTAGAGCAGGATGAGAGATCACCCACTTTGGAAACCCCATGAGTTCATGTTGGGAGCTGGGGCTTTCCACTCTCCCAGTTATCTCTCTATACAGAGGACGTGGAGGCATCGAGGCTCACGGGCAGCCACCCCTCTGAAGCCCTCCGCAGGCATCTCCACCTGCAGGGACCTCAAATCCATGCAGCAGCCGACGCCTTTGCCTTTTCTTTATGTAAATATATACAGTGACAAGGATTTCTGAATCGATGGTGTTCCTGTAGCTTTTCCTCCAATTATTTTTTTTGCTCATAAATTTTAAGTTGAAATTCAATTTAATTAAACGCACAGGTGAGCCGCTGGACTCTAATGAGGGCTGAGCATGGAAATATCTTTCCATGCTTTTACTGGCCACTTCACCTGAAGGTGATGTCTTTCAAGGCTGAAAGAAATTCATCAAAGGAAAAGGTGATGGGGGAAGCCAGCCTCTTCCCACTGCTTGCTGCCAGCCCAGCAAGAAGTGAAACAAGCTGTCAGAGCTCAAAGGGAGTGCGAGAGGGAGACAAGCAGCTCCATGCCTATAGTTCCCAGTGCACATTCTCCCTTGAGCCTCAGGAGGGCATTTTGATGGTGTAATACGTGGCACTAATCAGAAAGATGAACCCTCTGGTGCTCTGAACACACCGCCAAAAGGCAAAGCTTTCCCTTTACTACCAAAAATGTATGTAAGCAGCATACATGCAATGGCAAATCTTATAAAACCTCATCTGTGCACAAGGAAACCAACCCCCACAGATCTTTTTTACTGGTTCTGGGTAATCTCCTGTCCCATGGTGGGATCTGAGTGCAGTACACCACCTTCATGGACAATACCACCAGCTGCAGGTTTAATTAATAATGAAGTACTTGCCACAAAGGCCACCAACCTATGCCCACCCTGATCCCAAGGCTGCAATTAATATTGTCCTTGCTGCTCTGGGGACTCCCTCTTCAGCTTAGAAGACAGATCCCCTGCTCTTAAGGCAAGCTTCCTTGCTTGCTTAACATCCCCTGTTCACCAGCAAAGAGCTTCAGTGATAAAGTAAAATTAATAATGGAAGCATTAACGGTAACTCTGATCATCCGCAAATGCACTAAAGGAGTGTTTTAGAGTAAGGTGCACTTCACTCCCAAAGAAGCAAGGAAGCATATATTTATGCTTTAAAACCAAGGGAAATAAGGATAGAAGGTTAAAATGGAAAATAAGGTTGTAAGGCTAAAAGCAATGATTTATTTTTTTTCCCCAGGAAATCACTACTTGAAAATTTTCACGGACAACACAACCACTTGAATAATGAATAAAGTAGACTGGTTTAAATGCAGTGAAATTGCCCTCTCCTCAGCTTTCTCTTAATCTTTTGTGGCCCTACAAGGGCCTTAAAAGAGGAGGCCCTGTGACATGCTAATCCAGCAGTCCTCCAGCAGCTAAGTTTAATCAGTCAGTAAGAGCTGAAGCCACTATGCAAATTTTGAAAGAGGAACCTCAAATTCCCTTTTTGATGGCTGAACACTTGTTGTTTTTACATCTGTTGAATTAGCCATAGAAAAAAACAACAGTAACCACAAACAACTTAAATAACTAAATCTACATTGCTAATAATTCCCTAATTGCTAACCTGAAAGTCCATAACAGTCCTGATTGCTGACTGTCACTCAGGTTATTTTACAAATGCCTGTTGATTTTGAAATTGTAGTGATGCTGAATTAGTAAATGGATGGGGCAGAATGGTATTCTGAGTCAGGGGCCCTACATTATGAATGAAAAGCTTTCCCATCTGTGTAGCTCCTGGGATCTCAAAACATTTAAACAAAAATTAATTCACCATCACTCAGAACACCCTGGGAAGTAATCAGAGATTTGTGTTTCGCTGAAGTTAAAATCACAGCATTAACACAAACCTGATGATCCCGCCACCAGGTCCACTGCAGCAAGAGGCAGGATTGAGGCCAGAAAAGCTGATTTCAACAGAAACTGATAGAAACCCTTTTTTCTATGGAGCTCTGTCTTGTAATTAATTATTGGTGTGTCTAGAAAGTTGCAGACTCCAGCCGGAGTCACGGTTTCAGCTCTCTTGAGATTACACTCTGCTGTCTTGCAAGTGGTGAGCTCTTCCTGAGCCTCCCTGGCTTAGGTTGTCCAGGGGGTCACCTTCACTGCAGGACCCGAACAACCTTTAGGGCTGTTATTTCATAGAATCATAGAATCATTAAGGTTGGAAAAGACCTCTAAGACCATCGAGTCCAACCATCAACCCAACACCACCATGCCCACTAAACCATGTCCGTAAACGTCTCATCTACCCGTCTTTTAAATACCTCCAGGGATGGTGACTCAACCTCTTCCCTGGGCAGCCTGGTCCAATGTTTAACCACTCTTTCAGTAAAGAAATTTTTCCTCACATCCAATCTAAACCTCCCCTGGTGCAACTTGAGGCCGTTTCCTCTCGTCCTATCGCTTGTTACTTGGGAGAAGAGACCGACCCCCACCTCGCTACAGCCTCCTTTCAGGGAGTTGTAGAGAGCAATAAGGTCTCCCCTCAGCCTCCTTTTCTCCAGGCTAAACAACCCCAGAATTTGACTGAGAAGAGAAGTGGTAGCAAGGGCACAGACAAAAAGAGAAACAGAATGCATATAAGAAGAGCAGTGGGATCACATAAACCTCATTTTTTAAGAAATGAACCTAAAAATAGAATTTTTGCTTTCTATTTGTGCATTTCACAAATCTCGGCTTTGATTATTTTTCTGTTTTCTCCTGGCACAACCAGAAAGACTGCAAGTCTAGAGTGTGGTCCTGGCCACTGGGCTCTTGTGATTGGGGAAGTGTATAGCTGGTTAGACTTCACTGCAGCAACGGGGATTTAATGTATTTCTCCCTTGCTGAACAGACCTCTCAAAAGAACTGAAAAAAAGCTTTAAACACTTTTGGGGTTTTTTTAATCAAATGGTACTAAAGAAATCAGGACAAAGTGTGCTCAGCTTGAAATTGATTTTCCTTTAATGAATAAAAAAATAAACAAGTTGAGAGTGCATCTTCAAGGAACCAGCTTGACGTTACCTAAAATGATATTGCAGATAGTAGAACTGAATTTTGGCTTTAGTTTGCTTATCTACACATTGACCATTTGATCATCTTCTTCTTCATGTCTTACAGAGGTGAAGGAACTCCAGTGGGACAAACCCAACTATTCACTAGAAATGCATCCAAACAGTCACGTTATTAGTTAACCATCTGTTTTTAGAGAACATTGTCCCACTGTCCAGGTATGCCTTTGACCAACCTGTTACAGATGGAAAAATGGATTTCCATATGTGACAGGTTGGCCTGAAGCTCCTCAGGAAAAGATATTTATGGGGTTAAAAGTCTCCTTCTTGGGAGAAGCTAACAGCTGATGAATATATTAGCTTTACTCGACTCCATTCCCCTCCTGACTATGCAAAGGGGAGCTACTTCAGCGTGCCCAAGACGGGAATCAATTACCTCTCGTTCCCATGCTGTTAAGTATTCAGATCCCGTTGGTGCATCTCCTACTGCTTGGCTCCAGTTCTCTTGCAGGTTAGCAAGGAAATCAGATGCAAATCACATAGGTGAATCCTCTGCGGGAGGACAGAGCTGTGGCTGCCAAGGAGGAGGCAGGCTGCCTTTGTGTTTTTCGGAATCACATGGCACTTAGCCACACGGTTCCCATTGACTTTCAAATGGGAAATATGTAGATGCGAGTCAGAGTTATGGAAATGTAGCCTTTCACTGTATCATTAGTTTTTTGTTTCCACATGACAGAAACTCGTGATTTATTTTGAATATTTAAACTGTGTCAGTGCAGCTTTTTTTGGGGGGTTGTTTTGGCGACTGTGAAATAAGCAATCCCTACACTATTGGCAGTGCAGCACTGAGAAGCCAACATAACTGAAGAACGTTGTAAAGGGGCCTATTTTGCATAGCATCTAATCTAATTGCAACATATGTAGTGTCCTTAAAATTATAGGACAGGAATATGGAGGTGGTCACCTGGGTTGTGCTCCTCCCTGCTGGAAAAATCAATTAGTCTATATGCTACATCTGTAAAGTAGAAATAATACCTTAATCACATGGAAGTTTTAAGCCTTTGTCAAGTGCTCTGATATTTTTGGATTCAGTATAACATACTATCTAGGCCGTATACAGATATCAGCAAGCTTGAGACTATTATAGTGCCTTTGCTCACACCATCCCACTAAGCATCTTTTATTGGTATCTTGGCTGCCACTTATGTCTGTGGTTTAAGACTGGGCTACGTGGGACACAGTCAGCAGGATTTTCTGTCCTCTTGTTAACACTAAAGAAAACTAGAAATTAACTCCACCGAAAGCAAGGCTACAGCCAGTTCCAAACTGGGCCGCAGAGACGGAGGCTGCTGCAATATCTTTTTTTTTTTTTTTATCTCCTCAAAGTCTTATACAATCCTGAACATTTAGATTTAGCAGAATCCCTCACCTGATGGTTTGATTTATCCTGCTCGGGCCTGCAAGGCAATTGAGCTACTTAGCAATTCCGCTGAGATTACTACTGAAAAGCACATGCTGGCGTGTCTCGCTGAATCATGTCCTTACTACAAGAACTTCAGGGGCCACCAGGTGATCTGGCCAATAAGCTAAGAGGGATCATTTCTCTTAACTAAGTTTTTCTCAGTGGGAAATGGTTATTTACGTATTTTACCAGTAGCATTAGACTTTGATCAGTTATAAGAAGGGCATAATGGTATCTGCCTATAAATTATCTACCCACAAGTACCTATCTATATGTTATTTTACTATTCAGGACACTTCATTGGAGCCTCTGCCTTTGTGCAGAACTAGAAATTGCTGGCCCAATGCTTCTCTCAATTAAGTAACATAAATCATGAACAGTTTCACTGAAAACAGTGAAATTGCAGTGACGTAAAACTGATGGGGAAAGACAAGAGGGCCCTTGAATTTCATAGCTCTGTCTTTAATATGTTCAGTCCAGGGGCCTTCAGCATACAGCCCCTCTCTACTACAGACTGCATTCCAACAGGAGTCTGATGCAGAGTATTTACAAAGAATGGGGCTAAACTGAATTTTTTTCATAGAGCAAAGTTAAATACTAATAAATGCAGCACATAACACACGCTTCCCGATATGCATCTATTAAACAGAGACCAAAGGATGATCAGCTGCTTCATGACTGGGACTGCTTGAAAACAGAGAAATGTGCCCAAAAATTTACTACACATACTGTCCAAGTTTACAGAAGAACTAGGGATTGATTTTTCGGCAATAACTCAGTAATGCTAAAACGCTGGAAAAACAGCTGGGTGAAACCATTTGCAAAGAAAACAGACAATTCTTTAACAATATCTGAACTATCATCTAATCTGACTGGTCAAAAAGCTTGGGACAGACTATAAAAAGAGAGTGAGATTACAGAAGAGTGATGAAATTAATACAGCTTGTTTGTCATGAGGATCCCTCTTCCTCCCTGAAGCCTTTGCAAAAGCAACAATTTGTGATGACATTGAGCTGCCTTTTGGGGGGATCTTGTATTTCTTAGCTTCAGAGGTTGCCAGATGCTTTTGTGTGGCAGGAATTACTTTTTTTTTTGTCTCTGTCCCTAATATGGTATAATGGAGGTGGAAAAGAATTTCTATCGCTGCTGCAAGAAACAAGCACTACGTTCAGATCCTGGAAATTCATCTCTCTCTTATCCTCCTGCAGCAACAGAGGACATCTGAATATGTGTATGCGGGAGGCTGAACAGGTGAAGAGGAAGAAGGCCTGGAAGAAATGAATGCACAGCCCCTGTTCCCACACGTGCCTGAGCCTCAAGGTGTTTATTACCCTTACTATCACTAAAAGGTTTTTCAAAGCTTTTTTCCAGAACGTGTCTTCACCAAATTTTTTCACTTCTCCCTCTTCATTTTTTGTAATCTCTGCCAAGCTCCTCTCCGAAGGATACAACAGGGAAGTTCTTCAGAGGCAATTTTTTTGGAAAAAGTAAAATACAGGCATGTTGGCAGCAATTTTGGTCACCGAGAACCAAAGGTGCTGAAACAGCAGGGAAAGGGAAAGAACCAGTTTTCAGGCCAGGAAATGCTAGAAACTTAATCAAAGGGTTTGCAGGCACATAACCGTACTCCGTCTCTGTGTATGTGTTTTGTTACCCCAAACTGGAGAGAGAGGAAGATGACACCAGTATTTACAATCTGGTCTTGCAGGTGCAGTCTGAAAGTTTCATCCCTGTGATTGCCAATTGCTTTCCATTCTTTCTTTCAGTCTTTATCCTCCCTTTCCCTGGTGATGACAAATGGGGGCACAAAGAAACAGGGAAGAACAGAGTGAAGTGCTTCTTTCCAGCAGCCACTCGAACTTCGAGCAGAATACTGAAAGAACCAGTACGAAAGAAGGGAGGCTTTTTTTTTTCTTCCACTTGCTCCTTGTTAAGCTTCACAGCTCAACAAGTGTCCTACTTTGAAAGAGAAAATGGGACAAAAATATCCACTCACTTCTCCAGCTCCCTAATTAGCCTTTTTTTCTTTCCCTGTCTATATTTCCCTTTAGTGCTCTCTTTCCCAATTCTGTCTTTTGTGAGGCAAAATGGTGGAAGATGAGGCTAAATGGCAGAGGGATAAACTACCAGTAATTGGGAATCTTTTCAAGAAAAGCATGCTCCGATCATATGAAAAAGGTGCTGTCTCTTTACTTAGATCATTCCCTTGACAACAGGACAGGATAGGCAAAAATCGAACCAATATTCAGAGATTTTCAGCTGCAGATCTCAAGTTTTGGCAAGCTTCTTTATCGTTGTTTTCCAAATGGGAAAGCAAAGGGACAGGGAATTTGAGAACATATGGTGATAGAATAATAAACTGGTAAACAGAATCCTTCCAGGCTGCGTCCTTCATTGAACCAAAAAAGCAATTACCAATAATAAATGCAATCTGACAATAATAGATGTAGGACATGATTTTAGAGAGCCAGAAGGTAGCCACTGAAAGTATCTTCAGCCTCCCTCTGTCAGAGCTGAATTGATGTACAAGAGCATGTTTGAAAAACATAAATCAAAACTCAGCATTGAGCTTTGCTATTTTGCTGCCCGGTGTGTTCCCACTGACTCCTGTTGAGCTAAGCTTCTGGAGATCAAAGAAGTCATGGAAAAGACAGGCCAAAACTCAGTTTTACCACCAAAATATCTCTCTTGTCTGCAGATGTTTCTTTCACTAAGATGGTGCAATTCTAGAAATGTCTCTATAAAGATGATAACAAATACAAGAATCCCCTTGTTTACTGAGATATTCTTCTGACCTTGAGGCCATTATCACAATCATGCACATCAAAACTCTGGAAATATATTATGTGTTTAATTTAGCTGAGAACAAAATAATGAGCACTTATCCCAGCAAGTATTTGGTTACCTCCTCATCTGTATACCATGAGGGGACACATGGAAGAAGATCTGTTGCTGAACAAGTTACTTTCTTTTATTACACTGGATGCCAGCACCCCTGAAGTTCAAAAAAATTAAAAAATGGGAAAAGTAATTAAAGCATGCTAGGCCTAATTACTTTCCTGCCGGCTTCGGCAGTGTTTTGGGGGAGAGAAATCATAGTACTTCAAACCCCCATGTCTGCTTAGGAACTGCAATCCCCAAGCCTTCTGCTGAGTAGAAAGCTAGAATTCTCTCTTCTCAACTGGACAGCCTCCTGCTTTCATCAAGAAACTTGACATTTTCCACAGCCAGCTCCACATGGATCTCCTTCCACAAGATACCATTGAGACCCAGGGATTTGAAGAGGAAAATACAAATGAGTATTTATATTCTCAACATATTGAGAATGTTGTGAATTGGATGCTGGTTGTTGAAGGATGCTGAGAATATTTAAACTCAGAGGGTAAATACTCAGAAACAAACAAGATCGTTAGAAGGCAGAGGACTGTTCATGCTTTAACAGTTCCTGTAACTACTCTGAAGTTGGCTATTTTAGAGGTGCAAAGGTCGATACAGAAAGGCCCTGGAAATGTAATAAAAAAAAAAGAAGAAAATATCTGACAAGCAGTGGAAGAAAATAAGGGAAAATCCAAAGGGGAAGAAAAATAGTGGCAAGGGAAATCAGAGAAAATTAATGTAAAATGTGAATAAGTTAAATAGCAGCAAACATGCAGAGTAGGAGGAATGCCTACTAGATCTTTTTTTTTTCCTAAAAAAAGAGATTTGAAGCCAGAAATAGAAGTTGATTGGAATAAGGGAAAATTAATATTTCAGGAGAAGTACTTTTTTCCCATTACTTGGTGCTCATCCGTCCACATCTGGAATACTGCATCCAGCTGGGCCCGCAACAAAAGAAGGCTGTTGACAAGCTTCAGGGAGACCAGCATAGGCGACCAAGGTGGTCAGGAGGTTGGAGCACAAGACGTACAAGGAAAGGCTGAGAGATCTGGGTTTGTTCAGCCCAGATACTCAGCAGGGACTTCATAGCAGCCTTACAGCACCTCTGAGCAAGTTATTAAGAAGGTGGAGCCAAGCTGAGGTGCATGACAGGGAAGGATTCATCTGGATAAAAGGAATAAAAAAATCCAGTATGAGATATTCAAGCCCGGATAAATTGTGGGACCTCCATCCTTTGAGATTTTGAAGGCCCAACTGGAGAAAACCCTGAGCAATCTGCTCTCAATTCAATGCTGACCCAGCTGTGAGCAGGAGGTTGGGCTAGAGACCTCCTGAGGTCCCTTCCAACCTGCATGACCCTCTGATTCTGTGATAACTTCAGCAGAGACATTTTAGATAGAGTAATCTGAGAGATGGAAGGGCCAAAAGGCAGAGAGAAAAGCTGTAGTTACTGAAATATAGGACAATCCGAGCACAGGCCAAAATATTTCAGAAGTTAAGATGGATTTTTGGAAAAGAAACAAAAAGATTTTGAAGACTGCGAAGGATGGAGAAGGATGTCAGACAAATCAGAATTATAATCTGTGAATCTATTCTTTCTAGAGTAAATAGTGTTAGGTGAAACGTGGGCAAGGTCATATCCATGTTTTCCCTTTGCTTCTACTTTCTGAATAACCATGGAGGGACAGAATTCTCCAGAATGTAATTCAGTGCTTTCTTGTGCCACCCTTTCTATTCTACACAAATAATTTGGGTTTATATTTGTTTTTGAAACAAATTAGCATACTTTGCACATAGATTTTGATATGAGTAGCTTATGCAGATGAAGTCTTTTTTGTTGTCGTCCTTCTTACAGCCAAGAATACATATACTACACTGATGCATGACAGGCTCTTGTGTCTTCAGGTCTGCTGTTAGTCTTTGTTCTATGTGAAATAGGCAATAAGAGAACCTGCAAGATGTGCAAAAATTTGAAATTGAAACATTGGGATGGGTTGTAACCAAATTTTGGACAATACTTCAGCACAGGCCAGAGTTGCTAGAGGTGTTGCTGCAGTACTGTAAACATTTGCTTGGTAACAGGCAACAAATATTATCCATTTTGTACTGGGGCCGCATTCTGATTCTTTTATCGATGTTTGCACTTGACTCCTCATCAAGTCTCGCTGCTCCATGGGGAACATCTGTAGATCAAGGTTCTGGATGAGTGAAATCCTG
>NW_008824754.1:3943680-3948637 GCF_000699105.1 Pygoscelis adeliae | reverse complement strand
AAGGGAGCTTTGGTGTAACTCTCCACTGCATCCAGGATTTTAACAAATTGTGGTATGTTCGACATTTAGGGAGAAAGTGTGGCTTACACGTATCACCAAATGGTAGCAGCTCTACAAAATAAAATTGCTATGATACTTTGTTTTGCTTTGTTTGCTTACTGTGTATGTTCAGTGGGTTAGTGACATCCTGGAGTTTCATTCCTTGGAACAGAAATGCAATCATTAAATTTGATACCAAGGCTGTTTTGCAAGACTTTTCACTACAGTTGCTTTGCTACACAACTAAGAAATGCAATCAGGAACAAAAGGTGTTACTTCCCACTCTTTGCTGCCACCTCCTCAGACCACACCATGCATCCTGCTTCATCTTAGCCTTTCCTTCATTTGTCGTTGATTTGTTACAATAAACATATTAGAAAGATTGTGCTCACACAGAGAGCTTGTGAATCTTTAAGGGGACCCATTGACTGGCTTGAATAAAACATCCGTAAGTTCAGATGCCTGAGTTCTATGCATTTGATTTGATCTTTCCAAGGTCCACAATGCCCTGACAATGATGTTGAGGCATATTCTTGGATGAAGAATCACAGTGTCATAGTTGTCAACTTAATATGCAATGACAAATTGCAAGTCTAACGATAAGGAACTTATCACCTTCCTCAGTACTTCTAAATTTTGTGTAGTCTTACAGGAGCTCAAATATTCTTTTCAAGAAAATGAGGGTGCCTCCTATCCATGCTAAAAAAATTCCCACACATTCACTGACAAGCTCCCAATAATGTATAAATTATGAGCAAATGGGACCACAGGGAACTATGGAGAGGCACCCACATCCCTACCACCAGTCTGTAAGGCTTTATCTAATTTGCTTTGCAGGATGGGGAGATGAAGAATCTAGTCTAAGTGGTGTGCTTTCCCACTGAATTTAAGTCCATACTCCCAAACAACGGTAGAAGTAGTTGCCACTGTGTATTCAGGGACAAGTGATCAGAGGCTGAAGATATCAGGCAATATTTATACAACAATTGACTAGGTCTCATACCACTAAGACAGGAGATGCCCTGAGAAGAATTTGCCACACTAAGACATAGATCCACCATATTTTTGATACCTTTTAATTCAAGATCTCTCCACAAGGTAGGACCTAGAGGCCATCTCCTGCATTTCTGGGGACTCTCCCATGTCAGTCATTTCTAGGGATGCAAGTAACCTGGAAAGGACCACAGAGCCTTCAATGCAGTGGAGAAAAAAATTTCCTGGGATTGCCTCTACTTACACTTTAGAGCAGCTGGTTATTATAGAGTTTTAGTTACTCTACAGACTCCAAATTTTGCCCAAATGTGAATTGTGCTGACAGTTTGCTGGAAGCCAGATAGTGACAGAAAAAGCAGGACAGAGTATTCTGTGCTTCTAAAACATGCAGGGGTGATTTGCTGGAGACACTGAATTTCAGTACCCCATCTGACAGCCACCTTCATCTTTAACTTGTGAAGTTGAATAAAGTGGAAATGTTGCCTGCTGGGGTACATAGACTACATGATTTGCTCAAACACAGCTGAAAGCTCCAGGGCCCAGAATTTCTTGTGATGGGCTGGACAGTGCACGCAGCCACAGCTGCCATTTCTGATCCACACCTTACATCAAGAAGCATTTGCTGTTACAGAATCAAAACCAACCACAGTTAAAATTTCTGAGAAGACCAAAAGAAAAATCTCACAAGAAAAGGACACGGGGAATTAAAATTAACTCAGCTGCTTCATTTGGCACATGATATTCCAAGGGATCAAAAGGAATTATATGAGAAAAATGCACAGAAGACACTGTGGATTGCCATTCATTATCAAATTAGCACCTTTTATATCATGTTTCGATCTCCTCTCAGGCTTTGCCTTGTAATACATGTGATTAGAAGTGAATTAATAACAGCAATAATGTGCCAGAGAGTGCATTTTTTAGTGACTACTTTAAAACAAAAATGAAAAAGGCACTTATGCAATATTTTTAAAGCATACTTCATTAAGTGGAGGGAGGTATACTAGAGACACAAAACTCCATGCCCGTGAAAACACAGTACAAGCACACAATTTCCAGGCTTCTGCCTTTAATTGCATCTGAAAGTCATTGTTCCCCAAACAAAAGAAGTTGTGGGGCGAGTGTTTTATGTTTCATTGTGTCTTTATCAACTTCCATCACTCAATATGAAAGAGGCAGCCAAGTCAGTGGTGCCAAAGATCTGCTAGTTTCTTACTGGTCTAGCTGCTAAGGTATTCTTTTTCCCAACTAATTTTAGCCATTCATGAACATTCCCCTGCCTCACAATATGATGCATTCACGTGGTGCTTTTTACTGGTGACCTCAAATTCTTTAAGCAAACAGTTTATTTTACTTCACCGTGCTGCAGAGAAGACGCTCTGCAGAAGGCATAGAGTCAGACTAGTGCATTGCTCAAAGTCTGAAGCCAATAGCTGAGCCAGTAACCTTTTATTTTTTATTTATTATTTTTTAAAGAGTGGAGGGCATAACTGTGTGCATTTCATATCTATCCTCTGTTGTGCAGAAATACAAGATAAGTGCATGGTACAACACTTGAAAAAAACTATCCTCATCCCTAAAAAAGGGGGCATTCTGGGTTGGTTTTTTGTTTTACTAAAATTAGTCAGACAAAAACCTTACAGATAGACTAGCAAACCGAGGGAAAGCAATACTTATTGTCTTAGTGCTGTTGTTTGAAAAGTACTGGGGACTACAGGGAATAGTGCTTCTTCCGATAAATGAGGAAACAGAAGGTACCAGACAGAACAAGGTTATGTATGAATGAATTTAAGCATAGTATGTGTGATTTGATTTCCATCATGGCTTCAATTGAAGGAACATATTAATTTTCCTCTTCTTTTCAAGTTCTTTCCTCAACCCTCATTTTTTAACATACAAAGAGAGAGAAAGAAGAGAAATAAGTTTATGGTGTCCTCCCCACACAAGTGTGGATACAGAGCTTGGAAAGGAAGGTGAGAAAAAGAGCTACAGTGATACCCTTAAACATAGGTAAGTGTTTGAGAGAAAGGTTAGTAGATCTCTGGATTTAGCAGAGCTCAGTGCTGAAGGGAAGCGTTAGGATTTATGAAAAACATGAAGTGCACACAAAACAATCACAGTTAACTCCCATCTGTCCCCTACAGACACGCAGATGATACATTTTTCTTTCAAGTAGGCTGGTGACACTGCGCAGTATTGCCCCCCTGCCCCAGTCCGTCCCCCTTGGCTTTCAGCATCATTCCCATGGGAAATCTGTGAAGAGAGCTAATCAGGAGCAACTGACAGAGGCTTCAGATAGTCTGTGGGCAGGGTGCACCAATAAGGATTACCTTCCTTCCTTTGTTTCACAGAAATAAGACATTATAACTGTTAATGAGTAAACCAGTTGATAAACCCATCTTTTTTGCTTTGGGTTCCCCTATTTGCTTTCTGGTTAAAAACCACGTAGCACTTCCAGGATATCGCTGTGGAACATAAATGCATGATACTGCTGGTATTATCCCTTGACTTTCTAGGAAAGTTCAATCAGAAAAAAAGAGGTGCCTGGACAGGCAAATTGGACCTTCGAAACATCTAATTAAGGCTACGTTTGCATACTGATTTCAAGGTTGACTACCTTTGCCCGTTCACTCAATATGGACCATATGTAAGCAACAGCAGGATATTAATCACAATGAAAGAGCATGTTCTCCCCTTACTTCGACTTGCTGTAATTGTTCTTTTTCGTAAATGTTTTACATTCAGAGAGTTGAGGCATTACTATCAGAAACTATTAAAACACAAACAAACCTTTCAGTTGCTCTTTTGCAGTGGGAAGGCAACATACATTTGTTCCGTCTTGGAAAATGAAGAACCATAAAGGATTATAGATGGTTTTGTGCTGGCTTTTCTCCCTGCTTAGCAATACTCTTACTGTCTTTTAGATAAGCATCTCTTCTCTCCATGATCCCCAGAAAGAAACTGAACGTGCTTTTAATTTGGTCCTTCTAACTTTCCAGGCTTCTCATTGCTTGAATTAACATTCTCCTCCCCAATCCTCGTGTTTTAAAGAGCTGCCATCTCATGGAAAAACTTTGAGAAATATTCTGGTTTGAAAAAAAACCTCCTCTCCCCATTGCTGTGGTCATTCATGGACAAAAAGAAAAAAAAAATCTTTCTCCCTTTGTTTTTCTTTTTCTTTTCCAGGCTTCACTGCTTATTCTTTAATCACGCATAGAGTGAACACGATTGTCAATTCCAGACTATGGGATGTCAGACTACAGAGAACTGCTTAAAGCAGATTTTTTTTCTACGTGATAGTGTTTCCATTTCCTGAAGTCTCCTAAGTGCAAATCTATTGAATTTACCATTTTAAACACTGTTCTTCATATGTGCAAATAGAAAGAGAAAGTACACACAGAACTATCCATACTAAATGTGCAAGTGCAAACCAGATGATTGCTACCATAAGCATAGCATATATATAACTCAAAACTGCGTCTTGAAAAAACTTTTAAAAATAAAACAAAAAAATGCATTTCAATTTGGAAGAGAACAGAGGCAAGAATACACATAAGGAAGCAAAGATATTGCACTGAAACCTGCTCTCATACTGCTCTGAATCCATCCTTTACGACGTTTTATGGAATCACTCCCACATATAACAATGAAAGAGAAAAAATTCTCTTCACTTGTTCATTCTCCTTCCTAAGCCTCTTTCCCAGAGCTGTGAAAAAGAGAGGCAATATGTAAAAAACTACAGTTCTGCTTTCCACATGTACGCCTTATGAGAGCGTGGTGCTGGGTCCATAAACAATTCTGTATTTAAGCACTTAATTAACAAAACCGCAGCGATGGGTGGGCACGGCTCCTGGCGCTGCAGGCTTTCACGTGCTGGGAATGGAGGAGGAGGCTGTCGCAGGGCCACAGCCACAGTACCACCACA
>NW_008824754.1:3942294-3943630 GCF_000699105.1 Pygoscelis adeliae | reverse complement strand
AAGACAGGCCAAAGATTTTGGCTCCTTCCCAGTAGAAGATCATCTCCAGGATGAGCCCTGGAGTTTCTTCATTCTTGTTTATGTCTCCAGACCCGAGGAGCACAGGAAAATTTGCCAAAGGAGGACCAAGGAACAGACCAAGAGGAAGCAAAACTTCAGTGTCTCCCAAAACACTCTGTGTTTTTCCTTCCTCTATACAGATAAGAAGCACAAAAAAAAGATAAAGATCTTATTTTCCTGGCATTACAGACACAGATGGTGGCTCATAACTACCAGTCCATTTCTCATTGCCTATGCATCTCAGAAGTTCTGGCCCGCGCATGTAGGGTCTGACACCTCTTCCTTGTCTTTTATGTACAAATTCTATTTTACAAAGGCAATGAGATTCCCCAGGCAGCTCATTTCAGGGAATTATTGCATTTTTTCAAGCAGTTAGTCACTTGGCCTTCGAGGTCTAACATTGTGCCTTGTGACACACCATGTAAAGGCTCTCAGTAAAAGCTGGAAATAGTGCCACGTCCCAGCACTTGCATGATGGGGAATGAAAACTTTGAGGCTCCTCTGCCCACCAGCTTTCTTACAAGTGCAATCTTCAGTCCCTCCCCACTGGTTTTGGATCCCTATCGTTCTTCTCAGATGTCTTTCTGTCACCTTCTCTGTGTGCTGAGCGTTTTCCTCACTGCCTCCAGGAACCTGCCTCTTCTCCTCCTCCTCCTCTTTCACTCACCATCTTCTTACCTCTTCTCCCCCAGCTTCTGCTGCTAATTAAGGAAGTAATCTTCCCATCCTGGAGATCTCCCAATTTGTTCCCCGCTTATGGAAGCATCTCTCTTACCCTCTTTCCTTTGGTCCTGTTGCCTATTTTTCTATACCTGCTCTCTTTCTTCTCCCCAGTAATCCTGTATTAATTACCACTCTTCTTTCCACTTATATCCCCCTTTCAAAACACTTCCAGAATTCATGCTGGGAATCTGATAGGTAATTATGTATTGCTAAGCCTGCAGACAACGTGGAAGTGGCCTGAATGAGCAGACATTGGAGAAGTCCTGATGGCAAACCAGGAGACAACTGCACGACTCATTTAGGATAATCACAGGACATGCTTTCTAACGAGATGAGATCCTCAGCTGGTATAAAAATGTATCATTTATCTCAGAAGATAGTCAAGAATCTGCCACTCCAGGATCTGCCACCCCAGGTTCTGTCCCTGAGAAAGAAATGCTGAATATAACTGAAAAAGTCAACATCATCCCACATATTTTCAAAATGCCCTGGTTTGCATTTTACATCTTTAATTTAGATGTATAGAGGACTAAATTCTGGATACTTTAGTACC
>NW_008824754.1:3939716-3942193 GCF_000699105.1 Pygoscelis adeliae | reverse complement strand
CCCCCAAGGATTATATGCAGCCCTTAAACCATCTTGTGAGATAATCAGTCTTTTTGGTATTATTATTACTTATGTTTAACTCTTATCTGAAATTAAGAAGCAAACAGGAGTTGCTCTGCTGGCTCAGCAAGCTGAGGGGCTGCTGTATAGATTGTTTTGCACTCGAGGGACTGGAGTCTGATCTCCTTCCCACATAACCTATTTGGGTATAAAAATCACAACCACTGTAATGAGTAGTATCTTTATCTCCGTGTGTCAGCTCAAAGGGTGCTCTTCTGGGAGAAAATTAAACGTGACCTTCCACTGTTGATGTGACACAAACACACATATATTGCACAAGCTTCTGGATCAATGGCTGTTGCTTGCAGTTCTCTGATGTGCAATGCTCCTTAAGAAGGATACGAGCCGCAGCACGTATTCGCAATTTTCTTTGCGAATCCAACATTGTATTTGAGAGATTTTGGAAGTGAGCTGAATATGACAAAGATTTTGGGATATATTCTGCTCGGCAAAAACTGGGTGAAACCCTGCTAACTTCAGTGTTGCCTCTGGGCTTAAATGTCATGATAGCAGAATTCTGTTCCCATTTTCTAAGGTAATGAAGTGGTTTGGTAACTTGACAACATCATGTGCTGCAGGACTGTGCTGCTCTACTCCTTGAACTACCATATAATGGAAGTTCACAGATGTCCCAACAACTACACTCTTCAAGATAACAACAGTATTCATTAGCTGGACATAAATCAGATAACTCTTCTGAAGTCAATGAAATTTTGCAGAAGCATGGAAGAGATCATGGTCCAAACCACTTGAGATCCAGGTTTTAGGACAGCCCCCACCTCTGCCTCCATTCCCTTCTCTGTTCATTTCATCTCTGGGCTTGTGTACTGGTTTTGGCTGAGATAGAGAGAGTCAATTTTCTTCATAGTAGTTTGTTTCGTATTTGTGATCAAAACAGTGTTGATAACACTGTTGATAAGCAGCATTTAGTTATTGCTGAGCAGTGCTTACACACCGTCAAGGCCTTTTCTGCCTCTCACACCACCGAACCAGGAGCAGGCTGGGGGTGCGTAAGAAGCTGGGAGGGGACAAGGCTGTGACAGCTGACCCCAACTGACCAGAGGGATATTCCACACCATATGATGTTTTGCTTAGAAATAAAAGGTGGGAGAAGAAGGAGGAAAGGAGGACATTCAGAGTTAAGGCATTTGTCTTCCCAAGTAACAATTACACGTGATGGAGCCCTGCTTTCCTGGAGGTGGCTGAACACCTGCCTGCCGATGGGAAGTGGTGAATGAATTCCTTGTTTTGCTTTGCTTGCGTGCGCAGCTTTTGCTTTACCTCCTTATCTCAACCCATGAGTTTTCTCACTTTTACCCTTCCGATTCTCTCCCCCATCCCACCCCGGGGGAGTGAGCAAGTGACTGGGTGGGGGTTAGCTGCCTCCTGGGGTTCACCCACAACAGCTTGACAGGTAAAATTGTTTTTCCTGTGTAAGAAGATCCTACAGACCTACCACACATTACAAAACATTTCTTTGGAACCTTAACTCTTATGGTCATTATAGTACAAATATTGAGCTAATCTAAGGACTCCCTTTAACCAAATGTAAACACCAGGTCCACTAAACGCTCTTCTGCCTTCATGAGGCAGAGCCACTCTGCAAAGAAATTGCGGCACATTTCTGTTTCTCACAAATAAGCACACAAACAGGGGACAGAGACTGCAGAGAACAGTGATGGTCAGTGACTTGATAACGTGCTCAATGAAACTCTCTTTTCGATCATCTTTCAGAAATGAAAAGAGCACCTATGAATCTGAAGCCTGTTTCTCATTTGCTACAGCAGACTCATAAATAACTGCATGAGAGACTATATTGTATTGTTTAACATAGACGGGTCTATATGGATCAAAACTAAACTTCCAGGGTATAGGAATTCACCACTCGATAATACCACTTACAGTGAGCACGTAATTCCAGTGATGTCAGTGGAGTCACACTGGTCTATAACTGGAATAACGGGAATGAAAACCCATCCCATGGGTAAAGGTAAAAAGATATATAGTATTAAATAAAAATAGACAGTCAGAATAACTACCTCAGCCTTGGGTAATATGTTGGGTAATAGCCTTTACTATTAGTTTTACTCATGGGAAATTTTACACAGAGAGAAGAAGCTAAATTTCATGTGGAAGAATCAATTCTTGGGACAAAGGAAAATGACAAAGATAAAAGCAATGACAAATATGGCTGAATGTATCAGAGAGAAACAATTGCTTTTCAGATTAACCATCTGCTTTTTAAATTGCCAGTGGCACTCTGTTATAAAAAATAGGTTGTTTCTAAAATCAATATATTAGGCATTTTGGGTCCCAATTTGTGAGAATCCCTTAGAAAGGGAGGAAACTTTTGCATCATTCTTCATTAATTCTCTACTTCCTTAAGTGCTTTGGGAATTATCTGTTAAAGCAGCGAT
>NW_008824754.1:3934093-3939700 GCF_000699105.1 Pygoscelis adeliae | reverse complement strand
AGTGAAGAAAAACTAAAAGAATGTGCCTAAGTACATAAAGTTGGCCCCAAGTCAGCAAAGCCTGGAGTGTGATAAGGAAAGCTTTGTGCAAGGAGTAGGTATTTTACGATGCCACAATTATTGGTTCAATAATCAATTGTCAGGGGTTTCAAGCTGCAATGAAAGCTATCGCTTGCCAAACCAAACACTAAAAAAAGAGAAGGGAATACGGCCTTGAACACTGCTGAACTTATAAGTTACCATTACCTGTAGTCATGCTCATGAACTAATGGTCAGCTAAATTTTGCAGAGCCCAACAACTTTCTGGAAGTGAAATAACGTGGTCTCATAACACTGGGTTTGCCCCTGCCACCTCAGTTCTCAAAAAGCCCATCCCTTCCCATAAAGCCAAAGCCCTTGTCCCACTCTCTCCCCGCTTCTGACAGAAGACAAAACGTTGCTGATCTCTGCCCTAATTGGGAGGCCTGAAATGATAACAGCTAGAAATACAAATTGGGCAGGAATATTTCTTTCTCTGTGTTCCAGCCTATTAGGGTTTGCTCTTCTTCTTGTTTGACCTTAAAGTACGAAAAGCCATGGGCCAAAATCATCAAGGGACAAATCGATGCCACAATCCACAAACTATCTTCTGATGCTCTTCATAAAGCTATTAAACCTTATGTACAAAAAGGGGCTGACTCCATATAGTCCAGAGCCTTATGAAGTGACTTTGACTAAGTATTCTCTCTTAGGATTTATTTTGCACTGGTGTAACTGGCTGCAAAAGGCAAGACCAATGAAGAACAAGGATTTCCTCCATCCAGAGGCCACATTAATCAGGTTTGCATCTGTTTTAAACAATCTGAGTTAGTGAAACCCTTTGGTGGATCACACCATTTTGGTTTGATGTTGTCTTATTTTGGTTGCAGTTTGAGGGAATGAATAAATGATGGACTCCAATCAAGGCACAGTAGTTTTAAGAAGCCGGCACCCATGTCTGCCTCCAGACCTGTCCACATGTTTGCTCACAGCTGTTCCCAAGTGCTTATGTCTCAGTGATCCTTGTTTTAACTCTGATGTAATCATAAAGAGTTACACTAAGAGATACATAGGCAATATGGACTGGTGCTAGGAGCAGATCAGAGGCTCAGCTTCCATTTCAGTGACATTAAAGAAAGGAGAGAACACAGTTTCCTTTTTCCTTACTTCTTCCTTTGCTTGGTAATAAGATCAATGGATTTGTTGTCTTGTTCTTCTTAAAACAAACCACATCTCTGTATGATGTGAAGGCAGCGTTGCAGGCTGGGCCAAGTCAGAAAACTAAGAGGGGACTTGAGGCTGCAAAAAACAAATCTGGTGCATAATGGGACCCACCTGCTTGTACTGAGATATCTCTGGATTAGCAACAAATAACAAATTTCAGATTAAGTAAATGCTATGTGTTCATATCCATGCTTTCTCCACTCCAAAACCCTCAAAAGCAGAAATGAACCATTTTTTATTTCCAGAGTTGCCCATTTTTAAAAGATTTATTTCACTTTTGTATCTATTAATAAATTCCAGTTCAATCTAGATCCAGTAGCAGACACTTGAATCTCTGCTGCTTCGCATTCTCTATCTTTTGTCACATATGGAGTATATAGGGATGTAAACTGCTATCAAATTATAAGTGATTTGCATTCATTTTGTACAGATGCAGATTAATACAAAAGGTGAAGAATGGCAAACAATCCAGATGATTGTAAGAAAACCTGCTTTCTTACATGTTCAGTTTAATTATATTCAGATTTAGGATGCGTGAGTACCTCTGATCAAGCTCTTGATAAGCAAAAAATCCCAATAAAAAAACCCTGAATGGTTTTGGAAATCAGAGCTCTGCTCAGGAATTGCAGTTGTCACTATTTCTAAAACATGCACAGGACAAAGAAGACCACTGCTATCCACATTGTAAGAATGCAAGAATGAGGTGCTGAATATCAAAATATATGTATATTGTGTATTCAGATGTTAAACAGGTAAGAGGGACTACTAGCCAGACCCTTCGTGTAACACAGAGTGGAGGGTGTAGCTGAGTTAATTCCAGCTTGAACAAAAGTATACACTAAAAACACAAAAAGGCAAAATCTATTCCATGTCTGGAGAATCATTATATTCCTCCTGAAGTTATTCCCTTCATAGTAAATAATATGTAGCTTGCTTCAGGTCTCTTTGCCTAGCTTCAGCTTCCTGACGTTTCTTACTGATGCATCTTCGTCGCATATATTCAGAAGAGGCCTCTGCCAGTGAATTTCTGTTGCTTCAGAGAGTAGTCAAAATGATCGCATCGGTCCTTAACTTGCACTTTGAGGAGCTAAACAACTGGAGTTTTTCCTGTTGTTCATTGTGTGATCTGTTACCAAGCATTTAATTATTCTCATATCTGTTTTGTAAATTTTCTCTAGTTTATCAACATGCTTTCTCTGTTGCTGGTACCAAACTAAAGAATTATTTCCACAGCAGTTAACCCATGCCAAATACTGAGGTAATTTCACTATGCCTACATGAGACTCTCCTGTTCATGTACACAAGTAAAGGTTCACATTAAACTGAAAGCTCCTTCTTTTTCCTAATTATCCATCATGCCAGACAAGTGTTTTGCAGTCTCGGAGTGCTTGGATAGAGTATCCTCAATGACAAGTATCCTTGCTTTTTCTTTTCTTTGATATATGAGTTTACGTTTCACTACATTAAAGAAGAGATTGCTTGCCTGTACGCAGCTTAACGAGATACTTAGATCTCCATCAGTATCTTCTACTCATTCATTACTAACTCCCCCAACTTTTAGATCACCTGCAAACTATTGGCAATGGTCATATTTTTTATCCCAGGTCACTGATAAGCACGGGCAGCAACGTAAGTCTAGGAAATGGTGTCTTATAATCTTGTAAAAAGTTAGTTGGATAGACACATAAGAAAGTAAAAATATCAGTAATAACTTACAGAGAGAGACTTACACACTGTACCAGAACAATTCCCTTTATGAATAGAACTTTAGTCAGAAATACAGATAGGGATTTGTTATCTATGTTGCTGTATTCAATATATTTTATGAAGGATAAAAATAATTTTGAATTAATGTGTTTGGGTTATTAAGAGTCAGCTGACACCTGCAGATAACTAAAGACAAATAACAGGAATACTGAAACCATTACACATTTACTCATCTCACAGAGGGGTCTTTAACCTCCCAGTTTTCTCCTTACATAATATGATTACTAAAGCAGTTTTCCTGTCATCTTAAGTCCTTGGCAGTACTGGATACTGTGGCAACTCTAAAAACTACACCCTTTACCGTAAAACATTTTTGTGGACTTTTTTTCCTTCTTTCTTTTTTTTGTTTTTAGTGAAATATACTCAATGATGTCCTCCTGTAAAATATTATTTGGCAGTGCCTCCATCTTTATCTCTGACTTTCAGCCACTGTTTCTCAAATGGGAAATAATATGCCTTGGAATTATTAATAATCATATGGAACTTTTTCAAAGAGTAGTTGGGGTGTGAAGAATACCAAGGACATCCATGTCATTCTGATACCTTTCTATCTAGATGTTAGCTATCTTATCAGTCATAAACTATTTCTAATTAGGACCATCAAGATACAGAGCCAATAGCAAGAAACGACAGTGATCTACTGGTATTCCAGTTTTGCCCCAAAGAGACTTTGAAAACCTAGAATTTGACAGGCGTTTCCTTACAAACTATGACTCTGCCTTATTTTGCAAATAAGAAAAAACCACAACACGTGGTCCCACCTGCCTGTCCTACATTAATGTCGAGAATATAAACTGACCTGAATTGCTGGTAAGAACCTAATTAGCATGGCTACAGGGTGAGCAGTCCCTCCAACATAATAATTTATTAGCTAGAAATCCCTGGCCCTTGGCCAATGCAAGCTTCCTGCCAAGGAGATCTGAAGAAGAAAGGAACCTAACCCACAGGATTTTCTGACCCTTAGCACGATGGGTTTTGACAAGGAACCTTCCCTCACCACATTCATCCTAAGTTAAATAGGAGGAGGAGAAAAGGGATTTGATACCCATCGGGCTGTGGTGGTTACTTTAATTTCTATTAGTCAGCAGATCCCTGCTGACCACAAGGTAATAGTCCCCATCAAAAGCTCCTGTACTGCCCTTTATCAAAAAGAAAAGCAGCATCTGCTTTGGATAGGCTCACTAAATAGATGCTTTAACTGGACAGATACTGAAAAAAAATTTGGCATGTTTGCCTCAGGGGGGTTTCGTAATCTGTCTTCATCATATCTCCCAGTGCAGCTTGTAAGAAAAGATGGAGGTTTCTTGTGTTAACCTTTTTATAAAATATTTTCCTACTCTTTTTCTCTTCTCTGGATGGCTCCCCAAAAGGATGTCTAAACTGACAGTAATTGTTATGAGCAAGGTTTGAAAATATTTAGGCTTTATCAGCTTATTTTGGGATCCTCCCTTCCCTATGCTTCCCTCTGTTTTAGTTTGAAAAGCTGATCTTCTTCTCATATGAATGAATCTCAATCATCCTGCCTGGCCCTTTTATATGTTATACGATTTGTGTGGCTTTAGTACATCAGTTGCTCCAACCAATCTGATGTTAAAGAAGACTTTTAGACTTGGAAAGCCTTTCTCCGCCTCCCAGTAGCATACTTCTCCCAATACCTTCATTCAGAAAGGCATAAAGCAGCCTGGGCATGAGTGGTCTTGACCAAACAGTTAAGATAACTGTATGTTTTGATTTTGTCATTCACATGGTCCTTTTGTAAAACCAATGAGGATACAAAGGGCCTTGCTTTCACCTAGAAATGCAGATCTTTTCTCTACTTGCACTCCAACTAGTCTGCTTCATTCCACATTTTTTGTCTCCACCCCTACACTCCTCATGTGTAGAAAAGACTGAGTCATTGCTGATAAAACAAGCTGGAAAGTTAACTATATTGTTACCACCTATCCACATCCTATATGAGAAGACTATATCCAAACTGATTTAATGGGGTAGATACCTAACACTCTGCTAATGTTGGATCGGAGATAGTTTTGAAACATTATTCCTCTTTTAAGACTGTATTTGGGATGAGAAAGCAGAAAACTTAATAGCCAAGGGCAGTAACATGGGGTGATTTTGTATCCAGGTCTGTTTTCCTTTTTTTGTTTCTTAATGTCCTTTTTTCCCTTTCCTAGAAGACAGAATCATAGAATCACAGAATCATAGAATCATAGAATCATAGAATAGTTTGGGTTGGAAGGGACCTCTAAAGGTCATCTAGTCCAACCCCTCTGCCGTGGGCAGGGACATCTTCAACTAGATCAGGTTGCTCAGAGCCCCCTCCAACCTGACCTTGAACATTTCCAGGGATGGGGCATCCACCACCTCTCCGGGCAACCTGGGCCAGGGCTTCACCACTCTCAGCGTAGAACATTTCTTCCTTATAGCTAGTCTGAATCTACCCCCCTTTAGTTTAAAACTATTACCCCTTGTCCTGTCGCAACAGGACCTACTAAGAAGTCTTTCTCCATCTTTCTTATAAGCCCCCTTTAAGTACTGACAGGCTGCAATAAGGTCTCCCCGAGGCCTTCTCTTCTCCAGGCTGAACAACCCCAACTC
>NW_008824754.1:3923687-3934083 GCF_000699105.1 Pygoscelis adeliae | reverse complement strand
TAGAATCATAGAATCATTTTTTTTTTTTTGTGGCCCTCCTCTGGACCCGCTCCAACAGGTCCATGTCTTTCTTATGTTGAGGACTCCAGAGCTGGATGCAATACTCCAGGTGGGGTAAGGACAAGACACTCCCCAGCCAAGAAAAGGCCTACCCGCAATATATTGGAGCATAGGCCAAGTGCATGCTCAGAAATTATCAATCTCTGATGAATATGGGATCTGCAGAAAGGAAATATACATGAATTGTCAGAATGTCCTAGGATTCAGCTCTTTTGGTGTAATATAGAATTAATCTCGTTTCTAAATCTGACATTTGGGACAATGTAGATTTGGGAATGCATCTATACCGAACACAGCACCTTATAGACAGTGCTGGATCCTGCGAGCTCCTGACAGCTAAATGGCTAATCTTTCCCAAGTGGAAGTAACTATTCTCTGTCTCGTACAGAACAATGGATTTGTGATTGAGAAGATCTGACAAATTAAGAAAGGATTTTGTGCACGTGTTTGAAGAAACCGACATTTTTACAATCTGTCCTGGAATGGTCTTGTAGGATAGCATTGAAGGGATCAAAGTAAACACATGTAGGAACCTAATAAAACCAAATGTCCCAAAAGTCAGGTCAACTAGCTTTCTACTTCCCAGCTTGACCGCAAATGTGATTCCCATTCAATAATTTTGTATGAAGAATGATGGACTGAATTTCTGTAGCCTAAAACGAGTGCTGCCAGGACACTGCAGTGATATATTAAAGGAAGGGAGAATGAGAGACAGAGCTGCCAGGACACCAAAATAATTTGGCAAAGAGGAAATAACTAGGAACTGATTAGAAAACTTTTCCTATGGACAGATAAATTAAGAGACAAAAATGCAAGTGTCTTCTTCTGGGTCAAAGAACAGAGCTGCAAACGATCAGAAGTCCCCATGTCCCCTCCTTTAATCTGCTTATTAAGGTCAAACTGTCTCCTTAATTACTAGTTAGTGTAACTACAACGGTATGTAGTCTAATCAGGACATTCAGACTTGCATTATATTTATGTTTCAAATTTAAGGTCCACCCAGCACTAAAGCACAAGGAACTGGAAAAGGAGGGCTTGGGAGCATGTCCTTTAATGAAGCAGCGGGGAAGAGATGTCTCTACAATGACCAAGAAATGGTGACAGAAGAGGGATCAGCTAACTTGCCCTGTGGTACACGATCTGCAGGCTGGGGGTTACTCAGTTCCTACCCAAGCTGTCTAGCACATACGCTGTAAAAACAAGTGTCAGCTAATGGAGCGTGCCCTCATGCTCAAGGAGAGAGCAACGTGTATCGTGCTGCGTGTCCAGGTGGAATCGGGCTCTGGAGAGTTGGAGACCGGCAGCCGTAGACAGGCTGTGCTGAGAGTGTTCATTAGGTGTTAACTTTCAATATCAATCGTCATTCCCCCTTGTTTTCCCTTAAAGGTGGTCCCTCTGGTTGAGGGTTGTCATTCCAAAATGATACTTTCTTGGGTATTCTCACTTATTAGAGAGAAAGATAATGTCTAATCTCCTTTTGAGTAAGATCACAGCTGCATCAAAGTTGATCACGATCAAATTTTTTGCCCATATTAGATGGAAGAACGGTAACCTTGGATGGAATGAATCAGCTGGACAACAGACATTTTAAAAAGCCTTCCTCCAAGAAATTAGCCTGAAATCTACACCAGAGTCACAGGGTTAAAATCAGAGATGAATGACATTAAACTTCCCTTGTTAGTCGTCCCAGCTGCAAGAATCTTGCAGTGAGTTACCTAGTGAGACAGGAATTACTGGAGCTGCTCCAACTCCACCATGCAAAGAAGTCTAACAAGCAAAAACATCGTTTGTGGCAATTTTCCTGAAGTTCCAGGATGAATCTCATGAAACCTCAAAGGTGAAATAACAGAAATTGGGAACTGTTTTGAAAATGAAAAAAACCCATGTGTCACACTAGTTGTGGCTAGAAAATAGGACCCAAAATGCCTTGCCTCCTCCTGCTCTGACAGAGAAGTGGTTAATTGCCATATTTAGTGGAAAAATGTATTTAAAAGCTTAAAATTTGAGGTTTAATTATATTTGGTACGTTTTACTGGCAGAGCTTCATGAAATGATCAACAATTATCTTTCTCATCCATGAAGTGCTCAGGGATCACACAAGGACAGGGAGTAGGAATATGAAATACTCTGTGCCAAAACCATAAAACGTGTTGTTTCTTTTGTAGCTTCCTTCATTTTTTTTCCCCACATTTTCCATGCACATCATTAAAATTAAAGCTTTTGTTTTCAGCATAGCTACTTTCCCACTTATCTGGAAGCAATCAACCCCACAAAACCTTTTCAACATCAAACTCACTACAGGAAGGCACAAGTTTTTCAGGACACAGTGGAGTTTCATTTTAAACCCAGAACGAATTAACGCGTTCAGATTTAACTTCAGCACTTGATTAACCCAAAATGAATCAAAAAATGCTGCTTATTGACATGCAAAAACCATCTTTATTATATTGCTACTCATAAAACTTCATATGCAATGGCACAACTGTGCCAAAACATTCAGACAACAAAAACCAGCTTAATTTCAGAGATTTACACAAGTTCCTGAAAGACTGAGATATTTCATGCCTACAACCAAACTTTAATTAGAGCTAAAATTACAATACAATGCATCCCATCAAAGTAGGCATGCTATTTATAGCTGCATATTTAACTCTTCGGTCGTCAGGTGCTCTGTACGTCGGGATCACTAACATCCTATTTAGCTAAGAAATTCATCGCTTAGTGCTTAAAACACAGCTGGAGGGAGATGCACAATATGCCATGCTGTAAATGCCACTGGAAAGATGTGTAGCGGATGAACGGTGGTTTCATGAATACAACTTGCACACTTATCTATTTATTTTCTGATTATTTCTCTTCGAGATACTCAGCCTATTTGTGAAGGACAAGCAGTAGAAAGCCTATTGCTGCAAACAGATGTGTATGCACTTAACATGGAAATCCATTACTGCAAAGAAGGCCAAGATTTCTATGGGACTGTACACAAGACTAAGCATTTGGCACTTATATAAAAGGCTCAGCAGAGCAGTTATTTGCTGTTTATTAGGGGGGGGGGATAGTTTAAAGTGTTAGCTGGAGGTGTGAGAGTGCTCTAAATTCATCACTTAACATGCATGTTAAGTGATGAATTTAGTTAACAACAGGGGATCACAGCTTGAACACTAGTATTTGATGGTACAGTCTGACCATCATAACTAAAGTACAACTCTACCTGCCATCACCATCCAAAACTGGACTTCTGAGAAGAGGGGCAACGTAACGGAAATGTTCCCTACCGCTACACAGTGCGTAGTCTCAACAAGCACAGAGAGATAGTCAGTGCTTGCCAGCTACTCAGGAATTCAGCTTGGTCCAGATATTATTGAAGACCCTTCTCAGATAGAGGCAGCAGGTGACACAGGTGAAGGAATAAGTAGCTCCTTTAACTTCTGTGCTTGAAGTCTGGAGGTACAACTGTTTGATGCTAATTCCCCTCTTTCAAAGCAATTCACTCAGGTGCTTATGTTTAGCTGGGATGAATCAGGGCTTGAGTACACAGAGATGTGGCAAAGTATGTTACACTCGATGTAGAGGTGTCTACCATATAATGAGGGACCCATAGCAGATATTTTGACCTGAGGGTTCTGTGGAGCCAACTTCCACTAGCCATGTCAGATGTGCTATTAGCACTGTTTAGGTTTAAGGATCTCAAGATTATGAGAGTTAGTACTGCTCAGATAATGATGGGATGCTTTGAAAACTTTATATTCTATTTTTAAGGATAGAATAACCCAATGGCAATTCCACAAAATAAAAATTAGATGCCCTGACTGCCCAAAAGAGCTATTTTCAAAGATCACATACATTGTTAATGGAAAACTGGAATAACAGCAATGAGAAAACTGTGAAATATCCAATACCTTAGACAGAAAAACAAATATCAGGTTACAAACAACAGAGGCATGAGGCACGATCCCAATCTATAGAAGGTTTCCTTTCAAAGCTGGATGGCTACTTGCAGATATCCAGTAAAAGCCCACACATCAATTACAAAGGGAAAAAGATAAGAGTTCAATTCATTTAGTTCTTTTGTTCCAGGCATTTCATGGCTGTCAGTCTGAAGTTCTGAAAGAGGCCCACGTTAAAGATAGCCCTATAAACAGGATAACTTGGGACTTGAAAAAAAAAAAGGGGGGGGGGGGGGAAGGTATACTTCCCCCACATATGGTTCTAACAGATGTGGTTTTAAATTACCATTGGGACATAATAATGTTTTTTGAATGGACTGAATGTTAAAGAGTTGGCTCCTCCTATGTGACAGACATTAGAGCTCAGTGGTTTAAGCAGAAAACTCCCCATTTGTGTCTTTAGCTGGCATGTACTTCATTTTCAGCCCACGCTGGTCAGTATGATTTAATACCTTGGCCTGATGTCCCTCTCACCAGCAAGAGGGAAGATAAAATAGGATAAAAGAAGTGAAACAAAACAAAACCAGGCAACACCCCCCCCCCCCAGCAGACAATGCCAGGCTGCTGCATTGTTCCTTACAGAAAAACTCCTGCAGCCCTGCAATGGAAACTCACTGGAAAGGACAGCTGAGGAAGAAAAATATTAAATAATTCAAAGCCACTAACATCAAGTCTGATGTAGGTATAAAAATAGTTACAAAACACCACTCTACATGTTTTCATTATAAGAACTTTGACTTACTTGGAAACATCAAGAAAACCCCAAACCTATCACCCTCCCAGCCTCATACGCTCAATTAGTCTGGCAGTCAAAATTACATCCATTTCCAAACCAGCCTTCAATTTTCATGGCCATTTCGTGTTTCTGCACTGGGGGAGCCAGCACAGTTCCACAGCAGGAGTGAAAAAGTCTGATCCAGAGCCCATTAAAACCAACGGGAGCCTCTGAATTAACAGTAATGATCCTTGGATCTGGCCCTGGTTTAGGTTAAAGTGTTGCGGTGCTTTGGGGATTCAAGCAAGATTGGATGTGACCGGCTTTTGTTATCTCCAAAAATCTCTGCTGCTGGGAATGTCCACTTCCAAACATGCAGTCTGTGAGAACAGTGCACATTTTAAAAAAAGACCTTCATGAAATATTCAAGGAAACATGATGCAAGGTGAGCTACCATATAGTCTGTAAAGTTAACTCAAGGTATTTTCATTTGAACAGAGGGAAGGAGAGACAAATAAACAGGAGTATTCACAGATGAAGAATATGTGCCCACACACACACATTTGATCAGCAGCTTTTCTGGGGCTGGGTGTGGGGAAATGAAATAGCAACTGACAAGTAAGAAGTATCCTGATTTTTTTTTTCTTATTTATTTCATGCACAGCAGAGATGTTACAGAATTTTTAGCCTTCCATGTTCTGAAAAGGGGACCCCCCCAAAAAAAAAAAATCAAACCGTCTTCACTGCACAGAGCACAGCAGAGCACCGGCTGCAGCAACCCAGGTCTAGCACTAAAAGAGCTGGCACAGGTCCCTCTGTTCCTGGTATTCCCCCATTTGCTATATGCCCCCAACGCTGCCTCCCAAAAAGATCCACTTTTCTTCCCTAGTATCAGCTTCTAACATCCCCTTCTTTCCTGTTACCATCTTCTCAACTAGACACTTGCTGTCTGACCATCTCAGGAGAAGACATAAAAAGCCAAAATAAATGAATACATAAAATTCAGCAAAACATTAATTATGCACAAGGTATAAAATAATACAAAACCAAGCAATGCAGGTGTACAATAATGTTGTTTTCCGGAGCCCGTGATCAGCAGTGTTTGGCACAGAGAGCCACAAACAGATGACATTTTAAAGCATATGGGGATATGCAGGGATGTAAGCAATGGTTTGTAGCTTCTATATGAGTCATTTGTGCATCCCTCCAATCCCAAGTAATATTATGAACAGCACCAGCAATAATAAACTATAAAACCCAAGCCCTAAAGCAAGCACTGTTCAGGTAGACCCAAATGCCCATCAACAAACAGGGTTTTAAGTGACAAACAGGTGGCTTTTTCTGCTCACACTTTCTTGCGAGATAAAAGCAAAAACAGGAGAGTATTGAAAGTTTCCAAATCCTAAGCGTCTTTACAGGGCATCATGAACACAACATGGATTTTGGGATAGGAATGAGTGAAATTTAGGAGATGGAGATGCAAGGGAAACATGTCAGGCTGTGAGAAGATGGTCATTAAGTTGTCCCTTGGTTCAGGACTCAGGTGCTCCAGCGTGGATGAAGAGAGGGGCATAATTTGCTGTTTGAGGGAAGAGCAAACGCTCGCTAGAAAGAGACCTAAGAAAAAAGACTCAGATGCTGTTGATGAGAAGCAAAACCATTTGAGCCACAGACAACTTCACAGTCAGATGTCACAAGACAGGCAGGCTGGTTGTTCTTACTTGATATTAAGTGTATTTTGTTGGTTATATTTTTGTTCAGATTATCCCCAGGACAAGAATAAAAGTCAAAATGAGAACCTTTTTCATTGCTGGGCTTTCTGATTCTCTCCCGAAGCCTCCAATCATCACACCGCAACCTACTCTCACAATACTGAGTAACTAGCTGGGTGATAAAAACATCAGGTGAAATTCAGTGTCAATAAAAGCAAAGTAATGCATAAAGGGAAAACCAATTCTAATGATACATACACAATGTGGGCTTTAAATTAACTGTTACCACACAGGAAGCTGGCTGGGGAATCACCATGGGATGTCCTCTACAAATATCGGCTCTCTGTTTGTGCCAGTCAAACTTGCAGGGAAAATCTTGGGATATGTTAGGAAAGAAATAGGCAACAAAGGAGAAGAATATATCAGAACGGTGCTGCATAAACTAATGATGCATTCCTATCTTAATGCCACATGCATTTTTTGTCAACGGATCTCTAAAATATATAGTAGAATTAACAAAGGCAGAGAAAAAGGCTGCAAAGATTATTAGGAATATAGAAAGACTTTTGCAGGAGAGATGAAGTACAGTAGGGATTTTCAGCTTGGAAAAGAACAACAAAAAGTGGGAGGAACAGACCTCTATTAAATCGTGATGCCTATAGCCCACAAACTATAGGAGTCACCTAATGAAATTACCAAATTGTGAGTTTAAAGCAGAACAAAAGGAAGATTTTTTTCACTCACTGTAAGATTTTAAATTTTGAAACTATTTTTAACAGGATATTGTGGCCATCACAACTATACACTGGGTTCAAAAAGAACCCAGCAAATAAATAGAGGAACAACTGCTTCAGTGCTTCCTGAGCAGGACAGTCCAAAAGACTGTCCTGAAGATAGAAGAGTGTAATGAAAAGGTGCACTTTGTATTTCAATATGAATAGAATTGGGCTTCATATCAGCATGATACAACTACTGTAAACAGTTGGCAACCCACGAAAAATCTCCTGAGTCATGAGACTAGCCTAAAAACTCATCATCTCCAAAAAGCTGTTTGCACCCCCTTCTTTCTCCCTTCTCCTTGGCACATGCTCCCACCACATTGACTCAGTGTAAGTCACTAACTCAGCAGAAAAAAACCCAAAACCCCTAGCAAAAGATGGAGCTAGTTTTCTCCTGGGTTGATGAATTAAATCATGAGACTTATTCTGAAGGAGTGGAGGGACAGGAGCTGGGGATAGAGGACATTAGATGTAAGGAAGAAATTCTTCACTGTGAGCGTGGTGAGGCACCGGAACATGTTGCCCAGAGAAGTTGTGGATGCCCCATCCCTGGAAGTGTTCAAAGCCAGGTTGGTTGGGGCTTTGAGCAACCTGGTCTAGTGGAAGGTGCCCCTGCCCATGGTAAAGGGGTTGGAACTAGATGACCTTTAAGGTCCCTTCCAACCCAAACCATTCTATGATTCTATGACATTGGGAGGGGCGGGACAAGGGGAGAGCAGGACCCTTCTCCTTCCATGGCAATGGGTCTTGAGGTTGGCTCTGATGTGAAACTAAAGCCTGAGCGGTCACCTGTGATGATGATAAAATAAAGAAAAAAGGTGATCACACAAAAAATACAATTATCTGCTCTTTCAGTTTTAGAAGTTTCCTTTCCTTCCCCCTCCCCCCTTCTTTTTTGGCTGTGATTTGCAATAACAGTTGCTGTTACGAGAGAATGTTGTTATATTAAATCAGCATTCTTCTGTCAGAAGGGCCATGAACCCGAAGGTGGGATACATGGGACTTTGTGTGATTGCTCTGTCGATGCAACATCTCCCGAGATTTCTTTGGTTTTAATCCCATTCTACAAATCCTGCAATGTTGTATCGCTTTGATGCAGCTTTGTGGGATTCTCATTAATTGTATTCACTTTTGTTTCCAGGAAACTTGAGATTTCATCATCTGCTAACATATGTTGAAATGCATGTGTCGGTTTTATAATAAATTTCCAATATATACAAATATCTATAAAACACACAAACACAAAATTAGTTTGTAACAAAATCTCAAGTTATCTGTTTATTAGGGAAGGCAAAGTTGGTAGTGCTGTCAATTATGGGAAGAGCGAGGCAGCTTTAATAATAAAACAGCATTCGCAGTTTCTCATAACTATACTAAGCAAATTGTTTGGGCTGAAAATTTCCATGCCAGCTGTCTGCCTCAGGCTGAAGTTTTTTGGAAAATTTCAGTCAAAACAGTTCAGCAGATTCTGAGAACAAGGCTAGGGAAAAATATGTTGGTTTATCCGTGTTAAAAAAATGCCTTTAGCCTTCTCTCCAAAACCTCCTCTGGGATCTCTAGGACTTTAGAGGAAGGACTTGAAATTTGCCTGGGAGAGAACTGTTTTTCTTTTAATGAATTTTGTGTGAATCTGTGTGAATTTGGCCAAGTTTAGACATCTTTGATAAAAACACTGTTGCTACATGCTCCTGGGTGCATTTGTACACAATTGCCAGCTTCCATCACTTAAATTTCTACCTGTGTGGGACTAAACAAGATGCTTTGTGCTGTGGGACATGCCGGGTCTGCATCCAAGTACCAGAACTGAGATCAGAGACACTCTCTGGTGCTCAGCATGATCCCCAGCTGGAAGGAGCTGAATGAGGTTGGGGCGAGAGACCTGCAGAGCAGGGATTAGAGGGATGAAAATGGGATTGCAGAATAGAGCTGGAAGAGGCAGGAGATGAGGAGAGGACCAGACAGAGCATGATGGACCAGGAGGGATCTGTTTAGGGGAGCAGAGCACTCTGTTAAACCAAGCAATGATGATCTGTTAATTTAAACCATTGACACATATGAATATCAAAATGATGCAACGTGACAAAGCTACTAGCTTTTGCAAGACTTGAAAAAAAAATTCTAACAAAGACTAGACTAACAGACCAATAATAAGATTTAAAAGTATATATTGGAGACCCAGAATTTAAGAAAAAAACACAATGAATGTTGCCTTAATCAAGAGCCCTGTCTGCCTTCATTATGATGGAGTCATTATTCACAAGACTGTGTTTTATCCAAGCCAGCCTGGAGATGAAGCAGTGAGAATGAGGAGTAGAAGGTGAGGTTTATGATCCCTGCCTCACCCGTTGCAGAGCTGGAAGGTTTGTAGTGACTAAGCAGAGGACAGAGGAATGAGGATGAATGTGTTTCAGATTAAGGCAGACGAACGATGCCCCAAGACTGTGGGCAGTGTTGGGCAAGTCACCTCAACCCAACATTTCATAACTGTGTCGAAGCTATGTGTGTTGCAACCTCTGGATGATAATCTTGATAGCTCAGAGTCTGGTCTGCTTACATGTCAAACGCCCACAACAGCAATTAAAGGCCATGTGAACTTTGCTTTAGCACCGTAAGTAACCCCCGATCACGACTCTGTCTGCAGGAACGCATCGTGAGATCAGCTCATGAGATTGTTCTCTGCTTTCTAGCACAAAAATCTGTGCCAATGCCAAAAAGCTGATCACACCTTAAACCCAGCCACACAAAGGGCAATTTTCTAGAAATAGCAGCGTGTGCTTGCTCCCGGCTGACGGGATCTGTGCTGCACCAAGCCCAACCAGCCAATACTCTGTGCATCAACAAGCAGGAAGTAAATTCCAGCGTCTCTCATGCTCCATCAGTTTTTCCAACCACTTCTGGCAGTTACTTCTGAAGGCTTTTTGACTAACCAAACTCTCCCTTCCTATTCTTCATTATGTTACGTAGGTGAGGACAAAATGGTTTTCAGCATCCAAAGACACAGAGGCAGTTCAAAAGGAAACAGCAAATACTGAAAACTTTCCATTATAAAATCTAGGAGTTCAGTTCGTTTAAAAGATTGGGCCATTTAAGTCCAGGGGACCCAGTGGAAGAGATGATTTATGACTTGGTGGCCTCTGGGTCTTTGCTTTCATGTGGACAGATAGTACTGGAAAACACTCCTGC
>NW_008824754.1:3918550-3923638 GCF_000699105.1 Pygoscelis adeliae | reverse complement strand
ATACAGCATGATATAGAAAACCAAGACTGATTTTATGCATGGACCCAATATTCCTCAGAAGGCACAGCCCTAGACTGAAAGTTTTAAGCAATCTTAAGATTTTCAGTGCACTTAGTGGAGTCTGAGGGGGAGAAAACAAAGACTGTGAGCCCTTATTGCCTACACAACATAGGGTTGAATTAAAACAGTAAAAATAAGATTTAATCCCTCTGTTTTCTAACTTTTGAATGTTTAACTGAGCAACCTCCAGAATACTTTGAAGACTCGGTGTGTGCAAACACATGAGCAGGCAAGCGATACAGCTTCTACTCAGTGTTTAAAGAGAAAACTACACTGAATAATCACTTAAAACCTAAATCAATGGGCAGCAAGACGTCTCCTGCTTTCACATTTGCTGTTGCTGCCTGGGTAGCACATCTGCCACCTGTACCTTAGTGGTAGTTATGGTGGCAAAGCAGGATTCTGGACTGCAGTGGGTTTCCTAGACTGTAGCAAATACTACTTCACTAAAGCCCGAGGAGATATCAGGGAAATCTAATTGAATCATTCCCATTTAAATGGACTGATAAATGCGATTCAGCAAGCTCCTCCACCTAAATTGACCACCAGCAACTCCTCTCTTCTTCTTCTTCTTCCCTTCTCTCTTTTAAAAAAGCAAGGATGTCTCACATACTCGAAAGCAAGTCCTACTTGGAGCAGGAAACTTAACTGCCAGCCCTATTCTGTTTCATAGTGCATTTTCCTCCTTCTGGCTGCCAACACACTGGAAGAACATAGATTTCCGTGTCTGCTGCTTTCACGGACATCTTTACATTCAAAAAACAGCTCACCTCTGCTGATACCCAGCAGGACGATATGTGATGAAGTTTGAATCCCCCTACAGCACAAACAGCTTCGTTCACAGCAATTTGGTGTAAAGGCATAAGGTTTTTGGTGAGTAAGGCTCATACTTCCCAAGAAATTTGAACTTTCTGTAAGAAGTGTTTGTGACCCCACATAGCCAAGCAAACGTGCCCTCTTATTCCGATTTCAACTCTGCCTTTAAAGATGCTCCAGGAAGAATGATTCAGGACAGCTGACAAAAAAAAAAAAAATTTCTAGGAAAATTATTTGACTATCAGCACAGCGATGGTGAAATGACACAGAGGAATGCAAATCATTCATTTATTCCTGAGTAAAAATATGAGTCCTATAGCCACACTACAGCACCACTCCTCAGGCTATACTGATATAGTTAAGATATAAAATTTCTCCATGATTCTTTTTCCTTTTAATCTAGAGCAAAGAGGAAATATATATATTTATAATTTTAAAAATATTTCATTACAAGACTTTTCCTTTGAAACATATCGGTCAGGGATCTACAGATATCCAATTCACTGGCAAGTGGTGCATGTTACGTTGTCAAAGTGCCCAGCAATGCCAATCTGTCAGTTCAAAACCAAAACAGAATATTTCAGCTTTTAGTTACAATAAGCTATGCTGATAGACCTTGTAACAGGGCAGGTAAAAGCCAGTCCTTAAATCTGAATTGACATTGTTTTACAGACTTTCATCTCCTTGAATCAAATCTGAGAGAGAGTTTCAAGCTGCTTCACTTTTTGATATTACAATTACACATTTCTTAAACACAGAAGAGTTTGCTTTAAAAAGAAAAAATGAAGTCTCAAGTGCCTACGGAGATAAAATAAAAAGAGAATGTGATGTTAAAGAAGATATCAAACGAGCAAGTTTTTGTTTATTCATCTTTTAAAATTCTATTCCCCCCCATAAATTTTTAAAAATGCCTTGATTTGAAATTCTACTAAGAAATCACATATGTCATGCAACATTCATCCTGCCAAATCTCTCTCATCATGCTATTACTGCAATATTTGTAACTTTTGATCTGGAAACATCAAGTTACGTAAGACCATAGTTCTGCTCCTCGCAAGGATGTGATTCTGTCAGAAAATGAACCAGTGAAGCGGGAACTCGAACAGAACTGGAAATGACTTTCCCAGGGAAAAGGTAGTTTTGCTTAAGCATCTCAGCTATTTTAAAGTGCAAGCACTCAATGTTTTATTCTCCTGAGCAGAGAAATGGTAAAATAGCAGGTTAAAAATAATCAGAGAGGGCTCTTAATTGGAATAGTGTACATGTTGCAGAAGGAATGAAATAACATTTTAGATATTATGCACTCCAGGAAACCAATCAAATAAAATAAAAGCAAAAAAAATTCCTCACTTTGTAAAACAAAGGAGAACAACATTTTCCCTTGCCAGTGTACTGTCTGCTCACCAAAACAATAGGAAAGTATCTAATTTAAATGAGACAAGTAAAATAATTAAGCTACAAGGACTTCAAAAAAACAGTCTTCTCTGTGCAAACCTTGCTCCTTCCCCAGACCCACTGAAACCAGAGTGATGAGTCCCTTTTTCCATCCATGTAGTAAAATAAATCATCGGGGGGGGGTAAAACACCTGGGGGGGGGGGGGTATCTCTCCCCTCTCTCCCCAACCAAAACCAGATGAGCAGTTTACTCTCATCTCCGAATGATTTTTCCTTATCCTTTAAAATCAGAGAAGGCAAGTTCTCCCCAGAAAAGCCTTTCTAAACCAGGACCCCTTGCTAATAAAAAAAGGAAACTATGAAGTTAACTTGTGCACCCCCTTTGCCTTTTCCCCCTTCCCCTGCCGAAGATCAGCCTAAGAACCTCTTCCCACACCAAAGACCCTCTTTCTCCACCAAAACATGAGTTTTTTTTTTTCTCCAGATCACACAAATAAATGACAGATAAATTGAAAATCTCCCCTCGTAAAGATGTGCACGCATGCACGCACGTATGTACGGGAAGGGAGGGTGAGGCACAGAGGCAGGAGTCCCTGCAGAAATATAATACATCTTAGTGCAGTGGCAGTAACTCCCAATTCTGGTGAGTTTATTTTGGCAGAAAGGGGGAAAAACTGAAACAGGTTGTCTGCAAAGGCACCTCCTCTCCCTGCCCCAGCTGTGGGTGTAGACCCCCTTCCCAGGGTGGTCCTGAGCAGAGCAGTGGTCCCGGTCTCTGGGGGAAGCACAACCCAGGTAACATTTTCACGTGCCTGGGAAACGCCTGGCCACACACCGCGACCTCACGCTCCCCTCCCCATCCCAAAACCTTCTGGAAACCAGCACAGACCCTAATTTTCCTTGCCCATGTGCTGGCTTGGGATTCACATTCTTAAGGGATCATGGCAGCGGGGAATCCTCATGGCCACAAAAACAGCCCGCACCAGCAAGGACTGATCCAGCAGCGTGGCATAGGCTGGGAGCTGGGAATTTAACAGGGAAGGGCAGCTCGCAATGGCCACAAAACAGCAAATTCCTACAGCCTTGTAACACAGGCAGAGCCAAGCGAGCTGCTTTGAAGGCTTGTCTCACTGCAAAACTGCAACAGAGACGCGTCTTCCTACCTTTATGCCCCTCACCACACACACCCACCGTACTAAAAAAAATATATATATATACACACTCCCTGTTTTTTCCACCCAAGCCCATAAAAGTGCTAGAGGCTGAGAGACCAAGTGGGAGGTGCCTGGCTCTGAAGAGGCCAATGAAATAAATTAAATACAAATCACTGGCTCAGCCCCAGCCTCCCCCAGCGAACTGGGGAGATGTTGGGGTTTCCGATGGCCGGATACCCTGCCCTTGCCGGACCCAGCGTGTGGCTGGCACATATGGGCTGCTGGCATAGTATAGGCATAAATGGTAAACCTTGGGTGTTGCAGGCACATATGGCGCACATGTTGGGAGCAGAGCACTTTCCATAGGTGGGGAGGGGCCACCCTACTAGTAAGCGATTTTATTAGGGTCAGCAAAGCAGAAAGAAATCGGGTTGGGATAGGCTGGGAGCTGCCAAGTCCCTCTGCCCAAGTCCTGCGCCCCAGAGCAGGGAGCAGCACACTAACAACTTGCCAGGCTACAGCAGAAGTTTACCTCTAAAAAGCACACAGGCAACTTCCAACTTCAAAGCTTTGCTCTCATTTTCTCATTTTATGTCCCTCCCTTTACATGGGACTTTTCTCAGGAAAAAAAAAAGGCAGCTATAAATTCAAGATGAGACTTCACTGCAAAAAGTTAAGAAGGAAGATGGGGTGGAGGTGGAGAGATTATTTTATAGTTTGATTCAGGGTTTTGGTGTTTGTTTTTTCTTTTTTTTTTTTAATCATAAAGAATTGAACTTTCCTGGAAGAGCCACGAGCAAATACATTCGAGACGCAGAAAGGTCTTGTCTATCTAGTCAATAAGTATTTAGCTAGCTCTGTTTTGGCTGTATGAAAAACGTGCTTCAGACTGTGTATCCCATAAGACAAGGAAGACTGTGGCATAAATACGTTTCCCTCCCCCCCCCCAAATCATGTTCTTAGATGGTTGTAACCACTGCAAATTTCTAAGCATGGTCATGGCAAGAAAGAGTAAATACATACTGCCTCATGAATACTCTACGGTTGTTTTTTTAACTATTTTTTAAAGATTTGGCATGCCTTAACTACTACTTCTTTCAAAGTAAAATATCCCAGATATTTTAGACCAAGAAAAAAACCCCATATTTTTAATCGAAACAACTAACAAGAAATAAATGCTCTTCGGTAGCTGCCTGTTTTTATGTTCAACAGCCAAAATTTGTATTTCAAAATGCAAATTGCTGAGAATGTGAGCACGAGTCTGAACCACTGCATTTCTCCCAGGCACTCCAGCATCTTTTCTCAAATGCTACACTGTTTGCAGGGGCTTTTAATACTGGCAGGGCATGGCTGGAAGCAGGGCTTTAACATTTAATGCCTAAGAAACAGAATTGTCACTCAAGTTGCAGTCAAGCGTATTTTGCTTATTTTTCTTGGAGGCAAACACACCCTCCCGTGGAAAATGGGAGACCCCCTTCCCCATCCCCATCCCTGACTCTGCCGGAGATCCAAATGTAAACATACACACACACACTCCCACCACGCACCACCCTGCAGCAGGACATGGGGACGGGGCGGAGGGTTCAGACCGAGCAAAAGGAGCTTTGTGCAGCTGAGAAATACCGAGGCACTTATTTTTTTTTCCCCTTCTTTCCCCCCCCCC
>NW_008824754.1:3917700-3918312 GCF_000699105.1 Pygoscelis adeliae | reverse complement strand
GGATGCGAGGGGAGAAAAGCAAGCCGGGCAGAGGGAGGGACGGTGGGGTGGAAAAAAACAGGGATTCAGGGAGCTTCTCCCCAACCCCAACCCGTGTGCCCGTCTGCTTGGTGGGAAGAGGAAAGGGGGAAGGGAAAACTGGAGGGAGGCGATCGCACAAATGCACTTTTCAGAGCAAAAAGCAAAGCTTACCATGTCTGCAGGCTTCCCCCCACCGAAATGCCACTTATGTGTCCAGCGATCCCAAAGTGGGCAACTACAGCCAGGCACCGGAGCTCATCTCAGCAGGCAGCTCGGCAATACACCACCGCCACCCCCAAAAATCAAAATCACAATAAATAATAATAATAATAAAAAAAAAAAAGGACCGGTCCAGCTTCTTTCCTGGCAGGAATCGTCCCTGGTAGGACTGCCCAAAATAAGCAGCTGCAATCCAAAGGCTTTATTTAAAGCTTCCCCCCTCCTCCTCCTCCTCTCCTTGCCTCGCGCTCGCTCTCCCTCTCTCTGTTACACACAGAGAGAAAGAGAGACACACACAGGTTACATGAATGGGAGGCAGGAGCCGGCGCTCCCGGGCTGGGAATGACAGGCACACATGCGGCCGGCTGCTCC
>NW_008824754.1:3889207-3917411 GCF_000699105.1 Pygoscelis adeliae | reverse complement strand
AGGCAGTGGGCGGTGGGGGCAGGCATGGGCATGGCGTGGACATAGGGAGGAGCTGGGCATGGGCATGGAATAGGCATGGCATAGGTGTGGGGCAGGGGAGGACATAGACATGGATGGGGGAAGGGATGGGCATGGTATAGGCATGGGGAGGGGATGGACATAGGCATGGAGACAGGCATGGCATGGGGAGGAGGTGGACGTGGACGTGGCGTGGGGAGGGGGTGGGCATGTCATGTAGAGGGGATGGACAGAGGCATGGGGAGGGGATGGGCATGACATGTGCATGGACATAGGTATGGGCATGGTGCTGAGTTGGGCTGGGTGTGGACATAAGCATTAGAAGGTAATAGGGAGGGCAGAGGATGTGCTTGGGCATGCGATAGGCAGGGGGATAAGATGGGATGGGCATTGGCTTCAGCATGTGAATGAGATGGGGATTGGGATGGGGATGAGGATGGGATGGAGAGCGGCCTCGGGTGGTGCCTTCATGTCCTGGCCCTGGTGAGCCTCTCTCTTCTTGGGGTCAGGTGGGCTCCAGCTTCAGCACATGTTATGAGAAGGGGGAAACCTCTGTTCCTCCCTTGCCCCTAGCTAGGCAACTTGCATAATGTCTTGCTTTTGGGGTCAGGGACCATCATCCCCAGTGGTGTCAGGAGATTTCTTCATCATCATCATTATTACTATTACTATTATTATTATTTTACATAATTGTGTTATTTGTTCATTAAAATCAAATTCTCAGGAAGAAGGCCTGCAAGATTTCAGTTGCACAATTTAAGGTTACTTCTTCTTTGGGAAGAAGATCAACGCTACCAGTTTCTGCCTTTAAAATATTTGTGGGGGTTTGGTTTTGTTTTGTTTTTAAACTGTAGCAACTGGAAATTAGGGCTGTTTAATGCTTCTATTCAACATGGTGTTACTACCTGTCAGGCTCTGCTACTGCTTCACTTCCTGACCTTGGGCAAGTCCTCGATAACTTATCCCTGCCAGGATTCATCACCTGTTGCCATTTACGCTCAGCCTATTATTTTCTCATTCACCAAATAATCACACTTTTCTCTTTCAAGTCCTTCCTCAAAATATACTCTTACAAAACTTTTCAGCAACAGTCTCTACATGGCTTATGTTGGCATCACAAATCTTGGAGCGATATGGGATTAGGCCCTAAAACTGCATTGTAAGAAGAGTGCTGAACACAATGGACTGCAGTACTTCATGCAGTGCTTTGAGCTACATGGGAATTGTCCTCTTCGTGGCATACCTTTAAATCAGCCAAGTACAAGTCTGCTATGTTCGGCCGTGGGTTTTTTTCATGTCCTAAAATTTCCAGTCTTTGTGGAAAGCAAGAGGTAAGATTGTGTTTTATTCCACACCCAGAAATTAAGGTAAAAAGGCACACAGCAAATCAGAACACGATCTTAAACAGCAGAGTTCTTGACATAAAGGTCTGCTTTGCAAAATAGCTGCTGCTGTTCACTGTTTTTTTCAGTCATACATATTAAAAATGAAATACATTTGCATCGGCCTTATTGCCTCTGGAATATATTCCACATCAGGAATCTAGACTCTAGACAAAGGTAATTTAGGTGTCTGTAAGGGCAAAGTTTAATTGAGAAATATATATATTGTTAGGAATAGACCTCATCCAAATTCAATGGTAATTGTATAAGCCTTTCAAAAATCATACAGTATGCAAGCTTCCAAAATTTCTGAACAAGAAACATTTCCATTTAAATGCCAAGAGGCAATTTTCCCTCTCTTGTTCAATACTAAATCAGTCACATGAGCAGTTTGCATTTGATTTTAGAAAGGAAATGGAACATCTTCATTTCCAGTTGCATAAAACTTTTGTTTTTTTTTCTTGTTCTTAGTGCTCTTACTTGTTTGTGGTACTTCCCTGCAGTTTTGATATTCTTCCGTTTGAGCCGCCTGTTCACACCAGCCATTTATTTATTTTTTTATTCAAACTCCAGCAACATTATTAGAAGAAAACTAGTAAACCCCAGTGTGGAGTAGAATACTATTTGTTTGAATTCTGGTTAGTAAATCCAAGTTTAACAGATCAGCACCGTTTGTGTAATTGGCCTTTCCCTGTTAACTGAACTAGACAATGATGCTCCTGGAATAAGGAAAAAAAAAAAAAAAGCGCAATAGTAATTTAATGGGAAAAAATGACTTTGCTTAGGAAACCCCCCCTGCTTCAATTCACAGTGAATTACTGTGGTTGCAGAAGTGTGCCGCGCGCCAGTTTGGAGCATATTTTGTGAAGATGTGCATTTGAAAATGTCAGCGTTCACCAGCCTACCTATTGTGCCGGTGTCCTGCACCACAGTAGCTTTGCGCAGCTGAAATACTTCTTGCGAACAGAGACTATTAAGTCAAACTCTCTTCCAAACAGCGTTTTTGCGGAGTTTGTAAAGAAGCTACATCTGTGGAACAAGAAGGTGATTGAAAAGACTAATGCATGAGCCTGTTAGACCTTGCATGCTAGGAGACAAGGAGAGCAAATCCTGGAGCTGCCGCTCGGATTAACGCTTAATAGTCCTGATGTCGGGTTCTGTTTCCATGTTGACATTTGCTCCAGCAAAACAATGAAAACACCTATTGTAAAGTCCCCATTCATCAAGCAAAAAAAGTAGCAACATCTGCTGTGGTCAAAGGTTTCTTGCTGAAGAAGTTCAGCAGCAGGATTGTCTTTGGTTGGTTAGGTAAGCCCTTTGCCAAGAGGTGCTGCACTAGCTGACAGCCACTGCTAACGATATTTTTTTTCTACTTCCAGGAGATTAATCCAGAGGGAAAAACTCATATATTTTAATCAATGGAAGTGAAACCATTTGCCTTTCAGAGACTATAAAATAATACACACCCCAGGGTTCAATGCTCTTTTCTACTCCTCCGGAACATTCTTAAGGGGAAATCACTCTTTTCTTGATGAATGTGCAATTCAAATGTGGAAATATGCTATTCTTCATGCTTTCTCCATAGGGAGCAAAACGATTTCTGTAATTAAACCCTTTTTGCCAACATTTCCTGATGAGAATAGCTTTTTTTTTTTTTTTTTGACAACCATGTACAAAAGGGTTTGCAAAACCAGGTCTGGAGGGTTTGACCTTTAAGCCTCTATTTGAATTGGTCATTTTGGTTTAAAGGCGCGTGAGGATGAGGATGAGGCATGTGAGTAAGGGCTGCAGCTTAGGTTTCCAATCAGGCACTGCTGAAAGGATATGGCTGCAGGACAAAGGAAGATATGGGTACCAATGCTAATATTAGTCTAGCTATTAGGGATCACATTAGCATTGAAAACACACAGCCCAGTCTTCAGCACACTTTAGCAGCCCCAACTGTGTAGCCAGGGTCCCTGTTGGGCTTGTGCTGAAGTCTGTACTACGGCATCATTGCTGCACTGGTTCCCATGGTAGCTAGATCGAAGAAATCCAGCTTCTCCAATGTATATCAGGCTGTCATGGGCAGTGTAGACAAAACTGGAGTTAAATAAGAAGTTAAGCACACGTGTGAGCTTTTGTAGGACTCGGACCTGAAGTCCACAACATGTTCCTTGTCACCGCAAAATGCACCGTGTAATACACAGAGATCAGGATACGGGACAGAGGTTTTAGCCACCTGCACAGTTGAGGGTTGAAACCTCATTCCTGTATGACGGACAGCAGGGTTGAACTAGATGCAGAGCTAGATGCAGAGCTGAATCTTGAGTTTCCCACTCTGAGTTATGTTATGTCTCTCTGCCAAAGCTCTTGAGCTGGGTGGTGGAGCAGAGATCACAGGGACTCTTTGTAAAAAGCAGGATTTCCCTCCTCTTCCTCTTCACTCCAAGGATGTCTGTAGCTTAACTCAGTCTGCATTGGCTCAGAGAGATGTCTCCACTGCTGGTACCATGAGGTGGACTCCAGCGTGGGTACGGAGATATATTATCACTTATAAGGGCCTTTCCTTTTATTAGCTGATTTCTAGCAGGATGCTAAAGGCTGGACAGGGTCATTCTATCTTGACTGTGCCTTTTGTAGCATCTCAGTGGATCTCAGGGCTTAAGGAGGACAGAACTAAGCATCTACCCACAGTACTGGGTCTTATACCCTTCCTTTCCTTGTTTGCAAAGTACCAGTGTCTGTTGTCATACCTGAGAAATCAGCGGAGGCATACGATGGAGTTGAGAGTCTGCTCCTACTGCTTACTCAGGAGAAGTTCCCATCAAGTGAATTGGACATTTGCCTGAGTGAGTGTTGCAGGATTCGGCCCATATGCTTCTCAGCTCTTATATTTGCATAGTGCAGAATATGCTTACAGTACAGTGCCAATAAAACAAAGCTATATACAGTAAGCACAGAAAAATCAAGAGCACAGTTAAGACCGCTTACAAACAGCAGCTGAGCTCTGCAGCTGACATCCAGGCTTATAACACTGTCAGAGACCATGCTCTGTTGTGGGTAATATGTACAAGACAATTATTTATAAGCAAATAGATGGAAGGTCCTGTAAGTGTATAGGTCTCTATTCTCCCTTCCCTAAGCATATTATTTTCTTTCTTTCCTATGAATTATTTATATTTTAACTTTGTAAATGTGTTTTGTTTTGTTTTGTTTTGTTTTAAACTATGGAAAGCATTTCAGGAGGCCGCTTTCGTGGAAGACACTTGTTCTTCAAGCAAGTGCTCTGGTATTGTGAAACATGCTGCATATACCATATGTGGCCAACTTCAAATGAGATACTAGGTCATTCATTCTAACGAAGTAGAACGAGGACTCTTTTTCTCTGGAAATTCCACTGATGTCTTATGAAGGAGGAAGAAGATCTTCATCAAGAAGGCGCAGATTATATCAAGAAGAGTATAAAATGCCCAGAGGATCAAATTACACCTTTTCATAGACATATTTTCCTCTCTAAAAATTTAAAGCATGTTTTTTTTAATCCATGGGATAGGACAGAATATTTCTTAATCCACAGTACATGATAAAATGGCCACGAACAACTGTAATATAATACATCTTCAATACAACTGGCCATAAGTGTATTAGAAGAACCTCCAAACAATAATTACTGTATTACCGCACTGTGACTTCACATCCAATTTTGCTCACCTCACCGTACAAAATGGATGGAATAGATGACTTTTATCTTTTTAATAATAATGAAATGTTCAGGATTTGATATAGAAACCTGGCTACCAAGGTAATAGGTACATATAAGAACCTATTTAGAACAGCTATGTGAATGGGAATTGCTGTTAAATTGCAATGAAATACTATAGCATATCAAACAATATTTGAAATCAAATAAAACTTGGAAGGCTATTCTGCACTCATATTCAAGCCATAATCTCATTGTGAAGGAGACTTTTTCTGATGAAATTTGCTGGTTTAGATAACTGTGTAATATCTCCTTATTCTCCAATAAGGCCACGTATCTTGACTAACTGACTCACTCTAGATTTATGCTTGTGCAATAGCAAAATTCAAATGAATAGCCCCATTCACATGCTAGATGCTCTCAGGAAATGAAAAGCCAGTTATTTCACTCATAAACAGCCCCGGTCTTACTAAAATGATCGGTTTGAACTGGAGACACCTCTTTTCCTCTTTAAAGAATGACCTCTGAGACAGCAGAATAGAGTCCCCACTTCCCCAACACCTTCACTTCAGGCATCTCCTTTCCATGCATTGAACCAGTCGTTGTCCTTTGAGATGGCAAAGTAAGCACGTTATTGTATGATTACAGAGAAAAGGTGAGCTTGTGGTAATGGCACAGCAGATCACAACAGTATGGTTGCTGGCTCTGGTACACATTTTCATCACTTGTTAATCTCTTAGGGCTCAATCAAGAGCCTGCCTCAATGAATCCTCACCAGACAAGTAAATAGCATCAACATTTCCTCTGTCCCCTGCCTGGACCGCCTCCATCAGCAGACACGCCACCGCACACGAACAGAGAGCAATCGGGTTCTGCTGCCGCTTTCTGCTCTGTCCTCCAGATAAATTGTGTTAGTTTACTGGCAAAATCTAGTTTCTATTATTGTTTGCACTTCAGAGTCAATGTGGATATGGAAGAATAAGCTGAAATATATGCCTTGTGCATCATTAATAATAGCGTGGCCTCTCCGTAGCTACATGACAATTCCCAAACACTTTATTTAACAGTAAGCAATTTATCATGTCTGCTGTATCACGACCAAGTAGTTCAGTATCCCCAATTTACAAGAAGTGCTATTCTCTGTGCCTATTTGTACTGCTTATATCAAGACAGACCAACAGTCTGAGTGCCAGCTTTCAACTCGGAAAATCCAGATTCGGTTCCCTGGTGTAGCAAAAAATGATCTAGGCTTCAGTTTCCTGTATATAATATACAGATAAAAATACTTCCTCACTTTATCAGATGTTGTGAGGATAAATGCATTAAAGACTGTAAGTCCCACCAGTACTACAAGAGCCATAATTATCTCAAATAGATACATGTAGTGCAAGTACAGCGATATTTAATACATACCCTATGTGTATAAACCATGAGTCAGGGCTGATACAAACACAAACTATGCTAAGGAGTTAAAAATGGTGCTTACTTGCATGCTCTTCCCCGGCTTACGCTCCATTAAAGTTTGTATATCACAGACCAGCTTCGGCTCTCAGTCACGATGGAGCACGTCTGCTGAAGTCAGTGGTTTTATCCCAGTCGTACACTTGTGTAGGCAGGAGCCCATTGTCTGGGCTGAGACACTCAATCTGGAAGAGAAGGAATAAAAGGGCTCCAGTGTGTAAAGTCATTCATTACAATTTGGAATGAACAAGGAAATCAGTGGGGTTGCTGGAGGTTAAGCAAGGGCAGAAATTGGTCTTTTATCATTAAAATGCCATAGGAAAAAAAAAATATAAAAGGCAACGGATCTAATCCTGCACGTCTCTACTCACACCTCTTGCCTTTATTCATTGCGAGGGGTCACAAAGACACAATCATGTATGTTTGCAGGACCAGATGCAAAATTCATTCATAACAGAATTTCATAAGCAAGCAACTTCTTTTTCCTAGGATGAAGCGCCAATGAAATTTTGATATGACCTTTATATACTTTCAGATAAAATAAAATTATTTGGATTGCCGTCCTACATAAGTAAATTTTCTACAGTAACTTCGAACTCAGAGTCATGAGAACATGCCTCAGAAGTCAGTGAATATTTTTGAAGATTGGACGTGATTTTTTTTTAGGAGGAACTTTTGCAGTGGAAGAAAAGAAAAAGGGATTATTACCAAGGTTTCGATACTGAAGGTGCATCGGATTATTGGAAAATGTGGAGTGAAAGTTGTTCTGAAATGATCCAGTAGCATCTGTGCTTATTTTATTGTACTGGTTACCCTTAGCTGTCATGACTTTATACATAGCATCAAGAGCATGAGATGTTTTCATAGCTATCCTACAAATTTAAATAAAATTGTAAGTAACGCTATTTCTTCCAAAAATGCAGTGAGTAACACTATTTTCTGAAACTTTTTACTCTTTCCATTTCAGGACTGCCCCACGCTGCAGTCAACATTTACAAACAAGCATCCAGACTTCAGATAAACACAGCAGTGAGGACAACTCAAAGTATCCTTGCTGATCAACAGTTCTTCAAGCAGGAAATTGGGCCCAACCAAGGGTTCCCCCCACTTTCCTGGGAGGAATCTGATAACACTGGAGCTAGATTTTGCTCTCATATCAACTCTGCACGTGATAATCCTGTCAACTATGGCACCTTTCACTTCCTTTGCACTCCCCACCTCACATGCCAGCTCACTAGGGGCCAGAGGATGCTGCAAAGGAGGGATGCTACAAAATTTACCATCTGTATCTAAGGTTAAACAAAATAAGTGGTTGATCTTATATTCAATCATGAACCTAACAGGGACCAAACAGTCAAAAAAATGAACTTCTACTGTCCACCACTACTACTAAACCTCAAAGTGGGGGGTTGCAAATGTTGAATTTTTGCTGTAGCATTTTCACATTTAGTGACTACAGCTTTAGAGAGTGATGTTTAAGTAGTGGCTTTAGGATTCAGTAGACAGTAGATTTTAAAACGGTCTTTTTTCGTGTTTGAAATCCCCAGATATAGGCTCTGTTGCCTGTTAGGCTTGATCATGCCTGATTCAGCCATTTTTAGAGTGCAACTAGGTCAGAGGATGGGTTCGGTCATCTGCAGGATGAGAGACTACAGTCTTAATATGCTATTTAATTTGTCCTACTGGGCTGGGTAAAGAAAACCATCAGAAAAGGTTTCATGAACCTATTGGGTCGGATTAAGAAAAGCCACATGAATGCCTTTAAATGACAATGCAAAAAGGAGTAATAGAGCTAGTGACAAATCTGCCTTCCTTTCCCTTTCCCTTTTGAAGGAGAAGCTACCCCAGTCTGCTGTGAATCTATCGAAGAGAGAACAGGACTTAAACTCACACCTTCAAAACAAAGTAAGGTACTTCACTTTTCCTCCACACCTCTCTGCAGAAGTGCCTGACACATGACATCTGTTAATGAGGGTCATAATCCCCCCATCCTATAACCCCATACTAGTAGTGCTTAGACCCGACGGCCTCTTTTGCTAAGGAAATAAGGCTTTTATAGGAGTGCTGTCTGTCCATCTGGCTCCCCATCTGTCAATCCTGCACCCAGCAGTATATTCAGAACCTGGTGGCTAATTTCACCCCGTTCTCTAGAGGGGCAAAAGCTTAAAAGATATAAATATCCCACGTTTTATGAAAATCAGTGGTGCGGGAGAGAACGACAAAACACAGCTCTCTTGAGTGAAAGGCAGCAGTATAAGCTCGTTAGCTAATTGCTTGGCTTGGGCTGCCAGCTGGCCAGTCAGCCCGTGCAAACTGGCCAGCTCAGCTACCTGTTAGTGACTTCTTGGATCTCCAGGCAATGCATCTGGCCAGCCGGCAGAGGAGGAGAGGACACCTTTGCAGAGGGAATATGTGTGTACAAGGGTAGACAAAAAATGGAAATGAAGACATGCCGCGGGCTGAGGTCAAAGAGAAAATGGTGTTATTGACGTCGAGGAAGAAAGAAAGGACGGAGGGTATGATTTTCTGGGGGAGGGATTTATGATTTAAATTGCTAACAGAATGACTTGGTTGTTCCTCCTGTGCTGGAGGACAGGGCTGGACTTAGTTTCTCCAGTGAGGGCTTTCCTTCTCTGTTATCTTCAGAGCCTAAGAACAACCACTCTGGTTAAAAGTAAAGGTCCTCATAATCCTATACCTTGTTTCAGGAGGTTACCAACAAGGAGAGGTTAAGGAGACAGCATAAAAACAGGACATGAGCAGAGAACAACATATGGAAGGAGCCTTATTATTCCCTCTCCTCAGCCAATAAACAGAGGTACCAGAAGACAAACTGGATTACATCTAAAAAGTTCAATTTAAAACGATCTTAGTAAAGGCATGCAGTAAGTTTGCCACACTGTCAGAGTCAGAGCATCCAGTCTCCGAATCTCTGCGTGGGAACTTCCCTGGTGTAAGTGGCAGCAGAGCTGCTCTGCTCACCTCCGCTTTCAGCTGGCAGACACGGTGTTCGGGAGTGAATTACTACCCATGGTCCAACAGTGGAGAATGAAAACCTACTTTTGGCTCAGTCCTACCATCAGTTAAGCAGATCCCACTGCCATTCCTCTTCCAAATACATTTTGGCATTATTTGGTACCATTCCCCTCCCAGAACACTTTGTTTTCCCCATTCTCCCTCTCCCCTCTAACCCCTTACATTCCCTTCCGTGTTTAATGTGTGTTCACCCATAGCATAAAACATAAAGAACAAACATTCAGGACAGACAGACACCTAAAAAATTAGCTGAATTCAGGATTTCCAGTGTCAGATGATAAAGGGCCCAAGTTAACCTACTGATAAAATGTGGTAAGCAAACCCTGTGATCTACACAGATAGCTTAAGCTTCTGCAGTGCTAATTGCTATTACAACGCTAAGCTAATATTTGAGCCTTTCTTTTGAGCAAGGATGTGTAACAATTAGATTACAGGATTTGGGGCATTACGAAGAGAGATAAAAGCAGCAGTTTTGTCATGGTATGTGGTATTTTGTTTACATAGAGATAATAGCAGTGATGATAATAATAATATTAATAATAACTATTCTATTTAGGTCCAAATTCTGATTTCAGGTGCATCAGACCAAATCTGGAATAAATCTCTTGCCTACAACAGAACTATCCCAAATTTATTCTTGATGAAGCATGCAGATCTCTAGTCAGGGACCATTTTGCAGTCACTGAAGAGCCCAGCATGGTATACGATGAGCCCTAGCTACTCACAGTAGTAAACAGCGAGCCAACATTTCCAAAGCAGGGCCTGAACTTGGATTTTTCTCTGTTCTTGTGTCCTGAGCATCGCTGAGGCATGTCCTGAGCTCTGGTGGCATCTATTGCATCCTGATCCTGATGAATGCATGACAACTCCAGCAATGAAAGAGACCTCTGGTTTTTTGGTCTCTACGATCCTTATGCTTTCCTCTCTCCCCCCTCCAAATGTATGTGCATATGTAAAAACACAATATGCTTGAATACAGTGATAATGCATAGCATGGAAAAAAAAACCCCAATGCTAAACTACAGAGAAAAAACAGTTCACTACAGCAGCATGCCAGATTTAATACATTATGTTTTAGTGTGCCTGGGTCAACATCTTTAAAACTTTCTACAGTGTATTGAAAAGAAAAGTCATCTTCTTATGCATATTTTTAGGAAATATTTTTCTATTTCACATTATTTTTGAAATTTTTTTCTCCTAGGAACCCAAGGGAAAAAAAAAATCACCCCATGTCCATAACAACAGCCAGCTCTTCTGATGAACCGTAGGTTTCCTTGCCTCAGAGATAAGTCAGCTTACACAGCTGAGCATTTGGCCCCTGAAATTTTGCTGCTGCTGAGATCCTGGAAAATAAATTACAAACACCCCACTCCCCACCCCCCCAAAAACAAAAATTGAAATTTTGCTCTGCTTTAGATACTAAAATCAAGCTTCCTAACTATTAGAGTTTTTCAAGTATTTACTACCAATGTCCTGGAAGACAGAATCAATCCCACAAAGCAAAGCAAATGTGTGTACCCACTCAGGAATATTAAAAGTACTATTACAGCATTAAAAAGTAAAGATATCTGCTAGCAGTGGATTTAAAGTAACTCCCAGCAGCTGAAAATCTGCTCCAATAGTCACACACAGCAAACAAGCAAAGCAACTTAACAAAAAAACCCAAGTTTCCTTGTTTTAGCAGATCCTCATTCCACTTTAGTCTCTCACAGATACATAGGAAACCTAGAAGCAGGCAAGGTAGCCAGATAGGATGATATTTCTTCTTACCCATAGGCACCAAGGTCCTTTAAGAGAACAGCATCCTGCAGACTGCCGATACTTGGTTGAAAACTTGAAAAACAGGTTTTAAGCAAAAACTCTTTTGAGAATTCGATCCAGACTCAAGAGGCTAAAAGCATCACTTGAAACAGCCGGTTTAATTTATTCAAATAAAAGCCACATAGCTCAAGGACAGGTAAGTAGGTAAATAAGCCACCACCAGCCCCTTCTTGACAAAGAAAGGTATCGTGAAAAACCTGCATTAAAGTAGATCGCTGCGTAGGAAATGAAGGAGCCTCAGGTATAGACATTTGATTTATTTTTTCTGAGCATGGCACAGGGGAGCGTGCACTGGCTCAACCTGTTGTAATCGAACATGAAGGTTGCTAGTTGTTGCGATGATATTGCAGCAGCCTCTTCATTAAAGAGGCTGCGTCTTTAGCAGCAAAGATTAATTTCCTACATATGAAACCAAGACATTGCCAGTGCTGCTATTGCTCTCTGTTGTTCTTTTCTCCCCCTTCACCACCTTTTTTTTTCCTTCATTTTTTCTTGTAGTGAGCAGAAAAGAATGCGGTGAAGGAAGGATAGGTACTATATGTTTCTGATTTGCTGAGCTGACAATCCTTTTGCTACTTGATTTCACTTTAATGGGATCTTCTTGTTACCCACCTACTGTAGCTCAGCGTGGAAAATCCGTGCATCAAAAGGTTGAAAGCTTGAGGCAAAACTTGCCTCCCTGCAGCTCTAGGTGGGGTGAGGGAGAGACAAAGTCATCTGGTTGCTTTGCAAACAGTATTAAGGCAGTTCAGGGAAGTGTAGGTTAAGGATATTCTCTTCCCCATAAATTAATCTCCAGCAGGCTTCTACTCTTTCTAAAGGCAGAGAAGCTAAGGGAAGAGTCAAATATATTTTAAAAGTGTATAACTGTCAAGGAGAAGCGGTCAAAGGATTTCTTCTATGTGAGATGTGAGTGCATTTTTGTTCAGTTTGTGTAGGCATGTGTGTATGTGTACACACGCCCAAAAGGGACCCTATGACAGAGAGGTGTGAGTGTGACAGGCAAAAGGAGAGAAAAACAACCCCACAACTATGTGCTGGGGCAGCTTTCAGCAGTGTGTTGGTGTGCAGGAATATGAGTGCACACCTGCACACAGACTCACTTACAGGCACTGCTGGGACCACCTGTACAAGCCCAAGACCTGCCAAGGGTGTCCCTCTGTCATCCCCGCTGATGAGTTTCAGAGAAAAGGCAACCTCGGTTTAAAGTAGCCTCTGGAATATACTATAAAAACCTTACACTTAAAACCAAAACTGCGTTTGGAGCCCTGGCTGCACCTGTGTTTCCCAGCACTTACTCTGGGACTTAAAATCCAAGGTCTGCCTAATTCTTACTGCGGGGGGGTGTACATGAGAATCAGCTTGGAGACACCTCGCTTCTCGGTCTGGGGGAAATGGAGGGTAAGACCATTGCGGCGAGGAACCAAAGGGGATTAAATTAGGTGTTTGCATTGGCGGGGGGAAATTTCAGCTCTGCAAACATAAGACCTGACATTTTTCCCGGCTGCTCTGCACAGCGGCAGGACGGAGCACGCTGGGAAGTGCGTGTGTACCACTTCCCTCTGCTGGAGGCAGCCCAGACTGTTACCTGCCTCCCTCCATCGGAGAATATTTCTATAGGTACCGAAAATGCTCCAACTCCTATCATCCAGCACAGCAGCAATAATGAAGTGGCCACAAATCATTCCAGTAACTTTCATTTATATAAAAATCTCGGTGCTGACTGTGGGGTGGAACACAACAACTCTCACAGCATGAGGAAAAAATAGGTCTAGAGGAAAGGGATGTGTACTGCAAAGATTGTTTAAGCTGACGCGTTTTGAAAGGAGCCAGAATACCACAGCCTGGACATGCAACGCTTCTTAAATGAAGAATGAACTCTCCGATTGCTCACAGTTTTGCACAGCCACACACATCCCCCCCTTGCTCCACACACACTCTTTGCAGCATCAGTCAGGGAGTGCTTTGGGGTTTTTTAGTATGCTGATGTCCATATAACCATGCACCGATCAGGCTTTGTTTGGGGTTTGTGCAAGATCACAGGTCAAGGGAATGTGCGGGACAGAATAAATTGGTGGAGAGAAGAAGAATCTGTCTGCAAGCCATCTTCCCTGCTCCCCTCTTGCATCATCTTCAGGCATTAAAATATCTAGTGTGATACTGTATAACTGTTAGCTTTCCCCACCTATCCCTTGCTTATAGATTGTAAATGTCGGTGGTTTTATGACCAAGGCCAGCTATAGGTTGTAGAAATGTATAGCCCAGAAAAAGATTGATTTTTTTTTCTATTTCAAGTATGCAGAACATTTCCCAGTGTTTAAGGTGTTATATTTCCCCTTAGATAAATACTCATGACTTGCTCCATTAGCCTTGTGGGACCAGACTCAAAAGGACCACCACACCTGTAAGCCCACTGACTGCCACAGGCTTTAAGAGTACAGGTAGTGGGAAAGTCCCGGTGAGCCAGGGCTGGCCAGCAGCCTCTGCATCTCCCTTGGGTGGCCTCCTGATACTCTGCCATTTTGCTGATATCATCCTTGTCATTGCCCTCTCATGAGTGTTCCTGTAAGAGGAGTCGTAATCTGGTAGCACTTGACCATCAATACACTAAACCCTGTAAAGATTTTTTTTAAGAGCCAGAGAGCCATTGCAGGGAGACACAAGCATGTTTCACAACAGGTTACAGGGTTGGAGAGGAAAGTGCTACATTGATTACAAAGGTATTATCCATTAGAAAATGCAAAAAAAATAAAGTCAAATTCATGCTTTGTGCACAGGCCTTTCTTGTTTACCTACCAGTTTCCTCAAATAACCTGATTTTGTAAAGGATATGTAGCCTCCCTAGCTTTCCTGCTATCTCAGTGGCTGTTGCTAGTCTGTAGGCTAGCTGACCATGCTGCCGCCTCAGTCACATTTACCAACACCACCGTGAAACAAGGCTTGCTCTGTGCTTCACATTAAAGCTTCAATTGTAAATCCAGCCTCAGTTAAACATCACCAAATACCTCTTTTGTATGAAAAATGGGGAGTGAGGAAATATGGAGGTATTCCATCATGTCACTACTTATTTATTTATTCTTAAGGGGAGACGAGTGGCATTTGCCTCACAAACTGAATTATGACACTGATCTAAACTAGCAGAGATACTTGTTGCAAACAGGAGGAACAAAGCTGTCCAGATTCTTCATTAAATAAGAAGCCCAATAAAGCTGGAAACAAAAAGGAAACAAGTTTTCTGTCCCTCATGTATGCACCTACATTGGCATTTTACTTTGCATCAAGAGGGTACTATTGAGGCAAATCTGTTGATGGTCCCTACTCACTGTTATTTGGTTTGCATCTCAGAGTTGCTTTGGAGCAAACTGGATCCCTTTCAGGTAGAAGTGAAGGTGAAGATGGGCTTCAGAGGTCCACTTGACATGTTCCAGCCACTAATGACCATTTATTCTATGGGACTAGAGTAGAGCTAGCTCGAAGCAGTGCACCAAAAATGTTGTAATGGGGATGTCAGGTCTTCAGAACAAACTCCTTCAGTCTGTGAATCTGCTCCTGCTATGCTGTACTATGTTGCTGTAGTTCAGAAGACCAGAAGTCAAAGTGCTCTTCTTCACCCAAGTACAAGTATCAAGAAAGCCATGTGATAAAAAGCAAAATGACAGCCTGAGGGACATACGAAAGGCGATCCAGCCAAGGTCAGCCCAAGGCATCCTAGGCTATGTCCACACTAGCATTTCTAGAGATTAGAGGGCTAAACTAGTAGGACAGATCTTGTTATGATGATGGAAGAAGACAGCTGAAAGAGACTAAAACCATGATATATCAAGATATTCCTAGATATTAAGACAGAATTCCTCCTGATGATCTATGACAGACAGGAGTTGTCATAGAAAAGCTGTTGAATCAAAGTGGAAAGATTCAGGAAAGAAGATGATCTATCTAAACACTGTCTCTCCAGTTAAATGTTTTGCACCTGAATTTCAAGAAATTGCACAGTGGCAGTTGTGCAAAACAGAAAATATGGGTTATTAGCTCACATTTTAAAATAATGACTAAATTTATCCCATGTACAACTGCAGTGAACCCAAACAAATTACAGAAATGAGGTTAGTCTGCAGCGGCCATTCATGCCTTTGAGATAGATTTAAATATCATTGTAAGTGTGGAAAATTAAGCTTCCACTTACTGTGTCAAATCAATGACAACCTCCATAGGCACTTCTTTATTCATATTGAAAAATAAAATAAATAAGGAAGAAGGAAAGGAAGGAGAAGAAGAAGAAGAAGAAGGCAAAAAAGAAAAAGAAGCAGCAAAAGAAGGAAAAGGAAAAGGAAAAGGAAAAGGAAAAGGAAAAGGAAAAAGGAAATAAAGAGAGAAAAAGGTAGCCAGAATGTTTTAAGATGTATATTAAAAGGACTGCTCTCTGAATGGATAGAAAACAACAGATTTTCTTCTTTCTTCCTTCTTCCTGATAAAGAAATTCTGGTTTTCTTATTTCAAGCAAGGAAAGATAGCTAAATGATAGAGCATGCTGATCACAGTACAGACGCTTTATTTGCAATAGCGTTTGGTCCATGTCTGATGTCCCTGATTATTTCCCACTGTATACATTAATCTGGCAATGAATGTCCCTGCAGTTAGGGTATGGTACTGGAAATGATACTAACATTTAAATCTCTCTAACTAACTTTTGAAATGGTTTCCATCCTGTTTTTCAAGCATTCCCTGTCATTACTACTCTCCCTTGACCATAAAAATAACAGGCATATAAATAAAATCAGAAAGGGAATACCGTTCAATGGTGTCTTCCCTTGCAGAGGGAACGAAAAAGAAAATATTCGTTGTCTCATTAGAGTGGCTACCTGCAACAGGGTGAGCCTGGTCAGGGACAGCGATGGAGGGAGAGACCTGAGGCAAAGCAAGAACTGGACCAGGAGCTTCCTAGGGGTTGTCACATTTGGCTGAGGACAGAGAAGTTTGGCAGGGAGGAAACATTGACCTTAATTTTGTTTCCAAAGGTGCTATTCCTTCCTTAAGTTGATTTGAAAAGAAAAGAAAATTTAAAAAACCCAAAAAGATGCAATGTGTTTTGTAGAAGTGAAATACAAAATAATATAGCATAAGTTTACCAACAAGTGGAAACTGTTTTGGTCTGTATACATTAATGCACAGCGGTGGTGCAGCCAGAGAGGTACTGTAGCCTCCATGGCCCCCAAGACGAGTCACGATGCTCACAGGGGTCTGAACAGAGGATGCCACAGTGAAGTTCCAGTCCTTAGACATCTCATAGAATCTCATAATATACATCTCATAGACATCTCATAATCTCCTTCACATCCACAGGAAAAGAGTGTTTTCAGAAGAGCTACAGTATTTGACCATCAGCTTTGTATATCTCTATCAGACCTGCCAACTGCAATAAATATTATGGAGCTAAATATGACTTCACCATTCTTGTGAATTTTGGCTTTACATAGTAAGACGCGTAAGGGTCTCTCCGGAGGTATCCGTGCTCAGGACTGGGCTTTTCCAGCTTTTTTCTGTTAATATGTGTCTTGTGCTTTGCTCTGTGCAAATGTTTGCAATGATTTGTAAGCAGAGGTAGGCCTAGCCGAGAATTATTACACTCAAACAGCTTTATGCATTGACAGAGGATAAAATACACCCATCTCCTTAATACTATGTACACACTTTCTCTATATATAGTATTAAAGTGTCCTTACCGACATTCTAACCATAGGATCAGTAGCTTGCATTTATATTTATACCTTTTTTTTTCTTTAGACCTACCACAGTAGTGTTCAAACTGAATCAAGATAGCTTTGTTTAGTTTTGTTCCAGACTATACAGTTTCTAACATTGCAGGGACACTGTGGTTCAGAGCATAACTCTTCAGACCAGGAGTCTGGACAACTGCTACTGAGCAACTGTGCGCTCAAGTGTGCTTAACTTCTTTGTAAACTGAGGAGAGCAGTAAAACTCCCTTGAGATCTGTGTCAGGTAGATGCCAAGTGTGACTATAAATACAATTTGGGCAGCTAAAGGGGCTGGAGCAAGCTCTTTCAGAAGCACATTTTTAAACTAAGGATGCTGAAAATCTCAGGCTCCCTATCTAAGCTAGAATGCTTTCAAAGCTTGCCGAATCATCTGCATTGAATTCAGTGAGACGATTCAAGAAGGAAGGGACTACTGTCAGGGAGGCAGGTGGCCTTGGCCAAGCTCTCTTTGGCCACTAAAATCAGGAGGATCAATATTAAATATCATATCACGTTTAAGATTATTAGAAGACTGCAATCTTACTTTAGCAGAGGTCTAGAACTTCAACAAGGATTTTGGGCTCGTAATAAAATTAAGAGTAAATGTGTGTTCCTACACAGATAAACAGTCCAGTAGTTTTTCTTTCCCTCCATCACCACTCATTTCTGGTTGCAAAGTCCATAATAAATGGTAACTGCCGCAGCTCTGCTGAGATTTCTAAAGCAAAGTCACTGCAGCCCGTTGTGAAATCTATTCCCCATTCTTAAGTTTCAATGACCGGTGGGGTCAGTGCTGTTAATATGAATTTCTATGCTGATACAACCATGGTGTTAAATGACAAGGATGACAGCATTGCTAATTTATGCAGGCACTGAAAAGAGAGCTAACCCATAATTTTGTTATGTTTTCAGGGCTTGACTTTTGTTCTAAATGTCAACAGGGTGTGCAAATGCCATGCGAGTCTCCCTTAGGACTTGGCTCAAGTTCATATGCAGATACTTCTGAGGATGCCTTGGATTCATGAACTTAAGAAAATCAGGTTAAATATAGGAAGGGAAAAACAGCCTTGATAGACAATGTAAAAATACGGTATAAAGTCCTGAGGATTCCTGTGCATTTGTACTTATGTATGCATGTACACACACACACATACACACATGTGTACTATGCACACAGGATTTCAAGATAAACACACTGACCAATTTTAAACAGTCCTGAAGTATAAAGTATAATTTTCCAATTTGCCTCCTTAGATGATATTTCTAGCTGATTTACCTGTTTTTCCCTATTTCCTTTTTAATTAAAATTTAAAATAAAAGTAGATGTTGAAAATTTCTTAGAAGGATAGTCCTGGAAATTGTCTCTTCAAAAGAAATAGTATATAAGCACTGGGAGAGGAAACTCCTCCAGACTACTTCAACAGTACACCTCAGCCTTTTTCTGCATGGAAATGCTTATAGATGTGAAAGACCTGATGACACAAAAGTTCCTATGTAGATCCCTCTGGGGCATGGCAGTGCTGAATTGCTTGGCAAGGCTGAATGGAAAAATCTGTGCAAAAAGCTGCCCTTGCACTTGCTCATGCAAATAAAGGGCTTGTGTAGAACTTCACTGTGTGAAGATATGGAAGGCAGAGCCTGTTCTTGACCAAGATATAGGGTATTTTAGAAGTTATTGTTTCCTGAACATGTGGAGGCTGTAGAAAGTTTTGAAGAAGAGAGATTCTTGAAAGAGAACCTCTCTGAAGGTCTCTGTTCTTTTGGTAGTATTTTCAGATAAATTTCCTTGGTAGGGAGAGCCTAGGAAAAACTGAGTGAAAGGGTAAAAGAAGCTGAGAAATAGTAGAAGTAGTCTAAGAATCAGGCAAACATAAGGACAAAGAACCTTAAAGAGATGGGAAGATCTGTGAACTTCATAGGAAGAGGCATCTGGAGCACCAGAAGCATTGTGCCTCTTATGAAAGCACAGGGTATTTGGAGGCTACCGAAAAAAGCCAACCCAAACCACAAAAAAAGTTTTAGTGGAAGGCTAAAGGGGACAATGCTTTGTGCCTCTGCTCTCATGAGATCCCACCTGGAGTACTGCGTCCAGCTCTGGGGACCCCAGCATAAGAAAAGCATGGACCTGTTAGAGCGGGTCCAGGTAAGGGACACAAAAATGGTCAGAGGGCTGGAGCACCTCTGGAACATCCCTGGAAGTGTTCAAGGCCAGGTTGGATGGGGCTTTGAGCAACCTGATCTAGTGAAAGGTGTCCCTACCCATGGCAGGGGGGCTGGACTAGATGATCTTTAAAGGTCCCTCCCAACCCAAACCATTCTATGATTCTATGATTCTATAAAAGATTTAGGACACAAACTGGGCAGTAGCAATTCTTTTGAAATGGAGTACCGTACTTCTTTTCCAGGCTAAATTCTAGTTTCCCTTCATTTCCATTATATGAAAACTTTGCAAGTTGCCCCAGGTCTCCAATGTATTGGAACATTCAAGACATAAAAATATTCCACTGATTCCTGTTGAATTTGAATCACAAAACTTTCCTTTTCCCCCATGCATAGGTAGTAGAGTTGTTGTTTCTCTGCCACTGCTCTCTTATTACTTGACTCTTGTCATTGGAAATGGTATGGATCAGGCACCCTGCTTCATAAAAAACAAGCAGGTTACCAGCATTTAGGAATCTGCTAGTCTGTCTGTTTGACAGTGTAAAATAAGTTACACCTACACCCACCTCTTCACATAGGTAGTAAGTTGGTTGATTTACTTCATTAAGGAGAAAAAAAAAAAAAGGAAATGTGTTTTGGCCAAACCCTAATTCCTAATATTAGGAGTTGCCTTTGTCCCAGAAATAAACATTTATGCACGGCATGAGTAGCAGTCAATGACCTGACATCAGGCTAAACAAGCACGAAGTGCATACTTTGGAGGACAGTTTCCTCACATTGTCAAAGTGAAACCAAGGGTGGACAGATCGCGTCTGTACTACTGTCTTTCTCCCTCCTTGTCCTCTTTACTTAGAAGTGTACAAAAGATAAGGTTATCTTGAACTTACACCTACATCTGAACTTAGAATGGAGATGTGTCCGAACAAAGCATAGGAGACGCAGTTTTTCACAGATGTTGAAATTATTGAAATTCAATTTAATCTGTGATATCTGACCCTCATAGCAAACTTCCTAGTAGCTCAGTTGGTTTGGCAGTTTTGACTTGTCATAACCTCTCTGCCAGATTGGGTATATGACTATTATACACATTAAGAAATCAGTTAAACATTCTTGTAACAATTATTAAAAAAAAAATAATGAGACCACACACACACACAAAATCCTTTTCCAGTTGTGATCTTGGACATAAAACATCATTTATGTTAACAAAAACTAAGCTTTGACATCCAACCACCACCACCATCACCATTGAGCTTCATCTCTTCTACTGTTCATCTTACATGCCAAACACTTCATATCCCCTTATCATAAAGTACGCAGTGAGCACGTAGACTTATTTGAAGCCAACATCAATGCTGATCTTTTTTGGCACCGTACAGAGGGAGGTGCAGAGTTCTAAAGCTGCTGGCAATTACCTTTCCTTACTGACTGAACATCACTTGAACATGTGATATGCGTTGCAGCATGCAGAATGTTTGACATCCCAAATCTTTCCTTGTCAAAGCAGGAGTAGTACCTGATCCCACAGCTACAATGGCTTCATTCCTTGAAAAACTGCTAGCAGCTATTGTGTTTCTCAGATTTATTCTATAACAAGGTTTCAGAGTTGTCTGTTGAATGTCAGTATCAAAGATGAAGCTGATTTTATTCCTATATTTTGGGCTTTTGAGTTAAATATACATTATTGAAATGTCTTTCTGAGGCTTCCCTTACTAATGAGTGTTTTCAGAAATAAATATTGGGTGTCACAAAAAAATTGTTTTGCATTTCTGTTTCATTTCCTGTCATTTTGTAAACTCTTTTGAAATCAGCCAGTCAAAATAGTAAACAGATGTTCTAATAATAATTAACAAGAACTTCTGCAAGTAGGGGAAGTAACAGTGCTTGCAAACCTATGGGTTTCTCTTCTACTCTGCCTACAACCCCCCTCCACCACAACAGCTCCATTTTTTTCCTTCCTTTCTGACTTCCCTATGATCTCAGCTCCCACTTCCACAGCCTGCAGATATCCTGTAGATAATCATTTCCCCTCGGTACCCTCCATGCCTCCAGGCTCTCTTCTAAGTCTAGCAATTACCAGCTGGCAAAAGGCACCACATGCTGCGGCTGGTTCCAAAATATACATGCGATAACTGGCTGGTCACTACATACAGGCTGATTGTGCAGTGTCAGACCAAGCAGAAAGAAGTCCTATCAGAGCCTTTCTAAGCTGAAGGCTTGCTCCCAGATTTGGAGGGTATTAATTTCAGTCTTTTCCTCCTACTCTGCCATTAATTTTCATGAAACTTATCAGTACCTCATTATATTTTCTTGGAGACTTCTAGCCCTTGTCCAACATGATTAATTCAACAATGATTTCAGTTTTTAGTAAGGGTACTGATAAACAGATGGACAGACAGAACAACTGCATAAAGCTTCAGGAACCCAGAGTAAAAATTAGACTGTCATGAAGATTGTACTCTAAGGAGCTCAGGAGACTTGATACCTATTCATGAATTTTACTTCATGGCATCACCTCATCAGAGAGATAAACATTATTTTCCTTAATTTATAAATGGGTCAACAGAGGCATAAAGAGGTTAAGAGACTTCTCAGGGTCCTAGACCAAGTCTGTGGTAGGGCCGGGGATATTTTTTTGACTGACCTGTGCTGTAACCTCAAAGCCACTGTACTTAATTGGGTCTTTAGTAAAGGTGTGGCTTTGCCATGAAGTAGGACTAGGAATAAAGGTGCAAACCATAAAGAAACTTTTGGGGTGGCTGGCATGTCCTGACTTATTGGATCCTTGACCCATCCTTCTTACAAGCAGTGGATACTGTCACCTGAGCCACAGTCCCTGTGTGGGCAGAGGGGCAGAAAGGGATAAGGGAAACAGATGGCACTTGCAGACTCACTAGATTTCTGTAGGTAAAATTTTCTATCCCTGATGCCCATCTTGTGAGCCCTTGGCTCCTCACGTTTTTCTTGTGTGTTCTCAGCATCTCACCCTCAGATCCTGCCATGGGCCCATGGCTCAGTTCCTTTTTTCTTTCCTCAGGGCTCCTCCTGCATTAATACTGGCCGTGCCCGACTTTCTCCTATGACTAGGTTTGCTACTGAGACTACCTTTGCACTACCTCCTCTCAAATTCAGATGCTTTCGATCAAGCCTTCTCTGTTAGCCCTTTCCTCTCCTGAAAGCAGATGACAGTTCCTTGCTGCAGGACACCCCCAAGGGACATGTGACTTGGCTGGAAAGGGAATAAACCTCAGGCGCCCTAATATGAAATTCTGCCTCTCAGTGAAGTCAACAGCAAAAATTTTATTCCTCAGCCCTTTCTCCCATAATCCCGTGATTCTTGTTGCCTGGAGTTGCACCACTTTTTCTTAAAGGCTTTGGTCTCAGCTGAGTTTCCCTGGATTTATTGCATATTTTCTTCACAACAGCCATTTTACTATTCTTTAAACTCCTTGGGTATGACCCTATCTTCTGGTCTCTATCTCCTGATTTGGCCTGGTGACCTCCTCACACACCTCATAAAGAGAGGTTAGAGACTTCTACCAGGGAAATCTCTGTCCTTCAGACTCAGCTTTGTTTTCCCAGACTGAACGGCTCTTAAAACCCTGGGAGTTTGTATGATTAAGGACTCAATGAGCCCCATGAAAGACTCTGTGATTTGCACAGCTATTGGTATTTTAAACCACAGGGCTTAGATCTTCCTACACCTCACAACATGAAACATGTTTACACTTATGAGTCTAATTATTTTTAATCAAATTATGTGGCTGCTAGGTTTTCCCTATTATCATGTCCTGAGAAAAGATAGCCTTGGGACCATCTCAGATCATTTTAATAAGCCACAAATGTTTTGAATGTGTCTTTTCTTCATTCCTCAAATGTAAGTTTGCCCACTGGAAAAAAAAAAAAAAAAAAGCAAGAAAATGTGACATTGTTTTTAAAGACAGTCCCAAGGAAAAAGGAAGGGAAAGGGAAAGGAAAGGGAAAGGAAAGGGAAGGGAAAGGGAAAGGGAAAGGAAAGGGAAAGGGAAAGGAAAAGGGAAGGGAAGGGAAGGGAAGGGAAGGGAAGGGAAGGGAAGGGAAGGAAAGGAAAGGAAAGGAAAGGAAAGGAAAGGAAAGGAAAGGAAAGGAAAGGAAAGGAAAGGAAAGGAAAGGAAAGGAAAGGAAAGGAAAGGAAAGGAAAGGAAAGGAAAGGAAAGGAAAGGAAAGGAAAGGAAAGGAAAGGAAAGGAAAGGAAAGGAAAGGAAAGGAAAGGAAAGGAAAGGAAAGGAAAGGAAAGGAAAGGAAAGGAAAGGAAAGGAAAGGAAAGGAAAGGAAAGGAAAGGAAAGGAAAGGAAAGGAAAGGAAAGGAAAGGAAAGGAAAGGAAAGGAAAGGAAAGGAAAGGAAAGGAAAGGAAAGGAAAGGAAAGGAAAAGGGTTATTTCATCTCTGCTTTTCTACCAAACTGCTTTGCTCCTCATCGATGAATCAGAGATGAAAAAAATAATAATCTCATAAGTTAGCTACAGGAACCTGGATTCAGTTTCTGTCTGTCGTAGTGACTTCCTGTGCGACCTTGGGCTAGCTGTTTCCTCATCTTAAAAAGTAGTATCAAAACATATTCTTACATTTTTGGCTGAAATAAATCATTAGCTCATCAGACAAGCCTTGTCTATCACCAGAGCCATGTATGCACATATGGTCCTGATCTCAACTGACGTCTCTAGGTGTTAATGCAATGCAAAGACTCTGCAATCAAAACTTTGCAGTCAACTGTGCTAAGTCAATCATTTTGTGTAAAATAAAAGCTTTGAGAGTCCCATGACAAGTAAATAAATAGATAAATAATAAGCAACCTCACCACATTTCAAATCACATTGTTTTGGACAGGAACAAGAACTTAGTAATGGTGTGAATAACAGCCCTCAGTTCTCCTTTCTAAAAGCTCCCCTTGAAATTGCTGCCTTCCTGCACTTTGCATTTTATTACTGGAGCACAGCAACAATGTACTAAAAATAAAATGTATTTTCACCCGACCACCTTGCCACTTGAGGATTCTAGCCATTTATGAGATGTGATAATCTCCTAACTATTTTTCTCAATTAAAGAGCAAGCACTCTACTCCTCTGTAAACAGGATTTAGTTCACAGAGCTGGCTGAGGCTGACCCAGGAGCCTGCCACATCCAATCCACTTCAGGTTTTTCTAGAACAGCAATTCTCAAGTGCCTCAGGGCAGCTAGATTTGTCTATTGGGAGCTTTGTGTATGTTCATTGCACTTCCAGATAATTCACATTACAGCACTTTGATAATCAAAACCATGATTGCCATGGATTTGCATGGGACCTGCTGCTTAACACAACTTCTGGCCTGCAATTTTTGGTGAAATCTCCTTTTCTGTCCTTCATGTGAAAATATTAATCCATTGAAACTGGTGGCAGTCACAAAAAACACACCAGTTTCAGCCTAAACTTTTGTCAGAAAAAAGCCTTCTGGCTGCAGCTATGTGGTCATGAAGCAGAAAGTCACTCACCCCAAAAGCCCTTGATGACCAGTGAGGTCCTCTTGCAGCTGTATAAATAATGAAATATTCATTTGGCCAGAAAAGAGACAAGCTCTTTAGTCCCATGGTTAAAAACTAACTTGGGACGTAACAAATTTGCACACTGAAGTCCTTGCTCCAAAAAAGCATGTATTTATTCACATAAAGAACTTGGGCACCAGAGGGTGAGCGAGAGAGACTCGCCTCAGGGAGACTCAGGAGGATCTTGATGTCCAAAGTGGCTTTTCTGAAAATCAAATCATTACTAATGGCACAACGTGTACATGCTCTTTTCCCCTTCTTCTTAAGAGAGCTTGGTTTGACTTCAGTATGAAATTTTTTTTAAATCCGGAAGAGTTTTATGGGGACAGGAAAAACATTTCCAAAACCACCCAAGTCTACATGGCATCCATCACCACAGAAGCAGACACTCAAATACTAATGGTGCCTGTAAAGCATAAATTGAACTTTGCTAAGCAAAATTAAACCAATTAATCATAGGCCAAAACTTCAGAAAAAAACAGAAGTCTTACAGCGTGCTGTGAAAGCTGCCAACTTCTGGGATTTGCAGGAGTCTCACAGGACCAGCGTGTTACATTGCTTCTGCAACAGCTATGTTGCAAACAGAGCTTTAAACAGGGCCAATAACATTATCGTTTAGAGGGTCATACTTGTCTCAGATATGTGCAAATTAACTCAGACTCAGGCTTTTTTTGTTTTGTGGAAGCCTTTTGGGAAAGCAGGGCTAGAAATTCCCTGAGGATGGATTGTTTTCTAGTTTGCAGGTCTTTCTGTCTCCAGTCTTCTATTGAAGATAGATATCTTCATAGACATCTTCTGCTTGGTCCTCCTCCTTTCCTCATGATGAGAGCTACCACACATGTACACAAAAATTTACAAAGGTATGGCAGGTATACACGTGAGGAAATATTCAGACCTTCCCAGCTGTAATTGCCTTTAAATGAGTCTCCCCTGATTTTCAACAGCTTATCCTTTTCCATTGACAGTAGCAAGAGCCTCAGTGGTTATTCTTGCAGGTATAAATATTCTCCTTGAAAAAGTCTTGGCTTTTTCAGACTGGACAGATGGATTGTGTATGGACCCAGAGAAGCAATGCCCTTTCAGCAATGCCATTTGCATTGGTGGTGGCAAGCCAGGTTGGCTCGAGGAAGGTGGAATTCACACCGTTGCTCTCGTGATAGGTAGCGCTGGGGATGCCTGCCTGTTAACATGCTGTGAATGGTTGCATATGTGCTTTCTGGCAAAAAGGTCTCCATGCCATAACGCATTTGCCAGGGAAGCCCTTTCCTGCATAGCTCCAATGGTTCTGGATTTCAACCCAGCTTTGCTGTTGTGCAATGCAGAGGTATTCACCTTTACAATCCCTCCCTCCCCGCCTCCAAAACTCCCACCCTATCCTGCTACTTAAAGAGGTAGACAAACTTTATTATTAAAGAACAGATCAAGTGATTTGGCTCAAATCAGCAGAGTACACCATGTTGTTAAAAAAAAAAAAGGAGAAAAAAAAGTAAAAAAATCTTCATTTATGAGATTTTTTGGCTTCTTGTCAGGTTTAGGACAACAATTGCCAAGTATCTCATGAAGGATGGTTTGGACATTATTCAGGGATCCTCCTGAAAGCAGCATGTACCAGAAAACATATTCCACATCCTAGTCAGCTTTGCAGACTCAGGATGTATTAGATGAGCCTTTCCTCTCTGAGATAAATCCAACTGACAATTATTCTGAGTTATATTATATCCTGGCAGAAGCAGTGGTGGCTTCAAGTACCTGAGGATTTAAGGGACTTGTATTTTGGTCCAGACTTTAATCCAGTTTTACTTGTTTGGGAGGGTGCTGCTTCTCTGTTCTGTCCATACCGGTAATGCCTGGCTCTTTTGTAAAGGGCTCGGAGGTGAACAAATGAAAAATACAGGGTAGTGTGTAACCTTTCATAATTCATTTGAACTCCATGTATTGGGCTGAAACCTTTTTTCTAAACTCAAAAGATACAAATTATGGCATGATAGAGGACTGAAGTGGAAGGAGCCTTGAGATGCCATTTAATCAATCCCCTGTCTGAGCCATGCCTATGCCATTCCACACAGATGCTTACTTAGCCTGTTCTTAGCAGCATACTTTACCTCTTTAGGAAAATTACCTAGCGTTTGTCTACACTCAGGTGTAGAAAGTTTTATTAAATTAGATCTTTTCATCTGGATATTTGTTTTCTTGTATTGTCTGTGGTGATCATGTACAGTATGTATTCACATCCTTTTTCATAGCAAAATTTTCATACCATGAACCGTAAGACTGTCCCTCAGCCCTCACTTCTCTGGGCTGAACAAATCCCACTTCTTCAACCTTCCTTCCGTGGGCACCCTTTGTGATCTCTGATCATTTTAATTTCCTTTCACTGGACTTTTTTGCTGCTCATACAAATGTATGTTGTGCCGAACTGGCCATGGTACCTCTTCTAAGGTATTAATTGGGAGTAATTAATGCATCTGACATGCATATCTATCTGGTTACACATCCCAATATGATATTTTTTCACTGTAGTATATTGTTGCAAGTTTAGGCCCAAACTTACTATGATCTTCAGACACAGATAGGCAGAACTGTTCCCTGTAATAGTGCAGCTGATTGCTCCCCAGTGGGTTCTCCATACTTGCCTTTCTTATTTCAGAGTATCTATGAGGATCAGTTTGAATTCTACGTATCTATCATTTTTTCTACATATTTACAAGCTCTCCTTGCTTGGTGTGATCTGCAATACTAGGAAATGGGGTTTATTCCATCCTCCCAGTCATCGATGACATATTGAACAGAATCAGACCAAAACCTGACCACTGCCAGTCCTCATGTGGAATCTCTTTTCACTGACAAAAAATTCTTCTAGCACATCCACTTCTACTGCAGTTTCATCTAAGCCTAGCTTTGTTCAATGGTTGATGTCTCAGAGCCTTTCAAAAGCTTTATTGAAGTCAAGGAAGAGGATTTACACTGGGAATTTATCATGTGTCAGAATTATCAAAGATAACTATTAACAGAGCACTTCTGTTGATTTCTTTAATATTCTATGAGGAACTACATCAGACTCTGCTGATTTGAAAACATCTAACTGGTCCAAACAATTTCTTAACATACCTTCCTTGTTTCACTGATTGTTCTCACTCCTTCAACTCTGGTATTAATTTTGTTAGTCATCCAATTGCAGTTAATCTTTGTAGGAAAGACTAAAGCAAAAAGGCATTAAATGCTTCAGCCCCATCATCAGTTATTTTCTTTCTTTGTCCATTGAGTAATGGTCCTGCACTTACATTTCTTTTAGTGACAGAACTGCTTTAGGCAGCTCCAGCCCCTCCTCCTCC
>NW_008824754.1:3888786-3889149 GCF_000699105.1 Pygoscelis adeliae | reverse complement strand
ATTTGTGCCAGTACAACAGTTTGCAGGACCGCATGGTGAACAAATTAACTGATCCAAGTTAAAAATAAACATGTTTTGCTGGGTTATTTCTTCATGCTCTTTCCTTCCTCTTATTATTGCTAATGCACCTACCCAATATGCTTTATATTGTTGTAAATCGTTTGCATAACATTTTGTCCTTTCTGATTTTGTCCCTATGTGCTGGTGCTTATATTATTTCCCACTGATTTGACCTACCTTCTACTTTCTCGTCGTTTTTTCCTAAATTTCACAGAATGGAGATGATCATGCATCAGACAAGCTCTTATTAACCTTCGTACACCTTCCACGTGATAATTCGAGCCCCAGAGTTGTCTCAGTCAG
>NW_008824754.1:3888477-3888767 GCF_000699105.1 Pygoscelis adeliae | reverse complement strand
AGATTTGCTTCCCATCAGATCTCCTCTACCAATTAACTGAATTTATTGACTTCTCCTTTCTTAAAGCTTCTTTGTTTTTTACTTTCTGGTTCTCTCACATCTTCCCAGGAATCAGGGTATTCACTCTCTTCTCTGTGTCTTCCTATTTTATTTTCTTAACCAATTCCCATCTATTGGTCAGAAAAAAACCTACAAGAGCTTTATCTCTCGTCAACCATCTGAATTTTTGGGGATAAAAGGCAGCTCCCAGAGCAACCCAGGAATTTGTTATTTCTGCTGTGTTTCTGTCC
>NW_008824754.1:3875931-3888449 GCF_000699105.1 Pygoscelis adeliae | reverse complement strand
GATGTTTGGTGTCAACGTCCCCCACTGAAAACAGCCCCTGGGGTCTGAAATAGTCCAGTATCTGTTCAAGACATTCGTCTCACTTGCCTTCTTTGATGGTCACCACCAGCTCATCCCACCACTCTGATGGCTTCCTTCCTATTTCAACAAGATGGTTTCAGCAATTCCATCTCACACTGAATTCTGGCTCTCAGAGCCCATGATATGTCCTTGATCTATAAACCACATATTCTTTCTTTTCCACTGTCCTCTCTGAACAAGCCGTACCTTTTTACATCAATATTCCAGTCATGTGAATTAGCCTAGCAAACCACTGCTAAGCCAATTAAGACATAATTCTAATTATGTATTAAGATTCCCAGTTCCTCTGGCTTATTCCCCATACATCTTACATTAGTGTACAACCATTTAAAATGTTCAGAAAATTGACCCAGTGGTTTTCTTTTCATCTCCCTTTTGTCCCTTTATGTTTATACTCTCCTGTTTCTGACAAATTTAAGTTCATCCGTATCACGCACATTTATAACTGGTAAGCAAAGTACTGGGATCATACGTATTGAGGTAAATAATAGTACTCAAATATTGCACTATTAAAATAGTAAAACATTCTTAAGCACTTGAATTTTGCAAAGGAAGATATTTTCTGTGAAATAGCAGCACAGCTACTGGGTGTGTTAATAAAGCTAAAGCAAGAACGAGTGAGATGGATAGGTATTAGTAAGTGGAAAAAAAAAAATCCACAAATAAAAATCAGACAAAGAATGAGTCATATAGATGATTTCTCATTAACAGAGAATTTTTCCAAATCATCTTAGACCATCCCCACACCTTATCCCCACCCCAGGCTATCACAACACTAAGTATTACTTTATTGGGGAATAGGGATTTTTTTGTGTCTCAGGGAACGTGTTTATAAGTTGTCTTGAATAGCCAGATTCCAAAGGACTTCAGACTGCTGACAAGGCAGCCTCTCCCTATATTTCTTACATTAAATATAAAAGACTTCCTTTGCTTTCTTTCATGCAAATCAGTACCTGTACTTATGCATGTACATACTCAGGCACACAGATACACAGCCAGCAGATCATCTAAGCTTCCTGAAAGTTGCAATGAGACAAAAGAAGAAACAAGATGACATGTTCAGCTATAAAAAATGGCCACATTACACTGCAGCTGTAATAACAAATGATAATATTTTACTTAGCATTTCCATAGCACTTTCCATCCATCATGGACTTGTATTTTGGCAGCAGCTTTCTGTGCATCAATGTTTTTTTTTTGCTGGTGTTCTCCAATGCAGGAAACCACTACGCCTTTAATCCTAATCACCTTAAGTGTCCTTTGGTCTCCTGGAGCACGTGGTATTTGTCATTATTAAATAAGATACCACTGGGCCCACAGTTATCCTACAGAAATGCTGTTAATATGAATCGGGCTATAAAATCTGGGTTAGAACAAATATATCAATAATTCAGGCTTCAGTTCCTCTGTGCTGCAGGTCTCCACTGAATTAGATAGACTGTCATGATACCCATTTTACATATGCAAAACACAGAGGAAATCCCAAAGAAATAAAGTCCCAGTGACCTCAGCTTGTGAGCATTCAGTTTGTGAAACTTTGAGGCTGATGATCCTTACATTTAATGAAAAAGACCTAGTAATCTTACACTATGCAGTCAAAGAATAAAGCGTTGAAAAATCAGTTAGTTGTAAGGAACAGACTAACTATGAGTGTAAAGGCTTTTTTTGTCAGTCAATATAGACAGGCAGCTCCAAGGGGAGATTGAGATCTTATGGATCCATCAACTACAGAAGAGCCCTGGGACTCTGAAATCAGGCTTCTCAGTGAAACACCTGAAGTTAAGCAGGGTGGATCCAGCCTTACATGACTCATGCAGACATGGTAGCAAAGCCAGGACTAGAAGCAGCCTCTTGGCTCCCTGCCCGCTGTTGTAACGACCATACCGTGTTTCCTGCAGAGCAAAGCCTGCATGAGGGACCCACGCGCCAGGTACTTGCAGCACCTCCAAACCACTGCCAAACCCGGTCACCCGATTTACTACATGACATCCCTACTGATAAGCATCCTCCTTAGAGTCTTAATTGCAAATGTAATTTAAAAATGGTTTCAAATATACAATAGAGAAATAAGCAGCCTTAGGGGGTGGGAGCCCTTAAATCATGGTCACCATCATGTGAAAGTGGATGGCTCATCTCCCATGCAAATAGGGAAATACTGCAGTGCTAATAAAATAAGGCCTGCTCACAGCTGAGACAGCCATATCTTTCAGCCCACTCTCTGTGATAATAGATGTAGTAACGTTTTGACTACCGCCTTGTGTTTACTGTGGGTGTTAGCTGAGACATTTCCATGTAAATAAAACATTTATCAAGCTCACAAAGACGTCTGCAGAGCAATTATTGCACAAGAATGGTGAGCACTGGAGAAGCAGGCTCATTCATTCATTCCGTATACCTGCTTAGGCTTGTTGCAAAGGAGGAGGATGCTTTCACGGATGTTGGAATTAGGTCAGGTCTCCTGTGTAGAAGCTGTGTGGGCCAAGGAATAAGGCTTGGCATCAGGAGACCTGGTTTCTATTTGCATAGCTTCTGCTGAGTTACTATATGGCCTTTAGCAACTCACTTTGCTGCTCCATGATGCTGTTTCCCACCCATCTGTAAAACGGGGTTAATGGTACTTACCAGCCTTCGTAAAGTACTTTTGTGATGTAGGGATGAAAATTATGGTGACTGCTAATTGTTTTCACTCTCTCCATGGAGAGAAGCTCCTTTCCTTCCAGGAGTGTAAACCCAAGCACATTTTCTGCTAGTTGTAGAGTTTAAGTTTTCATTTGCATTGATGGTAGCACCCTTTCCTACAATTTTTCATAAATATGCTGTGCAACATCTGATACTGAGACTCTCTGGGGCTGGGTACTCTACAACCTCATAGAAATGATGGGCAGCACAACAGAGCTTACAATACAGAGATGTCAAAACAAGGTAGTGGAAAACAACTGCTATTCACAGGAACTGAGGGCAACAAGAGGTTGAGTTGCCTCACCAAGGTCAGAAGGATATGTTTGAAAAGCTGTGATGAAGCCCACGTCTCCTGGTCTCCAGGTTAGTGAATTAGCCACAAGAACTTCCTTCCTGTCTGCCATAATGTCCTTCTGGATTAATAATAGACATTGCCAGGAGACTTTTCTTTGTGGTTTAGTTCTCATTTTCAGAGTATTCATGTTCCCCAAATAACAGTTTTTCCTACAGAATGATCACTGACAACATGCAGTAGTGGGGTAAGTATCTGAAACTTCTTAGTTACTGGAAAAGAAGGGCTTCAGAAGCCTTACCTTATTAGCACATTAATTGCAGCTGTCACAGACAGCAATTATTTGCTCAATTTTCCTCAAATTCATCATTTTCTTAAAAAACAAAACCAAACCCAAAACCACAGTGATGAATATTCAGAGCATCCTGGCACTTGAAAGCCTGTTCTCATTTCGTAGCTGGCTGTGGCTTCCTCCTGTCTGAATACCTTGCACACCTTTCAGGCATGTATGATCGACAGCTGTCCTGCACGCATAGGAAAACGAAGTTTAATCCCCCATATCACAGACAAATGTACTTTGATAGCTTCAGTGCTGAGCAGCACACCATGCCATCCACCCAGAGCAGGTACCCTCTAGAGCAAATGCCAACTTGTCTGAACTCCAGTGGACATTTCAGGTTCATCTGAAGCCACCTGGGCAATGAAAACCATCTGCAGCTATCGGTCTTGCAGCAATAGAAGGGGGAAATATTGCAAGTAATTCCTGTGACTATGCTTCTCCTTTAGCTATATCAACTTAAAAAAGCTCAGGAAACCATGTTCCTCACTTTTAGTGTTTCACTAACTCCAGCTCTCTAAGCTGTTTGCCCTCATACACTCTATCAAGAGTGGAGAGTGCAGTCCAGGAGAATTACAGCATCTCCGAGAAACGGGCAATTCCTTCAGACCAGAGGGACCTCAGTTCTGAAAACCATTCTCAGGAGCCTAAATGTGGTTCTTAACAAACTCCATAAGGCACTTGATGTATGTATGTGTGTGTGTGTATATATGAATGAGCAATATTACAGCCTTTACACTGAGAAATGGTGAGTTCGGGAGACGATGGATTAGGCTGTAAACAGTCTGTAGGGAGGGATGAATATATGCCTGTTGTTGGGGTGCCGAGGAAGCCGTGTACTTTGTCCACTTGCATCGGGCCCTAGAAGTGCAGGCAATTTTAACTGACTAACACTGAGCTGGTACAGTATATGCAAAATCAATTTGTTATGATGGAATATTTAGTATCATTATTTAGATTAGTGCATTTTATCACTAGACGGTGCTTTTATGACCATCTAATGTAACCTTCTACATATCACCTAGCAATTTCTGTAGCTTCATAAATAATGGCTGTGCTACAGCATATCTTTTAGAGAGACATTGCACCTTGATTTAGAGCCTTCAAGTCATGGAAAATCTAACACCTCCATTGTAAATTGTTCCCAAGATTCATTACTCTTGCTGCTAAAATTTGCACCTTATCTTTAGTTTGAATCTGTCTGGCTTCGACTTCCAGTCACTGGATCTTGTTATACCTTTGTTTGAGAAATGAAAAAGCCCTATCCTATTGAAAACTGTCTTCCTGTGTAGGTACTTACACAATGTCAGCAAGTTTCCTCTTAACCTTCTTTCCAACAAGCTAAATACACTCAGTGTCAAAATTATTCTTTCTTGGGGTGGGAAGATTGATGGTACCAAACTCAGGCAACTACCTGGGCCTACCAGCCTGAGCATCCCTCTGTCATCAGTGGAGGCTCCTCCAGAAGGCAGTTTAACTAACCTCGAATGTGAATATCCCCTGAAGGTGTCTGTCTCTCTCTGGTAACTATTTAACTATTCTAGGGCAATGATGACCTTCACCTTCACTTGGATGCCTCATTTAAGTGACTGAAGTTTGGTGAGATTTCCAGCCTTTAAATCATCTTTTATCTCTTTCTGAAATCCTTTCTATTTTCTCAACAGCTTTTCAGAAGGATAGACATGAGAAATGGAGATACATGTCAGCTCCAGCTTCCCTCAGTATTCTACTACATGGTTAGTGATGCCTCCATCGGCCTGTTCAACTTGCCTGCATTTGACCAAGTGCAAAATTAGCCTTGTATCTTAGCCATTAGCTCCACATTCAGAGTTCATATTCAGTACATTGTCTGCAATGACCTTTCCGTATTTTTTCAGAGCTTCTGCTTTCCCGAATACAGTCCCACATCCCCTAAGGCTCAGAGATACAGAATTTTCAATTTGGGGTTATATTAAAATAGATTTGTAGTGTACTTGGAGCTGCCAATCAGGATCAGGGCCTCACCACGCAAACACACAGTGAGAGACAGTCCCTGCCCTGAAGAATTTACACTTTAAATTAGACGAGACAGTAGTAGTGTGTGGGGGCGGTTAAATGGAGACACTGAAAAGTGAAGGCCACAAAGAGATTTGAGGTTTCCCAGACCTTCCCACCCCCGCTAGCTTATCAAAGTGATATATGAGACTTGTTTTGCTGATACCCACTGCACAACTCCGTCTCAGCATCCTTCTTGCTGCAACCCCACATGGCTGCAGGTGCAGGGCTGTTATCACTTGACCAGCTCTATCTGACCCATATCCAACGGGAGGTTAAATGTATTTCAGCAGAAGCATGCGCTGGCTGCTGTGCTGCAGGAGGCCCCAGGGGCAGGAGCTCAGCCGAGATGAAGCTTCCTGCCAAAGCTTCTCCCAGGCACAGACATTGTTCGTGGTTGTGGCCAAGACAAAACAAGGGTGCAGCAATCCCCAGTAACAATGTCTAGTGCTCCAGTGGTGGGGTTTCTTTGCTGTTAGTGTTCAACAGCATCAGAAACCAGGCAAGGGTAAATTTAGCTCTGAGGAGCAAAGCAAAAGCACAATATGAAGTTCTGCATGTTTCCCTGCCAGCGCTAGAGCTGGTGCACCTTTCTTCTCACGCTCTCCAGGGTAGCCACCCAGGTTTTCTTAAGACTCTTTCACTCCAACTCTTTCCAGCAGGAGGAAGGACTTTGAAATGTATTTTAGAGATCTAACTGAACTTTAAAGGTTTTTGAGTATATTTAAGCTATCTCTGTCAGCACTGACTTTCTAGCTGAATAGTTTGGAGCCCCACAGCAAGAGGCGTAGACGCAGGACAGCTGCTGGGAGTGGGAGGGTAGAGTGTGGAGCACTTGTTTTCATGAGTTTTCGAGCCGCCCTCTTGCTTTGGGCAGCTATGCAGCTTGTGGATATATGAACAAGCTGGAAGTAGGATTTGCATGGTATAGTTTTCCATAGATCTATTCAGCTTCAGTTAAAGCCCATGTAACTCTTTTTGCCCTTACCATGAAAAGGAAGATTTGACCCTTGTTTTAATCTTACTTTTTGTGTCATTGCCTAGTTTTTATTCCTCTGTAGGTTAAGCTACTAAGAAAACAAAACGAAACAAAACAAAACAAAACTGATTTGGCAATCCACTGAATTCCAGCCACTGAATAAGCAGTAAGTACTTTCTTGGGAAAAAAATAATTTAATAGAGGTGTTTAAACACACTGTAAAATCATTTCTAGAAAATAACATACAGCATTTGGAAATGGATTCTCTACGGCGAGAGCCTGCAAGGCGCTGAGCAAATTCACTTCTCACGCATGTCCATGGGAGCTGAAGACAATCAGCGTTTAATCCTGCATTAACTGAAGTCAAGAGCAGTAACCCAAGGCATTCAGCACCTTCTAACAGATACTCAGCTCCAGTGATACCGGTCTCTGCATATAACTCTAGTTTATAACAAACCATGTCCTGCCCCGAAAAATCCACCTCTGCCAAAGGTCCTTTCCTTTCACAGCTCCTAGCACTGACTAGATTTGCAGCACGATATTGGGGCAAATTGGCTAAGTATTTTCAAAACAGGTCTACAGGGTAAAGCCAGACTTTCCGTTGTCATGATTATTCTCAGTTTCTCCAGGTTGGGGTCAGGAACTATGTTGATCTTGACTCCATGCCACCATCAAAGCTGTAAGGCTGAAATGCAGAATGGGAAAAAGCCAAACCAGAAAGAAGTAAAGCAGAAAACTGTAACAGGGATCATATGGGGCTGGGATTGGTGGTGGGAAGAGCAAACAGGGACTGGCAAAGGCAGACGGGGTGAATCTGGGCCATATTATATGGCATTATGCTTTGAGACATCAGGCACTGGGAGGGAAAATGGGAGCTAACACCTCTCCCTTACCTTACAGAAAGATATAAATATCAGTTAATTAACTTTCCTCAAGGACAAAGGGACAAAACTGCTGAACATCTCAGAAAAGAACATAAGCAAATTAAGTTCTTTGCTTCCAGTCAATAAGCCACAAAAAGGTGAAAATAATATATGTATATAATATTTTTATTATAATTATTTATAAAAAAAATCATAAAGATAAAAACATCTAAGCACTCTCCACCTACGGTACTGCATGAAATAAGGAGTCAAAAAAATAAATCCCCTACCAACAAAACCTGTGTATTTAATGAATACTAAATAAAAGAGACAATAAATGTCTCACAGGCAACCTGCATTTTGGATTTTCTATGTTTTTCAGTGTTTGACTTTGAAGCATTAATAACATTCTGCCAGGCTGGCTTGGGATGTTTTCTGGTTTTTGGTAGCAATGTCATCTTTCTGAGCGAAAGCGCCTCTTTGCCCTGTGCTACTCTTGTGGAGAAAAAGAGAACAGAGAGATAAAACCAGATGTGCTGGGTACTAATCTGATTACTTAACGTGTTTTTGGAAGATGCTCTGATACTGTGATGATTCAAGCTAAATGAGAACTTGCAGATAAGTGGAGCTGAGCCCCAGGTTGTCAGTAATGAACTTCAACTAACTCACACTGGGCCTAAGCCCAATAGCACTGGGCACTTTTACCTACCACAGAAGGCAATGATAAGACACGAGTATGCTCATCTCCCTGCGGATCCAAGACATGATACCACTTGCAGGCAAAATTACATTAGCTGCTTACTGTGCTGCAAATTTTAATGGTTTATAAGCAACTAGAAATTGCCACATTGTAAATTTGGGATAGATGACATTGAAATCAGACAGACTTACAGGGGATGTTCCCTTTGCTCTCAGCTGAGTTATACTTTATTAAGATCCTGCTTTCTCTTTGTTTACAGCACCAGTTGGTTTTATGAGTGGGTAAAATGCATTTTGCTCATTTGTTTTGGTTTAACATAGGGGAAAGAAGAAAAAAAAGAAGGAAAAAAGAGAATCACTCCCTGCTGCTTTCCTCTTCTTCCTTCCCAGACCTCATACCCACACCAGGGGAAGAGTTATATTAGTGACAGTGTAAGTGTCACTAAAGATAGTTTTTGCTAGAAAGGTCCTAACATTGTTTCCTTGACGACATGCCTAGGTACCATGGTGATAAGCGTGGTAGCGTCCTGAGTGGGGACATCTACCCTTTGCTTTTTTCTTCGGATTTTCTCTTGCTGCTGCCACCAGTTCTCCTCCCATAGCAGGGATGTATCTGTCCTCACCATACACACATGCTCTCGGGCAAAAAAATCCCCGTTAGCAGGGCATTGCACATGCCGCCCTCGCTCCATCACCTCTTTGCGTGATGTCTACCAGTGTGTCTACCAGTCAGGCAGCGTAAGAGTGAACCTGTGCACACTGCAATAGTGTGTGGATCCTTCCCTGGTGCCCTGCAGATGATGAAAAGACACCAAAACCTCCATGACATGAGCATCCCTCTATCATGCCATGTTCACTAGAGATGTAAGTTGCACGTATAAAGTCTCGGGGAAATTACTTCAGCTATTTGGGTGAGCGGTCAGTAAGTTTGACGAGTATGGCTAAGCCCTGGGGTGCATATTTACCATTCAGCCTTTAATGTTGTAAAAGAGGACTTGAGATTTTCCTCTGAGTCCTGGGAACTCATATTCACACCATCCACACTAACATATGTAGCCAGAAGCGCAGCCAAAAAGAGAGGGTGCTTGTGTACAAGACTGTTTCTCAAGTACCTGCACCTCTGAATGAATGGGGTGAAAGTGTGATGAATTGCATCCAGAACAATACATTTCCCTCTGTCTTACTGCTAAACTCCATGCTCAGAGACATAGTAATATTACATGCACGGCTTACGAGATGCGCACACTAATATTACAGCTGCCACTTAGAAGAGTAGTGAGGAGGGAGTAACAAATGTTGCATTGTCAGTCTGCAACAATAAAGAATCATTTTAATTCCTTGTGCACAAGAGCTCCAATTATAATCTAATTCAATTCAGATTAACTATGCTTTGATGGCATTTCCATTACATAAAAAATAAATTTATTAGCCAAGTATAATGTGTTTTTACTATAGTTCTAATGCTAATAAGGAGGCTGTTTAACTGCTTTAATGCTGCATTTTAAATACAGTTATAAGGTATTTCTTCAAAATTTATAATCAGGGTGTGCAAATATTACACTGGAAATTCACAGAACGGAAAATTATCGGGATTTACAGGTGAGCTGTTAATAAAGGCTTATAATCCACTGGGTTTAAATCCCACCCATTAAGAATTTTCATAACACGCTTTCATCAAAGTCTCTTTCCAAGTGCTTGTTTGAAAGGTGGCAAACGTGATGGGATCAGATTAATGTTGCTTTATCTAAGGATTGTTAATGACTCATTGCAGGTATATCTAAACCACAGACATCTAATCTAATTATAGTACTAGAGCTATGTCTTTATGCTCTGTGAATGATCTCGACACCTTTTGTACCACCAGCCTCTCCAGCAATCCTCATCCTCTCCCTGAGTTCCTGATGGGTTTGTCTTCTGCTCATTGTTTGCATTTTGATTTCTGTTCCGGGCCTTTAAGGACAGGGTGCTCACCGTTGCCCACTTTACCCAGTGCACAAATGGAAGGAGGCTCATAACTAATAAGCCATTCTGATTAGCGGAGCACATATTTACGTTTCCACCCAGGGCTTTAGGGCATGTGTTTGAGCTATCACAAATGAGAACCCAAAGCAATCTTCCCTCCTGCCCAAAGGAATCACAATGTTGGACCAGCTCTGCCTCACTTTGCTGGTCTTCAAACCATCATTTGCCTTTTGGCAGACTGTGCACAGGATGCTGGCATGGAGTTTGGAGGCTGACAGCTCTGCTGTTCGCCAAAATACGAGGGGCTCTATAGAGCCAGAACAAGCTATGAAACTGCACACCGTGAGAAAACACACTCAGCACACACTCACCCCATTTATTGCAGAAAAGATCTACCTTGACAATCCATCTCAAAGGAATTGATAACTTTTGTGTAACTTGCACTTGAATTGAAATGGTCACTGCTTGGGCAGCTTGCTTTAGTCAAGAAACAGTTGTCTTGGAGGAAGCTAGATCCCCCAGCTCTGGAACCACTCAGAAATGGATGCAGTAACAGATGGAAAATTCTGATTGCTCCAAATTTATATCTATGAAAGCTCCATTTTAATTACATTCCACGGTGACAGAAAACCAGACCCCTGCTGTACTTATGAATTATTTTCTATTCAAATTTACTTCTCATTTATGCCATTAGTTTATGTGAACAGAAATTAACATTTGATTTCTTTTTCTCTTTCACAATTTTTTTTCAGAACAAAACCACTTTCATTGGGAAGTCATCACTGAATCAAATTATATTGGGGAGGAAATAAAAACACTAAACAACAGCCCCCCAAGTTTTGAAGTAATATCTTCCAAGAGGAGGGGGAAAACAGAAATGCCAAAGGAAATTTGGGCCATTAGTCAGCCTTCTCCAATTATTTATGATGAGCAATTTTTCCACTCTTTTTAATACTCTTATGGGGAAAATGCATTTTCCACAAACAGATCAACAATTTAATATTTATTTTTTCCTCAGCTTAAATCTTCTTTTTATTGCTTAACACACATCTGTAGACAATATATCTAAGCCCCTGAGTTTGTCATTTTCCTTGCAAGTGCAGTTGCTTACATGGGTAGAAGATTTATTATAGCAATCTAAAAGTTCAAGAAACAACAAGATCTAATGACTGGACTCTAAAGCTGGATTAATTGACTCTGGATATGCTGCATAATTTTTTCTTTTCTTTTTTTATTGGTACAGTTAGGGCAATTAGTCATTGGGAGATAAGGCAGACTGCCTATCATTGCAAATCTCTGAGACAAGACTTTCTAAAATATATATTTCAGCAAAACCAGAAGATGGGAGCTACCTGTCAAACTCCATGGCCTTTTGCTTGTAGAATGTCAGACTAGATGAGCATAATGTTACCTTCTGGCCTTAAAATTTATGAAGTATTTATTTCAGAGTTGATCTGTACTAGTCACCTAGGTCAAATAATAGGTCAAGTATTTGTGAAAAAACAGACAAGCAGATACAAGCATCAACATGGGGCAGAAAATCGCAATCCTCATCCTGTTAAGTGCTTCAGCCAGACCCCTAAAATGATGACCAGAAAGCTGAGGGCAACCTGCAGTTCTAAAACAGCAGTGCAAGTGACAATTTGAAGGGAAACAACCAACACTGGAATGAAATATCATCACCTCAGATGGCAGATTACAGCTGCTGAAAACGTACTCAAGTCATTTGCTCATTTCTAACCTGTAAATTAGACATAAATTTGTAATCGATACATAACAGGGAAAAAAAAAAAAGATCGAAAAAACCCAACCCCCCAAAAAACGTATTAAAACTTTATTCCAGAGTGCATAAACAGACTTACCACCATGTTTCTGCATAAGGTGGTAACAACCTTGCCTTTGTGCCTAGTGCCAGTGACACAACATCTGGAAAGGTGTTCAGCTGAAACACCTCATTAACTGAAAGAGCTGGAGGCACTTCAGAGGCATCGACTCAAACAATTAAAGAGGTAGGACGACTGATCTGTGAGGAAACAGCCTCTGAATAACTTGGGAAAGTGATGACTAAGGCACTGTTGGCTCTTTGTGACTTTTATGGGAGGTTTTGCCGAGGTTTCAATGGGATCTTGATGAAGGACAAAGATATGCTGATCAATGGCAAATGTTCACAATGTGTGAAAAAGAGGAGGAAAAGGAATATTTAGCCACTGCACAGAGTAGAAATGAGGTGGAATTAGAAGGGAAGAAATAGAAGCAAACTTTCCTAAAACATCAGAATCTATAACAGGTAAATGATGAAGAGAAAATGGGTGGAACAATCCCATGGAACAGAATATGCTTTTTGATGATTTTAACCTAACTTCACTCATGGAAAAAATATTAGGAGTTGACATGTCATAGCCTGGAAATTGAGATTTCCTAATCCTGGGAGATGAGCCTGGATAAGGCTCTGGGAAATTTTCAGTTGATTGTGGGAGTCTGAGTCCAGATTCCAGTTTGTTATCTTTGTTGCAAGTCAAAGCCCTCTGACCTGAGTATATCCAAAACAAGAGGTCTTCAAAACTGCAAGATCTTCTTTCCCAATTCTTTCCC
>NW_008824754.1:3869801-3875915 GCF_000699105.1 Pygoscelis adeliae | reverse complement strand
AAAATACTGAAAGGTGAAAATGCTTTCACCTCAAAAACATGTAGCTAGGTGCTACCATGAAGTACACACTGCTACTGGATTCAGCAGAAAAAGGGGATGACTTTTTGATAAGATACCTTTATATAAATATATATATACAGTTGCAGATCAGGTTTTAGAGGCTTGTGTCTCACTGCCCATTATGGGAAAGTCTATCTTCCACGTATGGAGTTGAATTCAGCATCTGATGAGCAGTGAGCTGCATATTACTTCAACTTCTGATTCAGTGAAAAAGTGTCATGCCAGTTCTCATCTTTTGCCTCTTTATTATCCATTGTTTATGTAACCTATCCAAAACTCTCCAAATATTTAAATTATTAATAACGAGGAGTCACAGGAAGGAAATCCAGTCCAATATTTCTTTCCATTGAGATTAATTATCCTTATTGTTCTCTGTTTTTGTTTTGTTTTCTTTGTTTTTGTTGTTGTTGTTTGTTTTGTTGCTTTTTGTCTGGAGGGTCAGCACTACAAGGAAAATGACCAACTCTAAGAAAAGGCAGTTGTTATCAGCTTAATGATCAGTGAGTAACTGGATCCTGCAAGGACCCAAGGGCTCTCGGTTCAACAAGAGTCAATGACTACTGAAGATACACAGCCTTTCTCAGCATTGATCCTTATTTATACAATTCAGGAAAACCCTGAGAGCAGGAGAAACCATGTTGATGGTAATAAGGCATTTATGGCCTTGAGAAGCTGCTGTTCCCTGGAGGCCTGTAAGTAAAGCCTCAAGTTTTCTTCTGACTCTGGAGCTGCTGCAAAGATACAGAATGTCAGTGTTGGATACAGAAATATTTTAATAGCTTTAATTATGATATAGAAATAAGTTGAGCTCCTTTTGTATGCATCCTCCCTCTTCTGGCACTTAGACTTCCTTTTGTTCTTTGTGGAGGTGCTGGATAATGCATGTAATGTATTAAAGCAGTTCTTTCCAAAGAAAGACATGAAGCAGAATGCATGAGGAAAGAAAGAGAAAAATGGTGAGGCATGGAAAAGCAGTAAGTGAGAACTGAAAAATAAATTGCAAGAGTCTTCTAAAAACATTTTACAGGAGAAAAAAATGTAGTCATCTCCACACTGATATCAAAGCAGTCCATCTGTCTGGGCTGCATGGAAGCGGCCCCTAAACAAGGAGTAATGATTAAGTAATTAGAGTCTGGTAAGGTAGCAGCCCCCATGCCAAGTTAGCAGAGCTGCTGTAGACCTCTCTCTGTTTCATGTCAGCCAAGCAGTACAGACTTGTTGGCACGTTTACACCAGTGACGCACCAGCCTCTGTACTTCAAGCCTGTGGTGGTCTTCCCTATGATCCTCTAAAACCAGCAAGCCCTTAACCCCACTTCCTATATGTCCTACTGGATCCATCACAGCATCTACACTCTCTCCAAGCACCCCCCAGAAAAAATCCTGAATGTGCTGGTGAAACCTTCTGCTACACAATAAGTAAGGGAAGACTCTAAGTGATGACGAGCCATGGTGTCTATCCTGGTCTTCTGAAAACTCTGGTGCGTCATCCTAAACACTTTCCTCTGTGCCTTAGGGCAAGGACTGACTGCAGTGTGAGCGAAGATGGATTTTATTCTGAAAACGCTAACTGTGCAGGAACTGGATGCGCTGAGGAGAAAAAAGAAAGACTTACGTCCCTCTAGACTCAGGTGCCAGCATGGGCAGTCAGTTCACAGAGCAAGAAAGTACTGAGAACATGGCCTGTGACAGGCTTTATATTGCCTGAAATGGGAGCTCACGCAGCAGACCAACAGCATGAGAAATGGGCTGCGGAGAGACCAGAAGGAAGAAGGGACTGGAGTGTGCTGAACAAACAAAGAGGAAATCATATAATCAGGGAGAAAAGGTATGGCCCTTGGCAAGACCTCTGGTAGTAAAATCTATGTTAACAATATCACCTTGTAAATTTGTTGAATGCATGTAACTGCTTCCTCTGGATAATATTTTTAATATGAAAAAAAAGCCTTCCTCAAAAGGTAAATATGTTTCAAAGGAAGTTTGAGTGGATTTTTAACAGACCACACTTACACTTTTACAAAAAGAAAAGAAACGCAACATTCAAACATTGCTTGGGGTACAAATGAGAAATTTGTGGCCAGCTGCAAGTCTTTTTGTTTTCTTTTCCAAATTAACAATGAGGAGGCCAGCTCAGTTTGCTTTCCTGATATTATAGCCAGGGAACATTTCTTTTCATGCAGGTTGGCTGTGGCTTGGGGGGATATTAAACTGTTTGCATTAATAATAATCAAGCACTATCTACCATCAAAACAAGTCGTAGACTTGACAGTCTGATTACATCATTTTAGGGAGAGGAAATGAAGTTTAACACTTGTTTAAACATAGTGAAAAGAATTGAAGAAGTTACTAAAAAAACATTAAAACTCATCTCCCACTCATTTAGTTTCGTTATGCATAAAAATCAGCAGACTGGGAGAGAGGGAGGGTCTTAGATGCCCTGACCCTTGTGAGGATTTTGTTAAGAGTTACTAATTTAATAAAATGTGCATTTCAATTCAGACAAATGCAAGGTCCTCCATCTAGGAACCAGGGATACAGACGATACTTAAAAGGCAGAGATATGCTATGCTGAAAAAAGATCTAAGGCTTCTTCCTGGATAACCAACTGGGAAAAAAAAAAAGTAAAAAAAAGTGATGTTGTAACAAAGAATGCAAATAAAATCTTTGTTAGAGTATAGAAATGCTATTAGTGATAGGACTTGTGAGGTTTTTCCTGGACTGTTTCCAGCACTCACACTTCCAAAAAAGATATTAGTTAAGAAAGATTTTGGAAATTATCTTAAAAGGTTAATCTAGGATAGGGAAACATGCCTTTAAGGGGAAATCATAGTTTCCCAATCTATTTAGTATACTTGTAAATGACCGAGAGTTGACCTGGTCATGGGTTATATGCACTTAGAGAAGGAAGAGCTTTCTGACTGTAAACTGATCTTTAATTTAGAAGAAGTAAAAACAAACAAAGTGTACCAGCCAGTGTTTGGAAGATGAAACTAGATAAATTCAGGCTAAACCATTAGCGTGATTACCTCCTCAAGGAGCGTATCTAGATTTCATGTTAGTTCTTCCTCAGTTGAACTGTTTAACTTAAGACTGAACTACAGCATACCCATTTGAAAAACAAAAGACACGCAGAGGTTGTAGAATTGGCACAGAAATTACCAAGTAAGTGCTATGCTATGGGATAACACAAAATAGAGGAGATCTACCAGAGTGTCAGGTCCCCTGTGGACAGCTGTATCACTGAACAATGTAGGAGGGAGGAACTGAGGGTGTCTTTACTGCTGCTGAAGCTCTGGCAGCCCATCCATTCCCCCAGCACAAGGCTGTGGATTCCCTCCACGTCCTTGACCCAGAACTCCGGACACAGCTAATCATCCCAGAAAACAGCTGGCCCCAACCGGCGGGCTTCCTGCAACGGGTGAGAGCCTTCTGCACTGTGCAAAAGCCAAGGGACTTGTGCCTCTTTCCACCCCCGCCTCTGCTGTCTGAGTGTGTGCAGTGGCAGTTGCCTGTCCCAATGCCTTGCCTGGGGTCCTCCCATGTCACACAAGGCTTAGGGAGGAGATGCTCAGCTGTCCCACCACCCATATGGTGAATGACTGCCCCTTGTCTTCACATTCCCTTGTTGGAAAGTCAAAGCAGAGGATCGTACTGATTCTCATTCACAACTATTTTGCATCTTTTGAAATTACAATTCAGCTCCTTTTTCTTTTACTCAGGTATGGAGTGGTTTATACTTAGTGATTTAGCCCAGACTAGAAAAAACACATTTATTCAGAAAACTACCTGATGTATTGATGCTCACTTTTTTTCATTATCATCCATTTAGCGTTGACAGGGATTAGTACATCTTGAAAATGTATTGTTTAACCATAGCAGAAAACACATTTTCAAATAATACAATTTTCACCTTTAGTCAGTAAAGAGTGGTGATTAGAAATATGTTAATTATCTGCTACACTCAGCTTGTTTTTGTAGTCTAGAAGAAAGCCCATCTCAAGCTACACTTACAGAATGAACTTTAGAGAAGCATAAAGATTATGTCAGATTTTACATCACCATTATTCTTGCAGGCTGAGGTATCCAAAATGAGTCTAGTTGTAGCTAAAATTTTCTTTGAAGAACATACCTACACTCATCAGTTTTGGATGTTTGTAGTTATGGAGTTTTCAGTATTATCAGAAATATTTCAAATGTAAATATTTGTTCTCTCCACTATTTGTTTGGAAGACAAAAAGGCAAATAAAGATTTATCTGATGTGTATATGTGTGTGTGTGCATGGGTATGAATATATATGTGTACACATGTATAATTTCATTTTTTACTTCTTAAATGTCCTAAAATTACCTCTCTCCTACACAGATCTTTTTTCAGGCCTGTAACTGACTATTAGTAATGTTAAAATAGTCCATTACTCTATTCATTCATCCATTGTGACAAAACCAAGTTTTACTGAGCAGTAATGTGTGACGCTTTTTTCTTCTTGGATAAAAGGAAAATGCTCAGACAAAAGCTTATACAACTCTCTAAGTATGAATAAATTATTTTGGTATGGCATAATAAGTATATTATGTAACTAGAAGTGATTATGAACCCACAAAAAGGTCCTTATCCACTTTAGTTAATCCTCGGTAATCCATTTGATTAGATTCAGGTTTTTGTGTTTTGATGTGTTAAAAACAGATTAAAAAATGATGGGTATGTTTTAAAAACAGAATAGCAAAAAAGGACTGACATTGTATATATAGAACCTGCTATAGTAGTTTCAAATACTGTAAACAGGCTTTGAGTTGATTCATTGGAAACACTTTTAAGAATGAACAAATGTGTTAATGCTTTTTGTTTCAGGCATAAGGCACCACATTAAAATGAAATATTGTATTATTTTACAAGATGAAAATAGCACAGAAGATTTTGACCTTCCAGGGTACACACAGAATTACCCTGGGATTTCCAGGTCAGCTGCAACCGAATTCCCTCTCGGAGACTGAAGATGATAGAATCTTTATCTTTACAACTTTTACCTACATCTGCACTTCAAAAAAATGATGATCTATCAGCTTTCTGCTCAGTCACATAAACTGAATGGCTTTTGCGTTCTTTCACGGTTGGTTCTGAATGGAAAAGGTGTTCTGCTTCTATACTTGCTATATATTCTACAAGTAATTACTATCTTCTGTCCTTTTTGTAGAGCTTGTATGTGCAGACGTGCTATGGGACTGTAAGTAGACATGTACATACGTGCACCATCACATTTATGTATTTTGTAGGTATCCAAAGAATTCTTCTGCCGACTCCCTGAAAGGACCCTGTGTAGTTGAAAGAAGTCTGGACAGTCACTAAAGGAGGATGGTGAAGGATCCCAGGTTGTAAACCGCCCAGTGTTCCTCACCAAGGACATAAAACTTGGTAGAGTCAAGCAGAAAACTTCACTCTAACAAACATCCTGTGTAAAGGATCTAAGATGAAAGCCTCTGGACAGACGGGCCATTCTCAGGCCAGCTGATGTCTCGGCTTTACTGAGTAGCTACTGCTGCTGTGTCAGAGTCTAAGGGCAGAGTCTGATGGGATTGCAAATGATAAAAATTGGGGTCTTTGCTACTACTTGGTTCTCTTGTTGATTCTACTCACCACTTGTTCCTTAATTTCATACACTGACACCGCTGCTTCCATAAATTATCACATTTTATGATTTTATTGCTAACAAAATAAACTTTGATGACATATTTAAAAGATGTGAAGGCCATGAAAATGAGTTTGTATTTACAGAATATTTTTAAGTTGTAGTATTTTCAATATATTACAGCCAAAGGGGGGAAAAAAAGTGTTTAAATAAAAGTGACACAGTGAAGGTTATTCTGGCCACATATACCCACAGACACATGCAAAAATGACCTTGAAAGATGTCCCATCTGCCAGGTCTCTCCATCTGACTGAAGCAGGGAGTTCCTTTGCAGCCAGCCCATGCTAAATAGAATGAATTCAACACAAAATGTGGCAGGCAGCTTCTTGTCAGTCTAACTAATTAAAAAAAAGCAAACAGATGGACAAGCA
>NW_008824754.1:3864895-3869753 GCF_000699105.1 Pygoscelis adeliae | reverse complement strand
TCATAATTTTCTTAGGATGTAAAAAGGAGTGTCCTCACAGATCAGTTTCCAGGTTCTAGGTCTTAGGGCTTGATGGTCTGCTTCTGATTGTCCCCCTGCAAAACACACACACACACACACACACACACCCTATTGCTCTTATACTGAATTCTGCCTTGCAATGCAAGAGTAGGGGTCTGAGCGGTTCTTGGACAAATGGGAGAGGAAAGGGTAAGAGAAACAAGATATCACAGATTTGATTTAATTCTGCCACTGTTCTTAATCTTTTTTAATCCTCCATTTATATATTCAGCTTTTGCACTAGTGAATTATTACCACATCAACAGTGACTGAGGGAGGATTGCTAAGAGGGAGGGAGATTGCTTCTCAGGAGCAGTGAGCCTGAAAGCAGGCAAATGAAGGAGGAGAGGGAGATGCAATGCTTGAAGCTTGCTCTGAGATGAGAGAAAACCTAGGTGCAAGAGACAGCGCACATGAAATAACATGAGCTGAAACGAGATGCTGCCAGGGAGGGGTGTCTGGGCTCCTGAACAACGTGCTTCAAATTGGTGTAAAGCAACCAGATCCTGCAGATCATTTTAAGGATAACAAGAGAAGGGAGAAGAAAGGGGATAGTCTATACCAGGAAGCAATGACGATTGCTTTATTTGCAGCAGCTTGGACAGAATTAAAGGGGGTTAAAAGTGAGGTGGAAGTTACAGGAGCTGAACTGGAAAGGTGGTAGTTAAGTATTAACCACACAGACAATGAAACTTGGTTACTATTTTTTCAAAGGAGGATGAGCCCTTATTCCACCACATTGACATGGCAAGAATCAGACACAACCATGGATAGAAAAATTCTACATAAAAAATAATAACTGAAATAATGGAAATGTTTTACAATGCATTTTTTCAGTATCCTGCCCATATAAACATATAAAAAAATGATCACATTTGAACTTTTGGCACCTCTGTTAAAGACCTTATAGCGTAAGACATCAGTTCTGCAAAGACTTACAGACATGTTTAAGTCTATACATGGCATGATGTTTGTAGGGCTTTATTCAGTGCATAGCAGCAGGCATGTGTTTAAGCCTTTCCAGGGCAGGAAGACTAGCAAACCCAGGAACTCCAGAACTGATGAGCTGAACTGCCAAAGTCATGAGATTTGGCCTGAAAGTTATTAAAATTTTCTGTGTGAGCATCCAAAATTTTGCTTTTTGATCAGCCTCTTCTGACTTTGAGCATACGAGCCAACTCACAACAGTTTCTAGTGAACAAGGCCAGCTTTCAAGTCTCTTTGGGAGCCCTCACTAGAAGAACCAGCTGGGACTAAATCACTAAAAGCTGCCAGATGGTGTAACCACCTTTCCCCCTCCAACCAAAATGCCCAATGAGAAATAATTATGTGCTTCTCTAACCTACTATCTGCCAGCCCACTGATACTGCAGCAGCTCACTATACATCCCTCTTCCCTCCACCATTTCAGTTTGAGTCTTCATCATTCACTATGTCAATTAATTTTCCATTCTTCACCTGAAGACATTCTGACTTTCAAGGCTGATATCAATAATAATGAGGAGTTAAGTCGCGTACCCTGGAAGGAGTTGGAGGACCAGAACCATAGGATATACCCTGGGCTCCTGGATGCCTCCAACTCACGCCTCTTTTTCTGTGCCCATACCATCACCTACTCTTTCTGCCTTACTCATCCCAAACCTTCCTGGTAGTCCTGGAAGGGGAGAGGGGAAGCTGCATCGTTTTCCTTATAACTGCTCCAAATACCTGCACTATGGTTAATCCAGAATATTCTAAAATCATTAATTACTCTCCTGAAAATATCAACAAGTTATTAAAAGACTGTACTGGAGTAATATTTTCAATTTTTCCTTTTATACATAATGGAAAGCTCAGTTCTTCACATGAAATCATAATTTCTGAAGGTGCAAATTACAAAAAAAAAAAATCAAATCAAGCAAAATTTTCAATAGAATCATGACAGTTACAGTGAATCTCTTGCCTGTGAAATCTCTATACAAGTCTTAATTTAGACAGATCAAGGATTTTCAATACCAGTCCACAGACCACAATGAGTTCTGTAGACAAGTTCTAACAGATCTGCAAAAGAAAACTGAGAGAAAGCAAGAGGAATGCAAATAGGTTACACCTCTTAGAGAGGAATATCTCCAACAGAAGATGCTAATGATTCTTAAATAAAAAAGGTTAAAAATCACCGGAATTGTTTATTTTCTCTTTTACAGTCTGGCTGAATGTATTTTGTTCTTTTTAAAAACCAACAACACATATACCAGCAACCACATTTCCGGGAAAATCTGAAACCCAGATGTCCTGGTCCTGCTCCCAGTTATCTGAGTGTTAAAATGAGAAATTACTTCATGAATTCCAATGCAGTTCAAATCAGCATCAGCACTATCATCTGTGGAGAACAGAGTATAACAGAATCAATATCTACAGACCTTGGAGTTTTATCAGTGTTGTCATTAGCAAGGCCAAAATATGAAATCCTCAGTCTGTTCCTTCTGCAGCAAAACCCTTCCTGACTTGTATGGGACTAAAGGGCTGAGTTTGAACCTCAAGGTTTGACCCATCCTCCGAGTCTCTCCAAAGTCCTCGCACAACCCTACCGATGGGATTTTCAGGTTTGTAACACTTCTGTGATTCAAACTGTGCATAACACCCTCCCATAGAGTCCTGAATCAGACTCAAAATCTGCCCTTTTCTCTGAAAGTCCACAGAGAAACCTTCTACCTTTAGGAACTGATGAGTGTGTGAGAAGTTAGCAAACCTCTGCAAGACTACTGCAGACCTTATCATCTCTGTTTCAAATGTGACTCCACTGCATTGTCCAACCTAAACAGAGAGCTGTCTGCGCATTAAAAAAAAAAAAAAAAGGCACACAACCCCCCCTCCCGAAACCTACCAAAATGGAACTGTCTCCTGCACATCAAATGCTCCCACTTTTCAAGGGGAGTGGTGGTGATGGAAAAAGTGACAGGGAGAACAGATCTTGATGTGACAGATTCTAGTCATACTGTTTAATGCACTACTGGAAAGCACTCAGATCGTGCAGCGATAAAGGCTGGGTATGAAGCAGAGCAGAACATAATTCTTTCTTTTTCCATCATGTTTTGGAGTCTACATCCTTCGCCCTCTCTCGAGCATGATGATCAGCTTTCTCTCTCATTAGGTCCAAATGTAATTTGACAAATATTCACACTTATTGGTTTTGTTCATTCGCTCAGCTGAATACACAGGACTAGGGAAATCATCCTTGGTGGCCCGAATCAAACATTTACACTTTAGTTTGCATATATGAAAACCCTAAAAGCTCACAATTCCCACGAGACTGTAACTGTGACTGAACAACAAAACAATCTCACCGTTACTTTCCACACTCTTTTTGCTCTCCTTCATGTTTTAGATGCTCGCTGTTCTTAATTATTTTATTATTTATTCATCACAGTCAAGGTACTCAGCTGAACAAGACACAAATATAATAACAATCCCTAATCCCTAAAGAGCTTATGTTGGTAAAAACAAGGATTACACATTGCTCCAGCTCTCCTTCTGATTTATGACAGCTTACTGTTTTTCTGTCTCTTGCCATGTCCTGAATAATTAGTGGAGTCAAGGTGCCACTTGCAACATTAATTGCATCATTACATGGTTTAACAAAGACTTTTTGGCCAATGGTGCACATTTTACAGGGCTGACCATATTATCGCTGTGAGAAAAAAACCCAACACTCTGAGTCAGACATAACCGTTTTTGATAAGGTTGAATTTTCAACTCAGGGATTTAAATTTCTTTCATACTGCATTTACTTCCTGAAGGATTTGTTGTAAGGCAATCAATGGCAATGTTTTTTGTTCTTCTCTGAATTTCTTTAAATTTAGGTCTTATGTTCTGCTCCTATTACCCCTTTTTTATTAGTGCTTTTCATCACTAATTCTCCAAGTACTTCACAAAAAAAAAAAAAGTAAGACTCATTAGAGATGTTTTATGAGTGGGGAAGATGAGGCAAAGGGTCTGAACCAAGTAAAACGTAGGATCATTACACTAGATGCTCTTTCAGAAAAATTAGCTATGGAAATATCTCAGGAAATCATAAATACCATTATGCTATGATTAGTTTTGAATAAACTAATGCATCCGCTTATTCTCAACTTACCTTTCCATTGCCTGACAATGAAGGTAACGTTTATATTCAGTGTTAGCATCACTAAAAGGAAGAAAATCTTTATTTATTACCAGACTTTATGTATAAATTCTTGTTGTGTGGGCAAAATAAAAAGGCATTCATGTCAGTATCATTAATGGGACAGGCTGTTTTGAGACAGAAGAAAAGGGTGGTAACTCCTGCTCCAAGTGTTGTGTAGCAATAGTAGGCTGTTGTGGACTTATTTTATTTTATTTTATTTTGTTTTGTTTTGTTTTGTTTTGTTTTGTTTTGTTTATGTTATTTTAATCCGGTTTGGGGGTTTTGTTTGGTTTTGTTCTTTTTTTTTTAACATTTTTTGTGTTATTGTATTTATACCTTCACATGTATAGGCTTTTATTTAGCAAATGTAACATTGACATGCCCATACCACAGGACCATCTTGAAGACAAAACTGACTAACAACTGAAGCCTGGTTCCCCTTTTCCATTAACCATCATGGTTAATGAATTTTCATTAATAATTAATAATTCATTAATAATGGTTAACCATCATGGTTGGACGTTGAGGTGTTAGAGCGTGTCCAGAGAAGGGCAACGAGGCTGGTGCGGGGTCTGGAGAACAAGCCTTATGAGGAGCGGCTGAGGGAGCTGGGGTTGTTTAGCCTGGAGAAAAGGAGGCTGAGGGGAGACCTCAT
>NW_008824754.1:3852876-3864739 GCF_000699105.1 Pygoscelis adeliae | reverse complement strand
GATGCAGCACTTAGGGACATGGTTTAGTGGACATGGTGGTGATGGGTCGATGGTTGAACTTGATGATCTTAGAGGTCTCTTCCAACCTTAATGATTCTATGATTCTATGATTCTATCATGAATTTGTGTCTTAAAATAACTCTGTGGATTTCAGCCTTCCCTCCAAACCCTGAATCATCTGAGAACACACAGTAGAATATACCCATGAACAAACAAAAGGAAGGCAGATTCAACAAAGGCTGAGCAAAAATGAGAGGTACCAGTGTTGTAAATCTAACATGACATTTGAAAACATTCCTCTTTCTGCTCATTTCTGCAGGAGTTCCTCCTGCCTCTTTTGTGTTTTATTTATTCAGCCTGCAAAGATCTTTTTTTTCAGGTCAAGGGCTGTGGTTTTTTCTCATTGCCCAACACAAGAGAGACCCAATTCAGGGCATTTTTCTAATGTAAAGGAAATTATAAACGCTGTTGATATTAAGAGGAGCTTACTTTCAGAAGGGAGTTCTGACAGTTAACAGAGCTGATCCATTAATCTGTACTTTTGATTAAACTATCAGCAACTCTTTCTGCAGATGCACGTGTGTGCAAACATGCTACTTGAGAAACAATGTAGGAGGAAAATTAGGAGGCCCAAGCAGTGGTTCGTGGGAAGGGGTGACTGTGTTTCATCATAAGAGACAAATCTCTCAAAAAACAACCAAATTCCCAAATCTGCATCTCCTGTTAGCCAGCACGGACCAACAGAAGACGAGCCAGCGCCAGCACAGGGACACCGAAAGCCATTATCTTGCCGCTGCATCGGGGTTGACAAATCTCCCAGTGTCACATAACCGCATTGGCTCGTCTGGATCTGCCTGGGGAGCAGCTACATTAAGACACATCCTGCAGCCTTATCACCTCGCAGTTAAATTAAGAGGACAAAGCCCAAGATGGAGAACAGAAAATGAGACAACCCGGACTGTTCAGCAGCAAAAAAGGCTGATGCAGACATCACCTGCGGCACACGTCCCTGAAAGTGAGAGCCGCTGCAGAGGTTAAACTGCACGAGGAAACAAGGACAAGCGGCGTCTGGGATTGCTCCAGAAATTCTGATTAGAAACCTGAGCAGCACAGTGTGAGGGAAACCAGAAAATAGGAGGCAAGTCAGTCTCCTGTCATGGGTTAAAAAAAGCTGCAAAGGAAAGGAGAAGCAGTTTGGGAACAGAGGGAAAAGATGTGTGAGCAAATAGCAGATAAGATAACTTTATGTATATCAAGGGTTAAACTAAACTCCTTTTTGTTTTAGTGACTGAGTTTAGTGGGGGAAGGGAATTCCTAAGCCTTTGTTCTGTTGTTCTTTCCATAGTGAAAAAAAAAAAAAAGGAAAAAAAGAGAGAAAGTGAGAGAGACTTCTTGCTCAGGATTAATTATTGAGTGTTCCAGGGCTTTATAATATATTTATATACTCCCTAGAGCTTGGCAAGCTCTCTCTCTCCCTTTTTCTGTTTTACTGTGTCATCTCCATCCCAGCATTTTTCACTGAAATACCTCACGAGACCCTACACGGTATCAAAAGAGATGGAGGTGCTGGGGGAAATGCTGGCACACTGTACAGCTCCTGCTAGCGTTGCTCCTGCTAAGGGCTTCCTGAGCACCTTCAAACAACTTTGTTCTCAGGAGTTCAGGAACATGGCTGCAGAGGCTTATACTTATGTCAAAGCCTAATATTTAAACTTGCATTTCATCTACAAATACGTTTTACTACCATAATTATTACCCACCACTACAGAACTTGATTTGCTTGTGCCCCTTTTCTGCAGTTTGTTTTTTTTCTTTAATTTTATCCCTCCCACTACAGCATAAGAAGAAAAACAGATTAAAATGTATTTGAAGTTTGATATGAGAATGGCAGAAGGATTTTGATTAATATCTACCACAGAAGAATTAATTTTATTAGATGGAAGTGCTGGACAACTCAGATGACCCGGAGGATGGTACAGAGATTGCAGCTGATGGACGAAAAGTGAGAGCGGCCGTGCTTCCCCCGGCGAGGAGCGGGGACACAAGCTCTGATGTTTGCCACTGCTAATGAGCACTTTGGTGGTACACTGCTTCTCCAAAGCCCTAAGCAAATATTAACTAAAACTTTCATTAATAGTCCTCCAGTTGCAGAGAGGAAGAAGGTGAAGTCTTGGCCCCGTTGACCTCAGTAATGGTTAGATAATTTTTGTGAAACCAGAACTTCACCCTAAAGTGGTTTTCTATAAACTACTCTCATCTAAAAAGCATTCTTATGGTTTTCCACCATTGTTATGTTGGCGATAGTGAGTGCCCTGGTTTACATGGCCACTTTGTCAAGCAGAATATCTAGAGAAGTTTTTATATAAATGTTCTAGATATTTGGTTTACCTCTGGAGCTTGGGACAATGATAGGAAAAATTAAGAAAAATAGTTTTGAATGAAGATATAGTCAACTCTGTTTCCTTATTCTATACTTGGTGCCACGTACAAGAAGTACCGTAACTCTTCTCCCTTCATATTGGCATGAAAACATTGAAGAAATATCTCTGAGGCATTGGCTACAGGTGTTTGTTAGGAATATTTCTCACTGTTAAAAAATGCCCTGATTAAATCACATTTTATAAAATGGTGACATACAGAATTCACATTGTTTGTATGTCAAACCAGAGCTGGGCCTTGATGTTTGGTATTGTGTACTTACCTGCACTTCAATATAGACACGGTTTGTAATGACAGTACAAGGATATGTTACAATCTATTGACCAAATAGCATGAATTTAAAAATTACATGATAAAGCATTTACACAAGGGATAGCAGTTTTATTGATCTACCAAAACAAGCACAGTTTACAAGTTAAATAACTTTTGCATTTAAAGGGAAGCTATTGTAGTCTGTTATCTAAAGAACATAGATAAGGTTATGGAGGAGGAATATTTGCCCACACACAAACTTCTGCAATATGTAGATGTCTTCATCTGAGTTAGCTAACCTGGGCTTCCTTTGTACCTCTCTGACTTCATGTAGAGGAAATATACCTCCAGAAGCAGAATCACGTCATCTTAAAACAAAGTTCTGAAATAAGTTAGATGAATCTTATCTTGTTTTTCTTGACTCACTGTGGAGGGAGTCCAGTCAACCAGTTTACATACAGTCACCTACACTGTAGGCATCTAAAGTTAGGGGAGGTAAATCTTATGCCTGGTAGCTTATAATACTTCCCCACCAGCATCTCAAGGCAACAGACCCAAAGTCTTTGAAAATACTTATCAGATAAATAATCTAATCCAAACTGGCCAATGGAGAGAGATAGCTACATACAGACAACCACTCAATCCAACCTGAGATACCATCCTGTGGAGTTACATTTCTCTCTGTATCTCCTCTGACTAGATAAGATACTTAGATTTCATGTGGCTACAGACAGGGAAAAAAAAAATATCCCCTGAGGCTGAATGTCTTCCTATGGTTCGGTGAACCAACAACTGATTTCAGTTTAATTCTGTCCCACGTTTCGAGAAGCATGGAACAGTTTAGCTTTATCCTTGCTACACGCTGCCTCTCTTACAAAGGATGCATCTCAATGAGTGATAAAAAGTGGGACTTTAAAACTAGTACTTACATTACTTGAGGTTACATTTTCAAAACACTGATGAACTTATATGGCTCCGTTTTCAGGAGTCAGACTTGGATATCTGAAGTGGGTGATTTTCAAAACTCCTCTTTGGCCCTGATAAAATATAGTGGCATTTATGAAGTATTTTGGTCTAAACACTCAAAATAACTAGTTATTTTGGAAATGCAGTCCCTAGTATCAGTAGTGCTTATAGATACCTGGAACAAATGTAAAACCCACAACCCCATGTAAGCATATTAACACTTCCGTTATATCTGTTGCATGTCAATATTTTAAAATCATTCAATTTTCAGACTAATGGCTGTATCCTGACTTAATTAAGGACACATTTCTTTCTAAGTGTGTTTAATTTCTGTAAAAAATATTCACAGAACAGGCAGGAGAGGGAAATATTTTCAGTTACAATAAACTGGTCAGGTATCCCACACGGGACCAAATCCATGTGAACATGTGAGGGCAAATGGGGTAAAATAGGACCACACTCAGAAAAATATTCCTGAGAGGCCATCACTGTCTGTCATAAGAAGCATGAAGCTTTATATTAATTTCACAGACAATGCTTCAAAAGATTCCTTACTACCCTTACACTTCCTTCTTAGCCTGCTTTCACCTTCTGCCAGCTGGATCTTGATGCAAGGCAGAAATTAGAACTTTGGTCTCTCAGTTTTGTCAACCTCAGATACTTCCCTTGTCAACATAAATCCCTTGCAAATCAAGAAAAGGAAGCTGCATTTGTCTTGTTACAGGTAACCAACGAAAAGCATTTTACAACGAACCAGCAGGGGTTGGTCCCCACTCCAATTTTAATGTGTCTATTAACCAGCTGAGATCAGATTCAGACTCCACAGAGTCATGCAACAGAGTTGATCAATGAATGTCCCTAACTCAGCTGTTATAGCACAACAGATTAGTGCTGCACACTCCAATCCAGCTCAGAGCAAATCTTTACCATGTGTTCCTTTATATATCATGCTCTTTTAAGGGCAGTATCATGAAGACATTTTACTCATTCAAGTAATAACAAGCCTGCTGCCATTTCAGTTTAACTTCCAGGAGTCTGCACATTTATGTTAGAGGACAAGACTCTATTCAGCTACAGGTCACAATGGTAATCCCTTTTAATACTTTTGATATATGAGGAACACCTCTCCTATCTCCCTTTCTGATCCAGCTTTCAAGAGCAATGTACTGTCAGTATTTCATTCCTGATAATCTTTTTCTTAATCACTGGATTTTTCTACGATGACCTCCCAGGGCTTTGCTTTGTTTTTGTGTTTGCTCAGTCTCCATACAATACAGCTTGCCATACAACCATATTTAGTCAGGCACTTCTCTATCTCCATTCTCAGTAGGCTTAATGGAAGTGACCCATTAAGAGCCATCCTTCCAATGATAATTCTGGAGTGTATCCAACACATGGAAAGACTAACTTCTGGCTCCATTTTTTTCCCTGTTGAATATACTCTTTTTTTGATCAGGATTCCTCTGGTTTTGTGTTTCATTCAGTACTTCAGCTCACTGACTACTGGGACTGAAGTAAAAAAATAATCAGCGTGAGAAGAAACATTAAAACCCAAGTACCACTAATAATGTAAGTTTGCTAAGAAGAATTAACAACTAACTGTGTTATTTTTCAGCTACTCTCTTTTCAAAACTTCTATCTATGAAAAGTCAAAAATCTCAAACAATGGCAGGCAGAGTTCAGCCCATAATAACACAATTCACAACTTTGAGCCAAAGGAGTCTTGCATGAGCGAAAAAGAAAGCCTGATGGAAGATTTCAAATCCTGCCTTTTAGGCATGTCACTGCTGGCCTGAGCCAATATGAGACTGAGATTTTGTGCCAAAACTGTCTCCAACACTTTAATACCTCACTTATTTGGCTGTGGACAAGTAGGTGAGCAAGGGTGATGTCCAACTTCAGCCTGGTTCAGCAAGTGGGAAACTTGGGTTAAATGACATTCTCAGCTTGTGGGAAATACAATTCATAGATCTGCAGAGTGCTGTGAGTACAGACAAGGCTGTCACAGGTATGCTACATCTCCCTGCTGAAGGTAGAATCATAGAATCATTAAGGTCGGAAGAGACCTCTAAGATCATCAAGTCCAACCGTCAACCCAACACCACCAGGCCCACTAAACCATGTCCCTAAGCGCCTCATCTACCCGTCTTTTAAATACCTCCAGGGATGGTGACTCAACCACTTCCCTGGGCAGCCTGTTCCAATGTTTAACCACTCAACAAGTGGTTGGAACCAACCACAGGTAGGTTGGTAGGAACCAACAACCAACAGGTAGGAAGAAAGCAAGTTTTGGATGGCCAGAGGTAAAGCAAGAAGGGTTCCTTTGCCACTCAATGACATGAACACCTTGTGGGAGAGAGGAGCCCTCAGTTCCAGTTTCTGTTCTGGTTTTATGAGTCACATTGATGTATTTCTGGCTGTACTATATGTGTAAAATGGATTTATTACTGTGGGTGTGGCAAAGTGTTGAAACAGCTAGAGAAATCTCAGATTTGGTCCAGTTTCCCAAATCAGCTTTCCCTGTGCCACTCTCTTTTGTGCAGCATAGACAGCTTGTCATTTGATTTGATTTCTGGATGGCTCACAGGGATGTCAGCACTAAAATTCAGTGTAAGGTAGGTATTAGGTGCCTGAATCTTTTTTGGCTGTAATCCTCTAGGCTTCACCTCTGAACATCCAACGTATTATAACATACTGAAAGAGAGATTGGGTGAATTTCCCAGTGTCTAACAAGGAGGCTGCTGGATGCAGAGATTTAGGCATTGCTGTCTGTCATTTCCATGAACAAACTACTGAGCTCTACCTCTTCATGAAGTTGAAAACAACATGATAGCCGCCTAGATGGTATGCAAAAAGGGTAAATGGAAAATTCAGAAAGAAAAAAAAAGCTAATTTTGGTATCAAAACAAAAATTATAATAAAAATATGCCTACTATGCTACAAAATAAGAATGATTTGATTTGTTCTCTTGCATATGTAAATATGGAGAAAAGATTAACAAGATATTGTAAATATAAGGAATAGATTAATAAATTCAGATGAATTTCCCTGGTTTGTGGGTACTCTGGATCTAAACCTAGGCTGATGCCTTTTTTGTCATTCCAAAACATTCACAGTGGAGATTTTTTCCACAATCATAGCACTGAAAATATTATTTTAATCAGGAATGCTTGACTCTATCCTTCAGAAGTAGAAACAGAGGTGGAATTCAATACATTTAACTGGCTCATGGAATGTATTATTCTTTGTCAGCAATTTTAAACCGATTGCTAGAGAAGGCTGACTAATATTTCTGTACTGGGGTCTTGTGAACCAGGGTGACATAACATTAAAACTAACCATGCTGACACTGAGGGTCAGTCAACCCCTGTTGCCAATTAAAGGCTTGTGCAAAGACCAAGAATAAAGCATTAGCCAAATAAATAACAAAATTATCTTATCGATTACCCCAATTTTTGGAAGCATTTTCACCTTCACAATCGCAGCTTTTCTATTCTACATCTTTCTTTTTGTGCCTTTCTTCTCCTTCTCTTTATTCATCTCTCTCCCTTTTTTTGTCCTTTCACGTTTCTTTATTATAGCAACTCCTAGTTTCCCATCTTGGGCTTTACCTTTATCTCATGAAATGATCAATAATTTCATACTGAATTATTACATGAGAAAGCCTTAGACTCTAGCACAGCATCCCAAAGAAAACAGAGGTGGGAAATACGCACGTCCCAAAGACATGGTTTTAAGCTGTTGATTCAGTAAAATAAACACTGAGTCAGCGGCTCTGTACATTTGGGAAGCTTTTCTTCCCAACTAAAGAATATACTTCAGATATTTAAAAAAACCCCATCCCTTAGATTCTGCCAAATCTGAATGTGCCATAAACATACGAAGCAGAATGGAATCAGCCCTCAGGGAGGATGTTTAACACCTCTGTTCTTCATATCATCTTGTCTTTCCTCGATTCAGGCAAACTGCAAAAAGCTGACTGCCAACCTTACAGGACTCTCATGCATCTGCGTTTAACCAAGCATTTTGCAGAAATGATCTTCACAACAGCTGGGTGCTGTAGGCACACAACTACTCCTTGTTTTACAACTGGGAAACTGAGTCATGGTGAAGCTAAATGGCTTGGCCAGAAGTCACTCAGAGAAAACAGTGGCAGAGCCAAGTGTAAACCTGATGGTCTTAACTCTGTCTCTATCATGAATCAATTGATTATATTTTCTCTCTCTCTGTCATTCTACAAGGACACTCTAAACATGTTGAATTATGTTTTGACACTTTTGAAACATGACTTTTTTTACTAAGTTCTTATATATTCCATTTATACCATCTGCAGAAATTCTCAAAGCTACAGTTTAACTTGGCTTTTGTTGTATTGCACTGAAATAGAGAAGATTTAATGAAACTCATATTCCAACCCATCCATAGTGAAGAATGAATCTTAATTTACAGTACAACAATTAATATCGATTATATTACTTGAAAATATAAGAGACTGCACATATACACATTTACTGTGAATCAGTTTTCTAGCAAGGACCTCTATTTATTATAGCTGCTGAATATGATCATAGAAGTGATTTTTTAAAGTAAATAGTTCAAACTATGAAATTTAATATCAAGACTCATTCTACCTAGTGGAATAGCACCTCTATCTATATGGCAAAGAGTGGAGAGAAAATCTTTGGTAAGAATAGCTCACACTTAAGGGGACAGTTTGGAACATGGCTTAGAGGATTTAACTCTTTGCTGATTGTGTGAGGCTGGGCAAATTACAGAGTCTCTCTGCTTCCCAGTTAACCAAATGCCAGTAATGTCTCACAGTACCTCTTTGCTTCAGAGGGAGGCAGTGACAATTTACTCAGTAAGTTTGAGCTAAAGGTATAGGCATGTAACATACCCATTCTCACACTAGGGAGGTTGCCTCTGGTGGAACAGGCAATATAGCAGGAAAAGGAGGGGAATAAGACACATTGTGAGGGATCAACTAGAACAGGACTAATGAGGTAGCTTGGACAGGGACAAGGCTGAATTGTCAGGAAGGTGGCAGACTGCACAAGCAGGAGTGGAGGTTCCTATGGGTGTCAGAAGGTGATGAGTTGAGTCAGTCTCACACCATTTTCCATCTCAGTATGTATGTTGAAAGGCACCAGCTCAGTTCATTTGGTGCTGCCACAAATTTTCTGTGCTGCTTTTCCTCTCTCTCAAGTTTCTGTGCTACTTTTTTTCCCCTCCCTATCACTCCGTCTCCTTGACCGTATCATCCTGCCGTATGTATTGTGAACTGTGTATTTCAAGGAAGCAGAATCAGCCATGGGGCTGGAATCAGATGCATGATCCCTTGAAAGAAGTTCTGAGTCCCTCAGAAGTCAGTGAAGATCTACCAAGATACTACCTGCAGGGATTTTGTGGCATAGGTGCACATATTATGAGGTTGGTTGTTTTCTTTTTTTTTTTTTTTTTTACTAGCTACCCAATTTAACACTATTTTGATTGTGTCAATAATCCACACCCAATTCATAACAGCATAATGACTGTACCTCAGAGTGCCAGCAGTGTTTGAGATCCTGTGATTCAATTTCACAGTGTTTTCATATCATACATTTACAAAATTCTCATGTTTTAACCCCAGGTGGCAACTAAGCACCGCACAGCCGCTTGCTCACTCCCCCGCCGGTGGGATGAGGGAGAGAATCAGAAGAGTAAAAGTGAGAAAACTCGTGGGTTGAGATAAAGACAGTTTAATAGGGAAAGCAAAAGCTGCACACGCAAACAAAGCAAAACAAGGAATTCATTCACTGCTTTCCATTGCCACATGTTCAGCCATCTCCAGGAAAGCAGGGCTCCATCACGCATAACAGTTACTTGGGAAGACAAACACCATCACTCTGAACATCCCCCCCCTTCCTTCTTCTTCCCCCAGCTTTATATGCTGAGCATGATGTCATATGGTGTGGAATATCCCTTTGGTCCGTTGGGGTCAGCTGTCCCGGCCGTGTCCCCTCCCAGCGTCTTGTGCACCCCCAGCCTGCTCGCTGGTGGGGTGGGGTGGGGGGCAGCAAAGGCCTTGACTCTGTCTCAGCACTGTTCAGCAATAGTGAAAACATCCCTGTGTTACCAACACTGTTTCCAGCACAAATCAAAAACTTAGCCCCATATTAGCTACTATGGAAAAAATTAACTCTTCCCCAGTCAAAACCAGCACAAAAATACAGACCAGCAAACAATTTTAATTGTGCTCCAAGGAAGCCATGCTAGATGGTGTACTAATCTATAAAAGATTAAATAGTAAAACCTCATAGTCAGTCACCATCTTTTTTTTTTTTCCTTTTTTTTCTGGTTAGAAAAAGAACCAGCTTGATGAAATTAATAAGGTACTCATACAACATGGTCCTTCTAAGCATCTGAGTGCCCTTTAACACTAATGAAGCAAGTCACTGCCTGCGTCAAAGCATATTGGGATCGGTGTAATCCAGGGCAGGACTTCTATCCTCTTTCAGGAAGACCGTGCTTTTGGCAGAGCCAAGTTGATGGATGTGACCCTACCAAACAAAGTGGTTCAGATACCACCCAGTAGAGATCAGTAGTGAATAGACACCTGTCAATCAAAAGAATCACCTTTCTGCTGACAGTGGCAGGCAGCGTTTGCCAAGGGCCAAATCCAGACTGCTGAAACTCCAGCACAATGACTTAGCCAAGAAACCATCCCATTTCACTGTAAATCAAGTAGGAGAGGGTTAGAGACAGGTTTAAAAGAAGGGGGGAGGGCATTCCTCCCAACAGCTCAGATTTCATAGATCAGAGCCAAAAGAAGCAGGAGGTTTCTGGCTATGCTGCATTTAGATCAAAGACTCTGTTACAGCTTATATGATTAATGAAAGATGAACAGCATTCTAAAGATTAACAAATTTAATTCCTGAGTGTAGCAGTTATCTGTGTGGGCAGACTGACCCCTAATCTCTGACTTGGTGCTGGACGGTGCCACTCTCATGTTTTCTCTCTCCCTGCCTCCACCGCCATCTTCATGCCAGCAACTAAAAGATGACATTGAGTAGATGGGTTCAGCACAGGAAGATAAAAACAATATGAAAGGATGGAGATTGGGAGCTTATCAGCCAAACAGGACACAGGATATAAAAAGTAATCAACTTAAAGCTTTTATCAAAATATCTCCTGGGAACAGTTTTTCTTTAAAAAAAAAAATAAATCTGTCATTGCTCAGGAAAAATTATAGGATTATTTTAAAGCAATTTCATCTGATATACTCCGTGTGTGGGGGTGTATGTGTTTCCTGAAGAATGCACATGCGTTGTAATTTGAGGTGTTTTAAGCCAAGGGAATCAAGTTATCATGTTCAAAAGGAGTATATTTAAAACAGGAACCCAGACATGACATTTTCAGTCTTATTTAAAAAGTGAATGGGAAAGCACTGAAAAGGAACGCACACACTGCAATATGTTAAGAACTTAAACAATTAACAAAATATTTAGGCAAATTACATATAATTATGTGCTAAAACAAAATAGCTGCCTGTAAGATCCTCCTCACCAGGATTCTATAGAGCTTCATTTGCAGAAGTGCTTCCTTGAAAAGGTTTTGAAATCTCACAGAGAATGCTGTAATCTGATTACAGCAAACAACTCTTAAAGTGGAATATTTTTAGATTTCTGTTGTTGCTGGAATCAGCTTTCAGGGTTAATCATTTTCAGTTTACATGCCCACTCTAGTACACATCCAACCTCTTCTCCACTGCTAAGAACCTACATTTCCTAATCTATAGAATATCATCCCACTCATTTAAAGAGTTTCCTGCTCATCAGGTGAAAAAAAAAAAGTTAGGTGATATTATTTCATGTATTTTTTCCAACTGTCCAAGGGAAATAAAGCCTTTTGCATTAACTTTTTTCTTTTTTTTTAAATGAAAAAGCCATTGGGCATGTGAGTGCTGGTTTTACAAAGAAGGTGAAATACTTCTTAAGCAGATACATAGTATAAGAGCACTAAAAGAGTGATAATAAGTGTCCTGGTTTCAGGAGGGATAGAGTTAATTTCCTTCCTAGTAGTTGGTACAGTGCTGGGTTTTGGATTTAGGATGAGAACAAAGTTGATAACGCACCAATGTTTTAGTTGTTGCTAGGTAGTGCTTACACTAGCCAAGGACTTTTCAGCTTCCCATGCTCTACCGACTGAGCAGGCTGGAGGGGCACAA
>NW_008824754.1:3833784-3852831 GCF_000699105.1 Pygoscelis adeliae | reverse complement strand
CTGCTCGGGGACTGGCTGGGCATTGGTTGGCGGGTGGTGAGCAATTGCACTGTGCATCACTTACTTTGTGTATTATTATTATTACTACGTTATTATTATTATTTTATTTCAATTATTAAACTGTTTTTTATCTCAACCGATGAGTTTTTCTCACTTGTGCTCTTCCAATTCTCTCCCCCATCCCACTGGGGGGGGCGGGGAGTGAGCAAGCGGCTGCGTGGTGCTCAGTTGCCGACAGAGGTTAAACCACAACATAAGAAAACATAGCAGAGAAATACTATCACATGGAAAATGTTGCAATAAAGCCAGAGAGAGACTTTTGATGGTGAGACCTTGATTCCATCCTGATTTCATCACGACATTTGGCATAACTTGCTTGGGGATGGGTTGAAGACAAATTAGGCTTTATGCCACATTTATACTCCAGCAATTCATTTGGTTGCCAGCATAAATTAGAGCAGCCTTAGGGCTGCTCCAGTTTATACTCAGCTTCCTCTGCCCAGATTCCAGACTGCTGTGGTTTGGGTTCTGTGCTGGCTAAAAGACCCCTGTGCATTGGAAATCCACCAACAACATAACAAAGTATGTTATGGTTTTAGTAGTATTTAAACGAACTCCTTAAGTCAGAGAGGTTTCTTAGCTGCATACCACCAAGACAGTCTTATTAGGGAAGGACAGATCTCCAGCTGCCCCTTCAGCTCTTCCAGAAGAGAAGTCCATTGCTTTAGTCACAAAAGGGATTTGCACAACACATATCACAGCTCTGCCTGTGCTCGTGCCTCGGCTTTCACATGCACATAATGAGAGGTTCGATCAGGCTTGAATTCTACAGTAGGTGTGTCCTTAATATTCAATTTCTTATGAATATTTAAAGGTAATAAATGTCAAATTAAATGTTTAACTATCTTGTTTACACTTAAAAGACCTTGAAGAGGATCAGGAAGAAGCCAAGCTATCTAAATTGGCCAGTTACTGAGCTCAGAGGAACATCTCCCACAGCTTCTGTTGCTCTGGAGCAGATACCCTGTGATAGCAATGGTGCACGAATTAAGAGACAGGCATATTGGTCTAGGATGTGCCTACACTTACAGGCAACAAACTCATCTGTGCTTTGGGCTATCCCAACAGGACTAGTCTAGATGGACCCTGAAATAATGATGCAACAACTGGCTAACACCCTCTATGGTTCCTTTTCTTACTTATTTTTTTGTAGTAGCTTATGACTTCTTGACACATTGAGGTGTATGCAGTAGATTTTAAGTAATTTTAGGTAAATTCACCTGCTTGAACTACCCATTTCTATGATGCTTCATCATGATCTACTTGCATCTGCTCTGCAGAGTATAGCTATGGAGAAGAAATCCTCCCACCTCCACTACAAGGAGGAATTTTCTGCAGAGAAACAGACATCTAGAAGAAGGTATTTTTTTTACAAACCATCTAGCAGCTGCCTTATTATACCTTATTTTTTTTAAGAAAGTGAGAGTTCAGGCCTCATTACTGCAAACTGTGGAAACAATATCCATAATCTCAACTATTAAGGAACAGGGAAAAAAAGTTAATTATGTACAATTACAGCTACTTTCACCTTGGTGTGCTTTAATGAACTACAAGAGTTTAATTCTGTACACATGACTTTTACAGAGGTGAACAGACTTGAGACAAACTAAAGAGTGACCTGTGAGTCTCCAGAGCAAGAGGTGGTACAGGGGAGAGCAAAGGTGGTAGCTGAAATCGTGGTGAGGGAGCACATTGTCTCTCAGCCTCTTCACATTTGGTCCCTTCTCCGCTCAGCTCTGTATTGGCTTAAATTGTTGTTTTCTTGCATTCACTTGAAAACAGGCCAAGCTTTTTAAATCATGGCAGAGAAATATTCTTTTCATTTTTTGTTCTTTCTTATGGCTTTGGATTTTTAGGTTTGAATGAAGCCAAGAAAATATGAACAAGCATTCAACTCAAAGCCACTCATCCTATTCACACACCCCAGTGTGGCATTTGCCTCTGGACTAATCGAGTTAGTCCTGCTTTGCCAATCAAAGCTGAAGGCAAACAAAAGTCTCTATTTAATCGAACCCCACTTACGCTGTCCAACAGGAATGCAGATACTTGATTTGTTATAATATTTTTCTTGTATTGCAAGTACCTAAAAGTCCATATGTGGGTTGGGGATCCAAAATCCTAGGCATTTCCCAAACACACAATAAAAGGATAGTTTCAAACTTCAAGAGCTTATTTTACAAGTGAGATCTCTGGAGGACAACAATGCTGATCTTTCTGGACTTCTCTCTGTTGAGACTTTGCTGGCAGAACAGTCTGTAACTACATTTTTTTTTCTTGTTTTTCTTTATTTAAAGTAAGTGCAGGTTTTTCTTTGTGCTTGTAGGAAACCTTTCATTGACCCATTTCCTGAACCAAGCAAACAGTCATCAGCTTATAATTGGGTGAATTAGCCACAGGAGAGAAAGCAAACTTTAAAATAATTGCTCTTTTTCCTCCTTTATATCAACATTTTTTATGCAACAAGCCACCTGGCTCCAAATATTTATTTTCAAATCACCCAAATACAAAACGCATGAGACAGCAGACCCTGAGAGGTCCTATAGCAAAAATCTGCTAAAATCACATCATCAGTTTCCAAAACTCATTCAAAAGGAAAAGATCGGCAAAGCATACCCCCACACTGCCCATCCTTTGGCTGGGAAAGTGAGCCCCCCTGCAGCTCAGAGCTAAGGAAGCAGGAATTTTACTCTTTAAATCACATGAAGTATACAGAGAGAGGGAGGGAGGGAGCGTGGGGAAACTAGTGCTGATCAGAGGAGCTACTAATGGAACAGAAGAGTTTGAAGATGTCTGATCTCTTCTCTGCCCTGACTGCAGCCAAACTCTCAGATGAATTATGAAACACACAGCCCTATTATGCCGCCCTGAAAGTTCAAGGAATAGCACAGTTGTGTACTCTTCACTGGGTACTCTGCCAATCCGCTACTTATTCTCTGCCTACTTTACAGAAAGAGGTATTTTATATATTTTCCTTAGACAATGCGTACTTATTTTTACCAATTTTTCTCCAATGTGCTTAGGGCAAGAATGGCTATAAAATATTCCTTGACTTTTTGCACTTGTGTAGGAAGGCCATCAGCAATTGCTATACTCCAAGCTCTGGTCTGATTTAAACATTTTAGGTACCAAGAAGGTTTACCTCCACCCTGTTGACTGCCCACCTACAGCTGTAGGAGTCATCTCACCTCACTTCACTTCATCTGCAGGGTAGATATCTGCCTGCAAGCTAGTTTCCACCTTCTCGTCCTTACAGTTGCAGGAAAGAAATAAGACTTCCTAGGGAATGATTCATTTGACTGATTTCAAATAGCTACCTTATGGTGAGATAATTAGGCCTTAGAAAAGCCTAATTATTTCTGTTGACTGTAAAGGGAACCTTGAAGATTGCTAGACATACAGAAACTGTTTCTGGCTCAGGTATTTCCTGAGCTGCAGATCATTGGTAGCTGGAGGAAAGACGGCTCCATGCCTGCATTGTCCTTTTTTCTTTTCCCTCAGCACCCGACATCTACCACTGGTTAAAGGCCAAATGGTCTTTCAGTGAAATTAAAATTCCACCAAAGTGTGCAGCCCTTCTGGAGCACTCTCAGCCTTGCCTCTATCCATGACACCTGCTGCAGGGCAGGAACTGCAAAAAAGTCTTCAAACACGCTCAGATTCTTCCCGTTTGGGGAGCTCCAGAAGTCCAGGTAAGGCAGGAAGCAATAACCCTTCCAGGGCAGGAGGGAGGGTTGCAAGTCTGCTTTTAGGACGTAGTCTTGGTGTGTAGCAGTGTAGACACCCTCTGTGATCACTTCGTGTATGTGGGAAGCAGGAACTGAATGAATGCACAGGCTTGTCTTCATGGAGGCTCTCTTCAGAGTGTCAGGAAGGTTGGGGCTGTCTGTCTGCCTGGCTTTTCCAATGGGTTAACTCAAATAAACAATTTATCCTTCACATTGTTTCTTCTCTGGCCACCAAGACTAGGCTTCCGGGAACCAAATGGCAAGATTTTTACTAACTTCATGTGGTGGATTGACCTCGGTTTGCCACCATGTGCCCACCAAGCCGCTCTATCACTCCTCCTCCTCAGCAAGACGGGGAGAAAATACAATGAAAAGCTCATGTGTCGAGATAAAGACAGTGAGATCACTCACCATGTACCTTCACAGGCAAAACAGACTCAACTTGGGGAAACTAATTTAATTTATTGCTAATTAATAACAGAGTGGGATAGTGAGGAATAAATCTAAAAACACCTTCCACCCACTCTTCCCTTCTTCTCAGGCTCAACTTTCCTCATGACTTTTCCACCTTCTCCCCACTCAGCAGTGCAAGAAGATGGGAGTTGCAGTCAGTCCATAACACTTCATCTCTGCTGCTCCTTCTTCCTCATGCTGTTCCCCTGCTCCACCATGGGGTCTCTCCCATGGAAGACAGTCCTTCATTAACTTCTCCAGCGTGGGTCTTTCACATGGGCTGCAATTCTTCAAGGGCTGCTCCAGCATGGTTTTTTTTCCACAGGATGCAGTCCTTCATGAGTCCCTGCCAGAAACCCTGCTCCTGTGTGGGCTCCTCTCGAGGAGCCTGCTCCAGCATGGGCTCTCCACAGGCTGCAGTGTAGACATGTGCTCCAGTGTGGTCCTCTGTGGGCTGCAGGGGGGCAACCTGCTTCACTATGGTATTCTCCATGGGATGCAAGGGAAACTCTGCTCCAGCATTTGGAGCACCTCCTCCCACTCCTTCTTCACTGGCCTTGGTGTCTGCATAGCTGTTTCTCTCACATTTTTCTCTCTCCCTCTCTCACAACTACTGAATAGCATTTTTTACCTTCTTCCATATGTTATCACAGAGGCACCACCAGTGTTGCTCATTTGCTCAGCTTTGGAGAGTGGTGAGTCTGTCTTGGAGCCAGCTGAAACTGGCTCTGTCCAACATGGGGGCAGCTCCTGGTGTCCTCCCACAAAAGCCACCCCTGTAGCCCCCCCTGCTATCAAAACCTTGCCATTTAAACCCAAAAGACTTCATAAGGGCCAGGATTTCCATCCATGCCTTCCCCTGGATTTGGCATTCAGGTGGTGTATTTCTCTATCTATCTATCTATCTATCTATCTATCTATCTATCTATCTATCTATCTATCTATCTATCTATCTATCTATCTATCTATCTATCTATCTATCTATCTATCTATCTATCTATCTATCTATCTATCTATCTATCTATCTATCTATCTATCTATCTATCTATCTATCTATCTATCTATCTATCTATCTATCTATCTATCTATCTATCTATCTATCTATCTATCTATCTATCTATCTATCTATCTATCCTCTCTTTTCTGCAGTCCAGACTCTCCTCTTGGGCATATTTTTCCTTATTCCTCGTAACCTCAATTTAGGGCTATAGTAATTAGCCACAGGTGCAAAGAGAGCAGCTTCACACTTCCTACTGCAAAGGAGAAAGTGATAAATTCAGTTTCCAGGTCTCTCTGCAACATGCCTTTTAAGCTCCTTATCAGGGCAATACTTCATCAGTGCTGGTCCCTTTGCTACTGTCAGTTATTTCAGGAATGCTGTGAAATTAATGAGGCTAATGGTTTTTTGTTTCTTTGGTTTTTTTCTGTGTTTTTTTTTAAAGGTCTAATTTGTTTAGAGGTGTTTTATAGCCCTCATAACTCCCATTACACAACTCCCTTTACATACTCTGACTGCCCATGGCCTTCTTATGAAAAAGAATAATCTGGGAAGCAGATATATGCCATCAACCTCCCCTCTGAGGAAGCTAAACGGAAAATCTAAATGATGCCGTTTTGGAAGCACTTCCATACAGAAATCTTAAAATGTGAATTAACAGGCTAGGTTAACATGCATTTCAGGGTGGCTATAAGAAAGTCACAGATGTAACTTAGTGTCTTTAACCCTATTCCTGTCATTCTTGATGGATCATGAAATAACTTTGCAGCTTTAACTGTGCTGTGGAATTATACCTCTCATGCTTCCATCTTATATATATGCATCGCATTTCTTCACATATACATATAAATTAATACATGTATATATACCAATTAATAGAACCTTGAAAATGTGAATGCCACTAACCAACATAATCGCAAGAAGAAAAAACACACGATGTTACTGCTGACTTCTTCACTTTTCTTTCTCTATGTCTCCTATACTGTTAGCAATTTTATCCATACTATAATTTCAGTATATGGTGAATTTTCAGCAGATAAAACTGTATAGGTTACGGAGAGCATGGACTACCTGTTCTATTGTGGATTAGTGATGCTAAGGGAGCAGTGTGAGGAAGTCAGGATTTTCCTTGTCCGTACACCTACCTTTAGGATTAGTGACAGGTTTTATTTTGAAAGGCTGTTAACTTGACATCTTTTTATAGTGTTGCAGTTGTCATCTGTGTCATAGAATCTCCAAGAAAAACTTGCTTAGAAGCCACTAAAACTGCTTTTCCAGCAGAAAGAAGGAAGATTTTTGGAGCTGGAAGAAGGAAAGTTTCATTTGTGTATTCACAGCTTGCAGTAGGGTCCTTGCTCTCCACTGAGGGGTATATGGGATGCACTGAAGTCTGTATGAGTTACAGACTCCACAAAAACATTTATTAATATGAACACTGTCTGACGTGCTCATGAAGCTTCTCTTACTGGAAGGAAAGATCCTGTGAAAGCTACCTTCATTCTCTAAGGAAGCCAGGAGTGAGGAAACTGCACCAGTGTATGCTCAGTTATTGCTACAGCCCAGGAAAGAGATAAAACTTTCTGGATAGTTGTCAGGATTCCAGTCTCACTGGAGAACTTGGAAATGGGTAATTATAGAACAACACACCCCCTGTTTGTCATTCAGGCAGTATGCCAATGGAGCCAAGTGCCTGTAGACAATGACAATTTTAAATCTTTGCTTCTTAAACACAAAAACAGAGAAGAACATGTTGTAGGAGACTTACGCTAAAGCACAACGACCAATGCACACACACATGCACGTGCACCTACACCTGCTAAATTTTCCAGAAAAGTGAGCTAATTCTTTGTATTGGATTCCTCGTCTGGCTCACTCATCCTGTATTTTCTTTTTCTTTGTATAGAAAACAGTCTGTCGTTCTTGCAGAAGGTAGCACTCTGGTATGGAGGCCCATTACATGATTAAAATGACAATAATATACAAAATGAAGAATTCTGTCTTCCACTTCAATACGCAATGAAATACCTCCTAGTACACACACACACAAACAAGCAAACCTGTAATACCTCATAAAAATCAAATACAGACTTAAAGGAAGTAATGAAGAAGCTATTCCCACCAACAGTGGACAGTGAGGGACAGGCTCTTGCATCATCATGTAGGAACTATGTAGTTACAGAGCCGTCTTATTTAGTTTTGAGCTACATTTACTGCTGGAGAAGATGAACAAGCCATGTTCCAAAGTCAGTGCCTGCTCCTCTGGCAAGGCCTTCCATGAGAAGGTCTTTCTGCTCGTAGGCAGGGGACCCTCCGGGATATGTGCTTTGGCTGATGTGCCGGTAAAGCACACAGTAAACTCCCATCTGACCAAGCACTTAGACTCCATAGAGCTCAGCTGATATTTTCCAAACTACCATTTTATTCAAGCTTCCTGCTGTAACCTTCCTAGGTGCAAGATACAATTACAGTTGGAAGAGTAGGATTGTTGTGCAGACAGATCAACATTTTAACCATTGGACTGTCTAGACCAACTCTCCCACCAAAACAGGCTTGCCATGGTGGCTAAGAACAGAGCTGCACCAAGGAAAGTCTAAAGGAAAACAATGCTAGTCCAGGCATGTAGATGTACACTTTTACTGTAGCAAAATATGTTTCCTAGATTGTTGATGTGGATTTTATATAAGGGATAACAGAATATAAAGAAAAACAGAAAAAAAGCAAGCAGGACATCAAAGACAGTTTTGAGATTCTGAGATATTCAGAAGAATGCAAAAATACTATGAGACGCTGTTTTTTGCAAGTCTTCCAGACCAAGATATTTTTATTTTATCTTCACCAGTTTGAGTTGACTGCTAATCTGGGATGCAGCCAGAATTTTATTTTCCTTCTCCTGTGCCTAGTAAACACTTGCTTATTTAGTTAAAATGCAAATATTGTTAAGAACATTTTACCAGATGCTTCCCTGGGTTCAGGGGGAACCTTCCCCCTGAACCAGGCTCCCCTATCAGCCTGTTTCACTACACCGATCCCTGAACAGAAAGCATTGCTCTGGAGAATATTCATGCCAAAGGGTGACTACTTGCTATTCTAATGAAATGCCTTCATACTTCATCAAGGGAGAAGGGAACCACAGAAACGTCACTGTCAAGAATTATCTTTCTCTTTAAATGATATCTTTATGCTGAATTTGTAAGGGTCAGGGGGAGGACTGCCAGTTCAGTTGCTGAATTACTGAGGTCTGATGTGTCTATCAATGTACTTTCATGTCAGCTGTGGACCAACAAGACAATGAGATGACCTATCTTTTACTAGAAAGCAAACAACTTCGCAAGCGAAGCAGGTTGAGACAACATCTCTTGAATTTCAGAGCCCTAATCTGTCAGTTTTACAGGAGAAGAGAATTTTGAAGTGAAAAGTGCTTACATGACCAGTCTGAATCACCTTATGCGTTATCAAGATACCTGAGAAATTTTCCATGACCTGTTGATACCCTATGAACAAACCTCCAAGGTAAGGAAGTGGTGTTATTTCCCTTCTGCAAATAAGAGGGCTATGTGACAGAGAAATCCAGTGATCAGCTAAAAAACACACAAGCCTGATTAGGAAGAGGAGAACTGGACCTGTATTTCCTATGTCACTAGACAGATGATTTTCTCAATCTCTGCACGTGCAAGTCAATTATTCTAAGGGAATCCAGTGAGAGTTTAATTGTTCTAATTCCTTTAAGACTTGTAGCCCACTACCAGATAAGATAATAAGCAGACCAGATCCCCATCCTTGAAATTTAGGTAAGTGATGGTAGTTTCTAGTCCTTATTTTCAGAAATGTATCTAATGGAAATATGCAGAACAGTAACGACTGTCCCCTCCACCTCCTTCTCTCGCATACACATTTCACACTTCCATATTTCAACCTGTAAGATTATCATATGTATTTCTGTAATGCCCAGAAGCTTCAGCCTGCTTGTAAGATCTACACAGTTTAAGTATTAAAGCTTTATTTTGTGACTCTTTCTTCAGGAACTGGCCTGACAACATGAATCTTTTTTATACTGTTTAACAAAATATCCTTAAGTTGGCATTGCATGACCTGTAATAACGTCTTAAAGATGAAGACTCTACGCCCTGCACTTTGAATTTAACATAGGCTTTTCCTTTACTTAAAGTAATGAGACCAAAGCAAAACCAATCTGCCGTTCCTATTACTGGTTTTATCCATGAATCAAGGGATTAAAAACCCCCACTGTATTTCTTAAAAGCAAGGTAGCAACAATGTTGATCATGACCCCCTAAAGCTGGAGGCCTTGTTATTAGTAATCTACAGCTGTGCTCCCAGTGGACGCTTCCACCCTGGTCCGGCAAGATCCCAAAGGGCATGTCTACACTTCGGCTGCTGAGGCACCATTAGATTTATTGTCACAACCAGAAGCAGGTGCTCTGCAATGAATAAACATTGCTGTGGCTCTGTCACTTTCTGATTGCACCAGTTAACAGATGGACATACAAATTTGGGTTGGCACCCGCTACTGCACCATTTCCGCCCTTGTTTTCCCAAAGAGAACAGGGTTTTGCTTGATCTACACCAGTGAGTGTGTAAGAGCAGAATCAGACCCCCAAAACTCTTCAGTAAGGAAACACAAGTGCATGCAAAGATAATGGTTTGCATAGCCCTGGAAAATATCAACTTAGATTGTTTTAAATACAAATAAACTCAAGCAAGCTCAAGCAATTAGCTTGGCACAACTCTGAAATGTGTTTAATGGCTGAGTGATCAAAAGGTTTTCCATCAACTTTAGCTGAATCAAACTGGCAAGTAAATCTTTCCTTACACATTATTTTCCCAAGTTTGAAGTGACAAATTGGACTGAACTCAATTAAAGCAGCAGGTTCTACGCATTTAATTGCAAGCAGTGTCTATGATTGTGAAGGAATCCAATTCAGAATGAAAACACAGATGTGGCTGTGGCGTAGCTCTGTAAAACACAAAGAGGCAAAACCAAGTTCAATCAGGAAAAAGTTACAGGCAATGTAAAATTATGTATTCTGCCATACTTCTGGAGCACTAGCTGTAGGCAAGTATTAAAATATAATATTGGGAAATGTTCATCTAGCTACACCACTGTAGTCCAAAAAATGTTATGAGAAGAAGTAAGCAAATATTTGTAAAGCAGTTTGACCGTGGAAAGTGCATGAAAATACTAATGGTATTTCCAACTACTATGCAATGACGCTTACTTCAGAGAATTAATTGTATCATAAGTTAGACTATATTAAAAGAAAAAGTTTGTGCTAAAAATGGTAATTAAAGAATGACTTTGTAGTAGGACACTCAGTCATTATGGGGGAAGTGCTTAGGGGGTAAATTTACTATTTAGTCCTTCAGTGCACACACATGGCTCCCATTGATATTAATGGGAGCCATACACACTTTCAAGGGCAGGTTTCAACCTACACCAGCAAAGCTGAACTAAAAAGGGAGCAAATACAGCAGATCAAGTTATTCTTAAAACTGACCCAGGCGAACACGACATGTGCTAGCATTTTAAGCCCTGCACTCAATGAAAATTAAAGTTGTTAAATAAGCAATGGAATCAATTTTAAGCAATTGCTGTGTGTATTTATAGAAACAGCACCTCCATCAAATATCTAAACAACTAAAAAGGGAACCTATTACTGTTTAATTTTGGTCCTTGGAAGAAGATGATTTCCATAGTAAGGCAAGTGCGAGAATCATTTTAAAAGCTCAGCAGGGAATTTCTGTACAGCTTATGAGTTCTGTTTGAAATTGGGGGCTTTTTATATGTATCTGTGTCAGACTGCAGACTCTATTTTGGATGTGGGATTTTTTTGTCCTTTCACATCATGGTTGGGGGTGAATTGTAGAGACTGTTGTGAAAGGGCTAACCCATCAAAAAGACTAGGAAGATTAAAAAAAAAAGAAAAAGAAATAGAAAAAAAGACCAAAACCCCAAAGATGATATGGTTAAACAAGCAAGGTGAAAAAACGTATTTGAACTGAAAAGATATCCTTCAGAAAGCTGAATGAAACCTTGCAAAAAAGGGAAACAGAAGAGAACTAGTTAAATATAAAAGCATAATACAGCAGGAGAAAAGGAAAAAAAAATCATTTTGAAGAACATATTGTTAAAACCATAAAAGTGAATATTTTTTCCCCAGAACCAGAATAAGGAAATCTGCCAGAGAGTTTGTAGGAGACATGATCAAGAAGTAAAAAGATCATACAGAGAAGACAAGGCTATAGAAAAAAAGAAATCTTCTCCATGATCAATGTTGACGTGTTTAGGGAGATTCTCACACCAGAAGTTTTCCTTTGAAAGAGGTGAATTTGAAGATCTGTTTCAAATTGGAGTATCAGTAGAAAAGTTTTAAGAGTGAATCAATAAAATTAAGAATATCGCATCACCAGGGCCAGGTGGTATTCACCTAAACTTGCAAAACTATTAATTATGCTGAGTAACCTTTTGACTAAAACAGAGTGCCCACTGCAAGAATGGGATGCCAATGTGAAAAAAAAAAAAAAGAAAAAGAAAAAAGGAAAAAAAAATCAGAGGAGGTATTGGAAACCACGGATCAATAAAATCATATTGGTCAGTTTGATAGAAATTGTAATAAAGAATGGAAGCAGGAGACACATGGAGAGATGGGAGACAATGGAAAAGGACAAATTTATTTTCAGGGGAAGTTGCGCCTCCCAAATCTATTAGTGCTTTTGTTATTTTCTAAGGGTTTTTTAAACACTTTTTTAAAATTATATTTTACTTCCTGCTAACTATTTTAATAAGGGTAGAGGGCAGTGAGAGAAGAGTAATCTCCTGCTGAGGAGGGCATACATCCATGGGAAAGAGGACATTGGAGGCTTTCCAGGGTAGGAAGAAGCAGGCAGTGACAGAGTGAGGTTTTGTTATTGTCCACACTTGTAGGTAGCTGTGTGATCTCTAAGAAGACCTTGGTAACTTGCCTGAGAGGTGCAAAGGTAGTGGACTTCATGAGGTATCTAGACAGGTTATGTGCTGGCACAGGTGAGGAGCCAGCAATCTTCTCTTGTACAAGTATGTACTCTATAAGCATATAATTATACTTACCGCTTTTAATACTCTGATGACTTAATTTTTTTAAAGGTCTCTGATGAGGAAACTTGATGAGTGATACTCATCACTCAAGTGATACTGAATAAAGAGAGCACACAAACTTGGCCGCTGACGGCAGTTCATTTCCCCTATGCTTACCAGGCACCTGCTATCACGGTACTAGGGAAGTTGGAAGGTATATCTATGCTTATTCTCTTTAATATCTGTTCATGGACTTCATGCCAATTTGTCCAGTCCCTTTTTGATCCTGCTGCTGTTATCTTCAGACTGTTTTCTTTAGAAGTATTCATTACCTTGTATTTTCTTACAAAGGAGATCATCTGCCAACTTTCGGCCCCTTTGCTCAGTGTTGTTAGGTTCTTCTGCAGTCCCTCATTAAAGCTGCAGCATTTTACTACCCGGTAGAGCTTAATATCATCTGTAAGCATAAAGTTTTCACTGTTCTTTGCTTTCTCAAGGGCATTGATGACAACATCAAATAAAACTGATGCTTACACTAGTCCTGGGGGCATCCCAGTGCTGACTCTTCTCCATCCTGAAAAACAACTAATAACCCTTTACTTCCTATCCTTTACTTAGCTTTCAGAAATTCTTTCCTCCATTCCCATAGCAACTTGCTTTCTTTCACAATATTTGGCATAAGGACTTGCCAAATGCTTTTTTTTCAAAATCTGAATACATTATGACCACTTTATCCTTTTTACTGTGTTGCCTACAAATTCATTGTAAAACTCCAGCATGTAGTGAGACAGGATTTCCCTTTACAAAAGCCATGTTAAGTCTTTCCCAACAGCTGATGCTTATCTGTACGGTCAGTGATTTTATTCTTTATCATAAATTAATGTCCTACTAGGGACGGTGGTCAGACTTATCAGCCTGTAGTTTCCAGGGTCTCCTCTAGAGCTGTTTTTATAGATGGGCAATACGTTTGCAGCTCAGCAGTCAGCTCTCACAGTAGTTACTTGTAAAGAGAGGTCATGTATTTTGGTCATCAGTTGGAAGATGGATGTTGGAAGAGAGGCCACTGAGATGAAAGAATGGTATAGAACTCTGTAAAATATGGAGTGTCATGGAGAAGGTATGAATACCTATAATGTTTAATAGTTCAAGGTATACAGGATATCATACAAAATGTATTGTGTTAAACTGCAGTCTCTCCCCAGCCAGAGAGTCCCAGGAGTGCACTGAAGAGATCTGCTACTCCAAGAAGACCTTCTGGTCTAAGATGCCTCCCTTTTCCTCACTGATTCAATGTATGCATTTGTTTCTTTATGTGGGTGACAGGGGGAACACTCTCAGTGGGACAAAGGTATATGGAATAAGGGAAAAAGAAAAAAAAGTAGAATAAGGGTGAAAAGCTTCTGTTTCCCTTCCTTTTAGAATCATAGAATCACAGAATCATAGAATCATTAAGGTTGGAAAAGACCTCTAAGATCATCGAGTCCAACCATCGACCCAACACCACCATGCCCACTAAACCATGTCCCTCAGCGCCTCATCTACCCGTCTTTTAAATACCTCCAGGGATGGTGACTCAACCACTTCCCTGGGCAGCCTGGTCCAATGTTTAACCACTCTTTCAGTAAAGAAATTTTTCCTCGTGTCCAATCTAAACCTCCCCTGGCAAGGATGATTTTCCCAGAGAATCATTGAGAGTTGCTGCACTAGGCAGGAAATCTGCACCGTAAAAGCATGCCTGGGACTTCAACCCAGGGACAACGCTGAGACCCCAGGCTAAAAGTTTATGGTTACCAGCAAATGTGCAATCTAGAGAGCGTTCAAAATAAAGTACACAAAACGATCCACCTCAGGTGTTTATGACGTGAGGAAACAACAGAATTGGTGATAAACTAGTCAGCCTGCTAGACTATGATATAAAAGACATAACCGTTGCACTGAAAGAATGGTGGTATTTTTATTTGTTTATTATAGTTTTGGATCTTTTAGTAATTTAGATGGAAACCCCCAAACTTGCTACTGAAAATCAATTTCTTTTGGATTTATTAGATACAAAACATAGCTCTGCTATTTCAAATCATTTCAAATTAAAAGTATGACCGTTAATGAGTCATAAAACATGACCTTTATTTTATCTCCTTGGAGTAGCTGAAAACTCCTTGATTGGATAAAGACTGAGTTGTTTTTTACGACTTTATGACAACCAAACCAGTCCTAAATCTGAAGTAGTTTGTTTATCACTTATTTGGTGCACCTGTGAAATTTCCTTGTCAATGGTTTCTGCTTTAAAAGATGATACTAGATCTTAGTTGTGAATTTAGATATAGCTCATTTCGGAGGAAGATTATATTCAGAACTGAGGACACTTTACATCTGAATAAGAGTTTCCACATGGGGTTTTAAGATACTTGAACTGCGATGCTCTAAGTTCACACCTCCAATTAATTTGAATTAATTTTCCTAAGTGTGTAGATGTCATCTGGCTCCAGAACTCTAGATATAAACAACTTCACACTCTGGCAAAGCCTAGATGTAAACTTGACAGCTTGGATGCATTTCTATTGACTTGAAGCCAGGACTTGAAGCAGACAGAACGAATTAACGTGTGAAATACCCTTAACCAGTATTTCAGAATTCTGAGAAACAAGTTTTACCAAAAACTGCTTGAGAAAGTCTGAACCCTATTTCAACATTTATCATGTTTTAATAAGGTTTATCTAAGCTCAGCCTCTGGAAACTTTGAAGTTTGCTGTCTCTTGATAAAACTTGTTTCATTCTGTATCTACACATCCTGTGCTTAAATGGGCTTGGCACAGTTCACATCAGCTGATGCTGCATTAAAGAGCTGTATATGGCACAAAAATGTCAAAGGCAGCTTTAAAATGTAATGAAAATGCTCTGAATGGAGACTTGGAAAAAGATTCTTTTGCTGTTACATATTGGTACATGTATTACTGCACCAAGAGATATCAGAGCTTTGATCTTACATGCACCTAAAAATATCTGACTTCAATAGAGCGCTCAAACAATTCTTCTCCCTCACAATGAACCCATATGTTCTTTCAGCACAAAAGAAAATTAGCTTTTACTGCTCAAAATTAAATGCTGGAGAACAAACCAAATATAGGTCATTCCTAGCAGGGCTGTGATCCTGTTAGATAACATACAGCTAAGAAGGCTCAGGTCCAGGCAGCATATGCATGGAAGACTGCCAGAGGGTTGAAGAAAGCTGTAATTTGGTAAATAAATTGGAAATGAACCAAGATATGTAACCCACTATGGAACAAGGGCCTTCCAGCTGTGAAAGGCAACTTGTCAGTACAGAGGCAGGAGAGACTGTCATGACAATTCGTGGTCATTAATGATGGCATAGCACTTGTCTGAGAAGAGTTTTATTAGCCCTGGTGTCCCAGATAAATTTCAATTTCAGTAATGATATTCCACTGACCTACATTTCCCTTGCAGTCTGAGCTGAATGAGGCTTTTCTTTCTGTTTGTGTCCCTGTGACTGTTCATTATTGCTGTGTGTTGACAAACAGATGTTATGCTCTACCCAGGAGATGAGTGTGCACCACACATACCGTACGCTAGCTGTGGTAGCTGTACAATAAAGCCCAGAACATTGCGGGTTGAATGTGTGACTCTGCACCTTTCTCAGCCACGGTGCCTTTTGTGAAGTTTGTACAGCATGATGTGGCCAAAATCCATGTAAGGGTCTCTGGGTCCTGCTGGGACACTGCATTATGGGGACAATCCTACTACCGATACATTTAAAATGACAGTAGGAAGAGTCTGTATTGTTTGCTAGAATTTATTTTGTATCAGAATTCCTGCACATATCTTAAAAAAAAAATGGGGTAACAATTTTCTTTGTAAAAATAATACTTTCACGCACATTTTCTACACAAGTAAAGGCAGAAACATCTTCCAACACCTGTTCACTGTTATACTCTGCTACCTTTCAAGCCAGCCCAGCAGTTAGGGTTTGACATGACAGACCATAACCCCCAGTGGTCATTGCCTGTGAAAGTGGTTTGAAATGGGCAACAAACTGATTGCCAAGACAAAGGTGAAGCAAGGTACTCACAGTGGCTTGAGAGCAATGAAGCATTACCAGGTAGGAATAAGTGAGAATATAAAAGAGAACGGGGAAGGCAGGAGGCAAGAAAGATGAAAAAGAGGGCAAGGGGGTCTAATGAAAACTTAATGGGCTTGTGCTGGTGAGTGGTGTTTCTCTGTCACAGCAATCCTCGGTGTGAAGCAGCAAGACTTTTCTCGCTCTATGTAATCGCGTCAGGCAGAGCATGTAAGAAATAGGAAGAGACAAGGCTGTATGCCTTCACAGTAAAGTCTCATTATTTAATTTCCCCTCTGTGGAAAATATCAACTCAGAAGCTAATCTAAACTTTTGGTAAGGCTGAGTTCAAATGCTAGACGTACTCCCTGGCGATGTGGAGCACGGAGCCATGGGGACTTGGATGGCTCAGCAAAATGATTCAGAAACTTTTACCTTTCTGTCAAGAGTTAAATGTCTCTTTTCTACGCCGGTTGAGGTGGTCCCAGGTGATTACTGTTAAACGGGCTGTTTGGAGGCTGACATGAAATTAATTTGTCATCCTAAACCAACAGCAGGTCAATCGAATATCTCCCTCCCATGGTGAATGATGCAAGACATTAGAGAAAGAAAAAATAAAAGGAATATGGAGCACCTGTCTCCACTGCAGAAACGATGTCTCTTGTGGGACATTTCCAGTGCCAAACTACATTTTCCATACACACATACTTGAAAAGAGGCTTCAGTTTACAGTGCTGCCACAGCCAAGTAACTTTTTAAAGTATGGGGAAAGAAGGGAGGAAGAAATAACATAGGGTAAGAAATAAATGTGGAGGTAACTCAGGAGTATGCAGCAAACAGCCTAGTTTTCTATCACCAGTCCCTCGGTTTAGTTGAGGTATGTTTTCACTTGGGCTGCACTCCGGAGTATGACCTGCCTGCTCCTATTACATCTGTTTCTTCTAGGGAAATGAAATATTAGCCTATTTTCTTAACTCCTGTATTAAGAAGACAAGTTAATTTTTCACCCCTCTGGTGAATTATTGTATGATCAGTTTATATGAGAGATGTCCCAGGAGTGAGAAAATGAGTCATAACTCATGGGAGGTGAAGCTACAAGTGAGTAATGAAGAATATGAAGATCATTCTTTCCCCTCAGTGCCTGCACAGGCTTGTTCTGCAATTAGAAGGGCAGGGGAATAGGTAAATACACAGCCGAGCCACAAGTCATCTCTGTATGCTGTGATCTTTGGGAAAAAGTCTTACAAAGTTTATTTTTGTTGGAAATGAGCATGTGCAGCTATAAAATACATTAAAAGCCCTTCACCTCCTACCTAAGAGCTTCATTAAAGTGCCAGGCTATGGAGCAGCTCTAACAGGACAGTTTCCTGAGGACATGACAGTGACTCAGTCCAGAGCTCTGCTCTTCCCCGTTGCTGCATGCCCACCGCCTCTTCCTTGCAAGGTTCAGAAACAGTTTACTCTGCAAAACCAGCTTACAAGAGGCGCACTGAAAAAGGTCTCTAAGCCCTCGCTATTATGGGTGTGATCTGAGTCATACATGGGGAAACTGCAGACTGAATGGAAATATGTTTTTCAATGCCCTGACCTGCCTTCATTCTCCATCACCTGCCCGCAGGCTGCCCGTTTTCACTGCCTCAAATACTTTCCTTACCGATCCAGTTGCTTGCAACACATAGCAGTCAGGATCTGACCAGTTCTCACTGAAGGTTTAATTCCACAAGATGCAAAGAGCCATTTTCAAGATCCCCATGCTTCTGGTGCTTACTGCAGAACAGCTGCTAGTTGCAGTGCTGTAAAGAAGAGCCTTCGTCATCTTCTCAGCATGTCATTTTTTTAGCATTGATGGAGGTATGCCAGCTTATGCACCAAACCTTGTCTCTCATGGAAAGAGAGCCGAAGTCTCATGAATCTGCTTTTAGTGGAAAACACATCTGAAGTGAATTTTGGCATCTGGGGATGAAGTGGGAAGTCCCTGTGTGGACAGTACCTCATGCTGCTGAGCAGAAAGTAGTGGAAACCCTCAAAGCCTCAGGAACTGCAGCTATAAGGTGTATACCCCTAGGTCACCAGGCATCTGCAAGATGTGCTTTTTGATGTAACAAAATTGATGTTTTTTGCAGTCACGTTGTCTTCTGGTGAAATTATCTTCTGACAAGGCCAAGGTAACATCAAGGGCATCTAGTTTTCTTGTTGTTACAGTGTTTGGGATGAAAAATCTGTGCTCTCTGAAATTCAGATATCCCTGAACCCTTGGAGAAATGTGCCTCCAGTTATCTTCAATTTCCACTTTGTTGAAACAGTGTTTCTTAATAGACTTCTTGCTACCTGCATTGCTGTACTAGCTATAAAGTCTACCATAAATATCAAGGAAAGATGCAGATGCAAATGGCCACTGAAAACAGTGATCTGCAGACTTAGACCATCTTCAAAACTGAATCCAGTTCACTGAAAATTCAGTATAAGCCCATTTGCTCAGCCCACTTGATGACCTTTTATCTACCATGCCACAGTATGACTATTGGGGCAAAAGGAGGAAAAGGAGCCGTAATAAGACCTTCTGAAAGGCAAGACCTAGATCGACAGCAAATCTCAAGAAAACTAGAAACCTCACATCTGCTAACATCACCATCTAAATACACGGTTTTGTGCTTGGTGTTGTGAAACCTAG
>NW_008824754.1:3832309-3833773 GCF_000699105.1 Pygoscelis adeliae | reverse complement strand
CGTGAATACGGAATGAAACAATTTATTACAAAAGGGACGTCTCTAAATCAATCTAAAAATTGCTACCAGAGGCCTGGAAGCAGATGTGATATGCAAAGTTCGACACCATCAAGTGTACAAGGGTTTGTTCATTCTAACGATGCCTGGCGGATTCTTCCTCAGCATTCGAAAAGGTGCACGAACATGCTTTAAATGGCAATATTTCAAAATCACCAATTACACAAGATGGTTTCCTTCCCCTCCTTTAATAGATTGGACACTTGGTACATTTTGGAGACACAAGCAAGTAATACATGAAAGTTGTTTTTTCCCTTGCTCTACAGACTTGTACTAAATCTGTGCTAATACATCTATGTGTGCACTTGGATGTTTTATCTTCCACCCACTCACACAGAGGATGCCTGAAGGTCATATATGGACCCTTTGATTTCTCAGATACATACTGTTTGCTAAACATATTTTTCCTATTATATGCTACTGATTTCAGTTGTATTCCACAATAATTGCCCCTTGAGGTTAACACATACAATAAGAATCACCTACTTAAAGTAACTTGCATTTTGAAGGCTCCTAGCAGCAGTTTCCACCTAACCTTATGCTCCTATCTGTACAATCAGTTCCTCTCAAAGCCATGCTTTTCCCTTCCAAACAGCCATATTTTAACCTTGCATCTGAAAATAATACAAACAAAAAGGTAAGGAACAAGCAACCCCCCACCTCTTCTTTAGTAGGGTCATCATATCCATCTCAGAGGTCACACTCAGTGACATTTGTAGTTCTAGTTTATGCTAGGGGGAGGGCAGCATTAAAATATTAAACAATACAAACAAGAATGTTCCAATCATTCAAAATAAAAGATGGGATACCGAATTCCAATGTATCCATCTTTTGAAATTAATACATGTATCAGGAGAAGTATGTGTATTTCATTGAGGGAAAAATTAAAGTTCGTCTAAGAATATTATATATACAGATTTTTTTTTTAGGATACAGTCGAGCTAAAATCTGTAATGCTTACTCATATTTCATGGAGTACGCTGTAATTGTGGAGGCTGGTTGTTTTATTGGGGGATGTTTTCAGCATCTGCAGTGAATGACAAGTTCATCATCGGGCAGCACCCTGGAAGTGGAGCCTTGCAAAGTCAGAGCAAAACAGAGCATGCTGACTGGGGAACAACTCATCCAATGTCCTGGTTTCAGCTGGGATAGAGTTAATTTCCTTCCCTGCAGCCAATACAGTGCTGTTATTTTGATTTAGGATGAGAATAATGTTGATAACACACTGATGTTTTAGTCATTGTTAAGTAGTGCTTACACTAGTCAAGGACTTTCCAGCTTCCCATGCTCTACTGACTGAGAAGGCTGAAGGTGCACAAGAAGCTGGGAGGGGGCACAGCCAGGACAGCTGACCCCAACTGGCCAAAGGGACATTCCATACCATGGGACGTCATGCTCAGTACATAA
>NW_008824754.1:3831655-3832255 GCF_000699105.1 Pygoscelis adeliae | reverse complement strand
TATTATTATTATTATTATTATTATTATTTTATTTCAATTATTAAACTGTTTTTATCCCAACCCATGAGTTTTCTCACTTTTACTCTTCTGATTCTCTCCCCCATCCCACCGTGGGGGGGGAGAGTGAGCGAGCAGCTGCGTGGTGCTCAGTTGCCAGCTGAGGTTAAACCACAACATCCAGCTTTGGCAGCCAGCCACAGGCATGGCTGTGCTGCAGCAGGGCTGTAGCTCAGGTTAGATAGCATCACTGGTAACAACAGTTTTGCCAGAAAATCTGGAAATTCTCTTTGACCTCATGCATCAAGACTATGCTCGTAGTGATGCAGGCATTTCAAACTTTTTACATTGTCATGCACAATATGGTCAAAGCGTTGCTTGCACACTCCCTACTGTTGATGCTACTATGACATCTAAGCCAGGTCAGGGAGAGCCAGCAAACCACACCAAGCCACAACGTGATACCTCCCATCATGTTAGTTATTAAACAATCTAAACGGGAGAAAGATATTATGAAGGTCTGACTATTACAAAAGTTTCAATCATATTTTTGTGCTATCTCAAGCGTGAGATAAGATTCCATATATTCACTGAGAAGTAATA
>NW_008824754.1:3830040-3831604 GCF_000699105.1 Pygoscelis adeliae | reverse complement strand
ACATATTCTCTCAAGTGGATTTTCTAGTTTCTAACACGGGGTTGACCTAAAAGCACAGCCTTCCTCTCAGCAGGGGGATTTTTAGGGCATCACTCCATTACATAGCTGTTTATTTGCATGAATCTTGTAAAAAAATAAGGTTTATCCTTTATCTCTGTGCCAAACTTGTCTCGGTTAAGCCAGTCTGTTCAGAGGCTGCTAGAAAGCAGACTGAAGGAAGGAGGAGCTGACATGCAGTGTGACTACAGAAAGCTCTTTCCTGAAAAACCAGACTAAAACTCCCCCCCTAACTTGCAGACACTGTCTGGTTTACATCATGATGCTCTGAATTAGCTCATTAGTGTGTGGGACGCAGTGACACTGAGCTCAGTGCTGCAGCTGAGATGGTGCTTCCTGCCCCAGAGAGATTGCCGGAGCCCCGGTATGAGAGCAACTAGTTGAAATTTTATGGCTTATGTTATAAAGGAGGCAAGACTTATGGCTTTGGCACATGAAGGAGTTACGGGAGTCTAATAGGTTACTGTCTCTCAGATGAGTTGTATTTTCGGATGGTAACTGCCCATGTGCATGCTCCTAATCTGTCCCAATTGCAAGGTAATGTGACTTAGCTTAAACCTCTTTCAATGAAGTTTAAGCTTTAGTGCATTACGTCACTTTTAGGGTGGGCCAGGAGCATGCCCCACAACTGTTCCTGTGGCTCACAGTCAGGGATAATTTGTTAAGCCATGGTAATGCAGCTGCGGAGCTGCGAGTCCGCAGACCGTGATCCAAGAGTTCCTTCCAGCAGCAAAGCCCACGAATCAAGTCTCCAAACAGACAATGTAAAGGGAAAGGGATAATAGAACAACAGGGCGAACAGCAATGGTTTTCCAGTGTCACAGCTCTACCCTTTTATTTTTTTTGTATGGATGATTGAGGTATTTTTTTGCAGCAGGAGTCGGTTTTTAAAACGCTCTTGCTAGGCAGCGCAAGGTCCTATCGTAGATGTACTTCAACTGATTTAACTACCATTAGCATCTGTTTTGCTTAGTTGAGGCTTTTGCTTACCTTTGTCAACGCAATTCAAGGAAGGGTTAAAATGCACCTAAATGCATCTGGTCCGCACTACCAGACTAGCTCAGTTTCAAGTTGATTTAGTTAAACCAAAACAAGTTTTTTCGTCGTCACAAGCTCTTGACTAATTGAATATACGTGCTACTGAGACTATACAGTCTTACTTCTACCTAACCTTTTTGCAGGTTACAGCCACACTTTCTTTAGCCAAAGGACTAATCATTAAGATTGGAAAAGACCTCTACGATCATCGAGTCCAACTGTCAACCCAACACCACCATGCCCACTAAATCATGCCCCTAAGTGCCCCATCTACATGTCTTTTAAATACTTCCAGTGATGGTGACTCAACCACTTCCCTGGGCAGCCTCTTCCAATGTTTAACTACTCTTTCAGTAAAGACATTTTTCCTCACGTCCAATCTAAACTTCCCCTGGCGCAACTTAAGGCCATTTCCTCTCATCCTATCGCTTGTTACTTGGGAGAAGAGACCGACACCCACCTCGCTACA
>NW_008824754.1:3815743-3829619 GCF_000699105.1 Pygoscelis adeliae | reverse complement strand
GGCCCATCGATCCAGCCTGTCCAGGTCCCTCTGCAGAGCCTTCCTACCCTTGAGCAGATCAACACTCCCGCCCAACTTGATGTCATCCGCAAACTGACTGAGGGTGCACTTGATGCCCTCATCCAGATCATTGATAAAGATATTGAACAAGACCTGCCCCAGTACTGAGCCCTGGGGAACACCGCTCATGACCGGCTGCCAACTGGATTGAACTCCATTCACCACAACTCTCTGGGCCCGGCCGTCCAGCCAGTTTTTGACCCAGCGCAGAGTACACCTGTCTAAGCCGTGAGCCGCCAGTTTCTCCAGGAGAATGCTGTGGGAGACGGTGTCAAAGGCCTTACTGAAGTCCAGGTAGACCACATCCACAGCCTTTCCTCGTCCACTAGGCGGGTCACCTGGTCATAGAAGGAGATCAGGTTGGTATAGAAGGAGATCACAAACACCACTTTTTATTAAATGAGTAGTTTATTTCATAACCACTGTTGCTGATTCAAGTGATGCTTTACTGGCTAGAAAGAGTTGTGCCTAATCCATATAGACCAGATACGGTCAAAAGTTTTAAAGTTTGCAGTGTTTTATTAAAAAAAAATAAAATCCAGATGCGTGGAAGAATTTACTGAAGACACTGTAAAAATATTTCACTGTAAAACATAATGAATATAACATGATCATCCTCTGTGTTTTATTCAGAACTTAGCATCTACAAATGCTCATCAGAAGATAAGGTAACTGTCTTCTACCCAATTATACTAGCCATATATAGAGAAAAAAAAAAGAAAGAAAAAAAAAGAAATCTCATTATTAGATATTTCCAAATCAACGAAGACAAAGTTAATCAGGATTAATTAATCCTGCAGTTCTGTGCCTCACTCCTGTGTAGATAAGAGAAAGACAATGTATCTGACTGATGATGCAATTTTGGATGTGATCAACCATGCAGAGAGGAGAAGAATGAGGAGTGCTTGGTGAACCTTACTAATGTGAGGCTTTTTGGGGAACAATGTGAAGTTAAAGAAACAGATAGAATCCAGAAAGTGGTACCCTACTGAGCAACATTTCAACAGAAGAAAATTTTCACAACGAGCAGCTAACTGTCTATATAGCTCATTCTGCCATGAAAAAAGAGTCCTATAGAATTTAATAGGGCTAGAACAAATAGAAATCTCTAGAAGAGATTAAGACAAAATTAAGACAGAAGGCTTTAAGACAAAAAAGATGGAATAATCCCCTTTACACAGAACACTTAATGCGTGAGATCCTTTTGGTGCAATTTTAAGTTGGTCAAAGGAATTTAATAAAGATTACATACTTCAAAAAAGATTTCTGTAAGGAAGCTTAATTTTCTATAAGAAAGTTAACATTCTCTTGGTATAGTCCATACTGCATTTCCAGAGGGGTTAACAGAACACGATTGTTAAAATAACTGAAAATGTAATTGTTTGGCTTTACAATGTGATTAGATGTAGCTCACATATACAATGTAGTTACATAGTGTAAGCAAAGCCTTGCGTATACAGCATTTACAGAACACACAAAGAGAAACCAAAATTGCATTCTATGCCTTTAACACCCTAGCAGGCAAACGTAGATAACTACAGTAAACAGGACAAAGTCAAAGGTTTGGCTGGTGAGGAAATTCGACAGGGAAAGTTGCAAGCTTAAATGGGATGAATATTGATGCAGTCATCTATTTCATTAAGCAGGATAAATCAACTCCCCTACATCTCTCCTGGAGCCCATTGACTGGTTATTTGGTAATCTTTTTCTTTTTTTTTTGGCATCATGTGTTGGCTTCCTAAACTTTTTGCCCAACTGCAGGAAGGATGCGGAAAAAAACCCACAATTTTTATAACAAAAAATATTCATAGGGAAACTGTTTTTATTCTCTGTTTTGTTCAAATCATACTTAGAGTGTAGAATTATTGCATTAGGAAATCAAAATAATTCAGGAGATATATCAAGTCTCTTACATTGTAGTTAGTTTCTTTATTTCCCTTTATGTAATATGAGTAACTTCTCTGTTTCAGTTGATATCACATTCATTATTTTCAGGTTCATTTATTTTCTACAAGTTGAATAAACCACAATTAACACTTAAATTATTAAATGTCTTCTGCTTGAATTTCTCTGAATCTGGAATGGAATTTGGTTAGCTGTAGAAGTGCTGCTTGTTGTTATACTAGAGTCTCCCATACGGAGAAAAACCAGCAAAACGAAACAAATGGATACCAGTAATCTACAGACTTTGTAGTTCTAATTCCTACCAAAAATAGTAGGAGTTTGAGAACACTGATAGGAAAAAGAAATATTAGGAGAAATAGCAGTTACTACGGCAATGTGGCTTTTTTCTGAACGGACTTCATACCAACTCGTGGCAATCGGATTTATCAGCTGTGTGATTCAAAATATCTACAATATTAGTCTCCAGCTGAGAAGACAGAAGAGACAGGTGCAAAATTAGTAAGGCCTGATAATATGAGTAGTGCCAGAAGTGAATGACAGTCTGCATACTTTGTGTGATTTGCCCAGCTAATTATATTGGGATTCAATAACACCATCTAGTTAAGGACTGTCAACATTTCTTCCAGAAAAACTTATTTGCAGGATTTTGTAACATAGCTGCAAGGAAATCAATTCTAGGCTGAATCTTGACACACACGGCTAAGTACTTAAGAGGTATTGGTTTCTATCAAACAACAGACAAATTGCACTCAGCATTTAAAGAATCAACACTGGCCAACACAGCAAGATTAGAATAATGGAGCATTTCTTTCTATTTACAGCAGGAGATAACTGCATTAACCCAGCTATCCTATCGTGATTTTTAATGGAGGAAAACATCAGGTAAATAAAATAGATTTTATAGGCCATTTTTCATTTATATGATAGGTAAATATCCTTTATATCCTTTTTTTGTTTATTATTATTTTTTCCTGGATGCAGGTAAATGAATTAATCTAGATCATTCTTCATTCTCCTGCCCTTTCCCTTCTTCCCATCTCCTCCCTTATCATGGCTTTAATTTTTCAAATCTAATAACAAAACTCGCTATGTAAAGTGCTGGTTAATGTGCTGGCAAAATGATACTGAAGTTAGGCTCACAAAGTTAAATTTCAAAATTCATCCCTGCTGATGAAAAAGCCTTAGCCTGGAAGAAAACACCAAGTGCAGACCATATCATCCTCTTGTTCCTACCAATCTGTTCAAATCTACATCTATAAGCACTTAAGGCAAATGCCAAGCATAGGAAAAAGCAAGTGAAAACAGCAATGTTTCAAACACGTGATAATGAAGAGCTATGAAAGAAAATGTTAGCTAGTTTAGTAACAGGTGCTGTCCCTGTGCTGCTTTACATTTCAGAAACTTAACCCTTAATTTGTCTCTCACTGGTATTTATGTTATTTATTGAACAAATTCATATTTCTGTACACTTAGGAAATATATTAGTTGCATTATTCATGATAAGCAAAGCAAGAGAGCCTTGTTACTCTGGTGTTCAATGTCAATCACCAGAAGAAAAAAGATAACATTTTTTATATGATTTTGAAGTGACAGTCAGTCACGTCTGCTTATCTATATTCATGCTTATTCCTAACAATGTATTTTTCAGTGATTTCTATTATTTACTTTCATGATTTTTTTGAGTTTAAGTGCATTCCTTTTTAATTTTCCGTGGCAGTAATTTCCAGTGCCATTAATTTATTCACTTCACTGGGGAAAGAATTTAAGATATCGTGATTTGAACTCTTGCTTTGGAAAGGCAGCAAGACCCCTTTCCATCTGGACTACTCCTTGCACTATGTGGAACACATTCCTATTGTGGCAAAGAAAAACAGTGTTAATTTTTACATACAGCTTCAGGCAATGGGACAAATGGAAACACACCCCAGGTATTAATTCTCAGAACAGCATTTACAAGTTACATTTCTCAGTAGATGGTAGTTGCTAGAATTGGATGGAAGTATTACATATTTTTGAAAAACCACATTTGAAATATTTCTTTTTCATGGACTCCCTGACTTTTCAATGACAGGAAATCCAAAATAGACTTAACTTTTCAAAGCTGAAAAAGTATTTCCTTATTTATCTTTTTTCTTCCCCTTGCTTGTTCTCTTATAAAGGAAATATGTGGAAGGATTCACAGACGCGACCAAGGAGTCAAAACTTTGACCTTGAACAGAAGAAAGCAAAGCCACCTCCTTAAATTAATAAAATGTTCATTCCAGGATCTGAATGTAACCTTTTCTCTTAGATTCTAAAAATGGAACCAACAACATCAATGTCTCATTCTTGCAAATTTCCTTAAGGTTTTTGCATGATTTTATCTCCTCAGGAAGCATTTCTCAGACGTACCATCAGTTTTACCCCCTGGCTCCCTGGAGATTGAAGAGCTAATTGTTATTTGCACTTTCAGCAAGGCTTGTACTGTTCTCCTGGCATCATAGTCATGAAGTCTTATTACAATCCTTGTTCTTCTTTTCTCTGAGACTACCCCAATGGTCCCCAATGGGCGGGTAATGAATGATAATACACTCAGGTTGCAGCCAGACTGTGCATGTATATATACATATTTAGAAAACTGCTTGCAGTACAGAAGATTTAATAACATTCATATTGCTCTGGCTTCTTCTTTGACCCATGACCTTGAGAAGAAGTTACCTTCAGAACTGTATTCTTAACTCTTCCCATCTGTTTTTCTGCAACTTCTGCTCTAACATGCAGAAACATGACGCGTTCAAAGTCAAAGTTGATGAAAATGTTAGAGATTTTCAGTCAAAGTCAAACATTCTTTCACTCAAAGAATGTTTCTACCTATAAAAGTCTTTAATACTTTTTCAGGGAGTGAAGCACATTTGCATAAAATATTTAAGGAATTTTGGTTAAAGTTTCTGCAGAACAGGTATGATTTAGTGTCTAGGCTCTAGTCTAGCTGAAAAGAAAGTCATGTGGATGCCTTTAATTTTCATAATCCTTGATATTTATAAACAAAATATATTTACAAATAAGAAAATAATCTGGAATAAATAATGGCAATAGTAGACAATTTACATGCCTGTTTTCTTCAAGTTAGGTATGTCCAAAATTGCCAAATAGCTGAAGCTGTGATACAGAGATCGATGTTTTCGCTGCCCATTTTCTGCATGGGCCTGTTTCCACCTTTAAACTGTGTTTTATCATACCCACATCTGTGCTTAAAGAACTGCTAGAGGAAATGAGCACTATTTTTGCTTGAGCGGGAGGTTCCTGAGCTGTTGCCTACTGTCTCTTGCCAGAGATGGGATACAGGGCTAAAGGGAGAGGTAGTTTGATCCCATATGGCCATTCTTATAATCACATGACTTGGATGGAAATACATTCAGTAAAATATTTTGGGTAAAGGAGGCTTACTTTTGACCTGGGTCATGGGAGGAATGTCATTTATAGTGCAGCTGCATCAGCGGAAGCAGCAGGGTGGGGGGTGGATAAGCAGTGATGAAGGGAAGAGGAGGAAGCTGTATGGGTGTGAGGATATGGAAATCTCATAACCTATTTGTGGTCCTGATGACAATATCTTATGTACGTTCAACATTAAGTCATGGCTTCATCATATAAAAGGCTTCATGGCAAAAAAATTATAGCTTTGCTCCATCCCAGCTCTGTTACACCTTTGTGTTTCTACAACACGGTAAAGCACTTCTCTCCCATACACCACCAGCTGTGATGGTAATTGGGATGGATAAGTGATCCAGCTTTTAGAAAACAAACCAATGAAAAGCAATTTTGCTGGACTTTCCCCACACACACACACTAGATAAGAAGCATGGTTGGGTTCCCACTTAGAGCAGCCCCACAGTGGTTCTGGCACAGCTGAGGGGATGACATGCTTCAATGTGTGCATGGGGAATATTTTAAGATCTGATTGATACAAAACCCTTTGCGAGGTGAAACCATGGCTCCTGCCATGTACATCTAACCCTGAACAGCCCCATTTACTTCTGTAATCAAACCCACATTCACCAGCTGCTTTACAAGTTGTCAGAAGATTTCCGATTCATGGAAGAAGTCCAAGAATTTATGTTTTAATTGTGTGGGAGTCATGTCTATCTGTGTAAAAGATAATGGAAAATCATATGCTTCAAATTACTAAAAAGGCTAGATAAATTTTACTTGACACCTGCCCTGTCCCTCCAACTTCTGACTCCGTAGTGACTGGATCCTTGCATTCATGCATCAGCCTGTGTTAACTGAGGAGCAAAAAGTAAAGTAGCATTTGGCAACTTTCAGTCATTCTGTAATGGAATCCCGATAATGTCTGTTAGCCAGAGCCACAATGGTTTGGCTTGTATGTCCTCTGTTTGAATTCAGACCTAACCTACAGGCACAACTTTGGAGACAAAGCAGGGAATTCACCTCATCCAACTTTAGGACTAAAATTCAGTAGCAGAGTAGGACACTTGACTGTAAGTTTTTACTGTTGTACTGGGTGCTTGAGCTCACTGTACTCAGTGAAGATGTAGAGCTGAACTAGGTTACCCAAGCTTTCTTGTGACATGTCCTAGGGCTTCCACAGTGTACACCGAGGACTGGCGGACATGACACAGACCTTGTGGAAGAGTTGTGTCTGCTGGAAGAGTAGCTGGAAGCCCAATGAGACTTTCAAGGATATCACAGGAAGTGTGAGATCTCTACATGGGGAGCTGAATGAAGCCTCTAATGTACACATAGATACCTGCAAGTAACGATACAAGTACATTTGTTTTAAGCTGGAGCTGAGTCACACCCTAGATGTTACAAGGGAAATATCTATGTATGAAATAAGCATACACTGAGACTTGTCTAGGTCCTAACTTCAAAACACAGAGACAACATGCCAGTAGACTTCATCAAGGTGAAGCTTCAGGCTGAAAACTAGGTCATACTCAAAGTATAGATACAATCTATTTCATACGTGATATTGAATTTGTCTCAGAAGTTTTCTAAGTTTGGTAAACTTGTGACTATTTTTATATTTGTGTCAGAAGCAGATCAAAATCCTTCCTCTGCAAGAAGGGTGAAAGCTATTTCCTGTGCACAGAGCCAGAAAAAGGCCTGTGCACTACTATCTCATCCCACTAAAAATTTTGAATCAGGTATTTCAAATGTGACTTAATATTGCCTGGGTCTTGTTCTGGCTCTTGTACGGAGTTAAGCAGTCAAACAGGAAGGAGGGAAGCTCCATCAGTGAAGAGCTCCTTCTTAAGCAATAAGATTCTTGGCTATTCCTAGACAATAAAAATGGACTTAAAATCCTTATAACGGATGTCTTATTTGTTCACTGCTCCCATAAAACAATACCTCCTTAAAAGCAGTTCATAGCTGTTGTCTTTCACACAGTCATATTCCATTCCATTAAGGTCAATGACAAAATTTCTGCAGCTTTTAAAAGTGGAATTAGCACAATCTAAAGATATGTCCTCTCATTTCTGTCTGGTCCAGCAACACAAATCTATAATGAAGGTTTTTCAAAACATTTTTCATTCTGGTCTAAATACTTTAGCCATGATATCACAGCTTTTAAAACAGAACAGGCTCAACATTACTCCCTCCTCACATATAAAAGCTCTAGTATATTCATCATTGCACTTGAGTCATTTCTTGGTACCTATTATTTAAACATTCTGTTCTTTGGCCACTCTATTCTTCATCCAATCAGGAAACCTTTTGCTAGCACAATGTCCATGGTTTTACATAACCAAGCCCTATTCAGACAAGCCAACATATTAGACCTCTTTTACTGCAGCTGCAGTAAACTGGATACAGAATGTAAAACACTGGCCAAGACACTGAAAAAAAAGGCTATTTTGAGTGTCCAACTTGACACACTTACAAGGATCCAAAATTGAGAGGGTGTGTGGATGCTCTGTTGTTTTTTGAAAGATGGACAGCCTTTAAGATATCACAGGCTGAATGTCAGATATGAATTGTCAGATCCTTTTTGTATTTCATGATAGTTATCATGCTCTGTAAACTCTAGAGCATTTGGATAATATCTGAACATCTCATATATTCAAGTGCATTTCAATTGATAAAACATTTTGCAAAAGCACACTAAGCGCGTCATTTAGTAAGACATGGCTTTACTAAAGCTGAGTCTAATTTCAGACGTTGCACAAAATGAAGGGCTCATTTAGAAAAAGTTGGGGCTGACCAGTGGTGGGACAAGGAAGGGGATGGATCATATACAAAGGATCCAGCAGTAATAATCTTTCTGGTTGTGTAAGAGTTAACCATTGGTTTGTTTTCTCTGAATTCTGTTTTGGGGGAACTGACCCAATTACCCTCCCTAAGCACAGACCTCTCCTTGTGCATGTGAAAATGGGGACAGGAACTGATTCAGTCACGGTGGGAGACATCTAGGTTTCTGATAGCAAAAGGTTTTGTTTTTTTCTGTTTTATTTATACATTTTGTATGTGATTCTTCTTTTTCCTACATGGGTGGGGAGGACTTGTAATGGATGAACAAACTCCTAACATGAGCACTTGAAGGATTACATATGATGACATTGAGAAATGTAGTTTACAGTTTTCCTACTATCTTTGTAATCTTTTCAGCAAAATCCCAGGAAAATGGTTGCTCCAGGGGCAATATGGAAGCATCAATCCTCAAATTACTGTTTTGGATCAAAGGGATGTATCAGATTCCTTGTGGTTTATGGGTTTGATTTACTGTCTTGAGGACCATGTTCTAGAGACTTTTTTATACCTTACTGGTTCAAACAGTATTTTTTCCTAGTCACACAATCCTTAAAAAGCTAGATGGCTAGTTTACTCCTAAGATAAATGTGGTAGGTGAATAAGCTCAGTTTTCCATTGTGTCCAAAATATGTCTCATCTGGTTATGGCAGTGAATGGAGCTAATTAAAACAGCGATAGACCATGCGTGACCAAGCTGAATAAAACCCAGGATATTAGGCTGGAAAATGAATCAGAGAATTAGAGAAAGACAATCTCTATGACCTAGGAAGAAAAGATGATCTTGTTTTGTGCAGTGCAAGGTATGTGTGGCCACGAGTTGTACCGTATCTGACTGTTCCTACTTTGATGCAATGTTGGAAGATCTGCTGTGCAGGAATCGCTCTTGTTAATAGCTGTGTCTCAGCACTGCCCCAATGGATGAGATGCTATACAAAAAGACTCAACTCCTGCTTCAAAATGTAGTTAAAGAGAGAATGAACAAAGATGTCCTGGTTTTGGCTGGGATAGAGAACTACTCTGAAACAAGCTCTGAGTGACTCAACTGGACTCATTCTTTTGGTGTTTTAGTTAGAAAGCAATAAAATATGGTTTCCTCCAGTCTCTCTCCTCCAGCTTCTCACCAAAGAAACTAAGTCAGTTCAAAACAGAGTTTCCAGCTCTTAACTCCATTTTTATCTCAATGCAGAGTGAATGGCACTAGTGCAGGTATCCAGCAGCTTCTAACCCGCTGCATTACTGACATGCTGCGAGGAAGAAGCCACGCAGTGACACAACTGCTCCAGCATACCGTAATCTACAGCTCATGCTGCACCAGGCAGTGCCCACTAACTTGTGTCTTACTGGTAGGTGTTACTTTGTGAAGTACATAACATCTAGCAGAACTAGACTTCAGTCTTGTGCTTTGCTGTGGGATCTTCTGGGTTCAATTGTCTTGGGAAAGTTAGTACAGAATGATTTTTTTTCTTCCACTACACATAAGCAAATTTAGGCCACTTTTTCTCCTGATTACCACTTTCTCCTGCTCTGTCAGGGTCTTTACCATAACACAGTCTGTGTTTCCAGCCTATTCAGCAAGTCTTGAGAGCATCTTTACTCTCATAAAATGAGGCCAAAGACTGCTTTGTTATTTGTTGGTATTGACACACGGACTTTGTGACTTGCTGTAATGAAGAAAACATTCTAACAACTGCATCTTGAGAAGAAAAACATTCTAACAACTGCATCTTGAGAAGAAAAACATTCTAACAACTGCATCTTGAGAAGATTATCTTTGCAGGCATTCATAGGCAGCTTAGTTTGGTATCATGTCAGTACCTAATGGCTAGTATATCTATTTTTGGCTTTTGTCAAAATCTAAGATGACATCCAGCGCAATGAAGAGACATACACACTAGTCTATTGACCAAAAGCTTTCAGATTAGCAGTGAATGTCTATTATAATGTTCGCTGTTTCAAGGAATAGGTGTGTTCTCTTTTTGTCTATAGGGCTGACATAGCAGTGGTGGCCACAAATGTATGAAGATATGTTGCTTGTCCTTTCTGTTCATGTGTTTGACTTATACCAAAGCACCTTGGAGTCCTTGGCGATAAAGTACAATCTTTCAGAAGATCAAATTTCATAAAGAAAAATACCTTGAGTACCTCAGAAAATCCTGATGGCATTTTGGGGAAAGCATGTGTCCCATAGCGATTGTTGAATTTACACAGACATAAAGTCTCTTTTTCTAAGAGCACCTGCCAAGAGTCCTACTAACCGTAACATGTCAAACACAGGAATGAGATTTTTAATATTCGTTTAATTCTTTTAGTGAGGCACATGTTTTTCTCCCTCTACAATAACAGGTGAACCTTTCCTTTTCAGCCCTGCCATTCTTAGTGCAAACAAGCCTATGTATATCCTCTTTTAATTCTCACTTTTTATATAAGAACAACTGTCCACATGGCATGAAGGTTAGGCTCTTTTAGCTACAGTTAGCTCTTTTAGCTACAGCTAAAGGTTAGGCTCTTTTAGGCAGCAGTGTGCCCAGGTGGCCAAGAAGGCCAATGGCATCCTGGCCTGTGTCAGAAATAGTGTGGCCAGCAGGAGTAGGGAAGTGATCGTGCCCCTGTACTCGGCACTGGTGAGGCCGCACCTCAAATACTGTGTTCAGTTTTGGGCCCCTCACTACAAGAAGGACGTCGAGGTGCTGGAGTGTGTCCAGAGAAGGGCAACGAGGCTGGTGAGGGGTCTGGAGAACAAGTCCTATGAGGAGCGGCTGAGGGAACTGGGGTTGCTTAGCCTGGAGAAAAGGAGGCTGAGGGGAGACCTCATCGCTCTCTACAACTACCTGAAAGGAGGTTGTAGCAAGGTGGGTGTCGGTCTCTTCTCCCAAGTAACTGGCGATAGGACGAGAGGAAATGGCCTCAAGTTGCGCCAGGGGAGGTTTAGATTGGATGTGAGGAAAAATTCCTTTACTGAAAGAGTGGTTAAACATTGGAAGAGGCTGCCCCGGGAAGTGGTTGAGTCCCCATCCCTGGAGGTATTGAAAAGACGTGTAGATGAGGCGCTTAGGGACATGATTTAGTGGGCATGGTGGTGTTGGGTCGATGGTTGTACTCGATGATCTTAGAGGTCTTTTCCAACCTTAACGGTTTTATGGTTCTATGATTCTATGATTTATCATGCTAACAGCCTACCTATTCCCAGGAATACACCTTTTAAAACTCTTCTCAGTTCTCATCTTCAACAAAGGTAGTTTTATTGAGAATATCAGTAAGATGCACTTTCAACCAAAAATGATTTTGCTCTATGCCAGTACTATTGCAGATTGCATCTTTTCTGTTTTATATTTACACATGCAGCGGAGACACATATGCCTTTAAGGAATACAAGCTTTCACTCACATTTAACTTATTTACCCTTCTAATATCTGTAGCTTTTCTATCAAAGTTTGCAGAATGGTTCTGTCAACAGAATGGCTTCTACATTAACATCTATCTTAAAAGTTTATATGTTGCATTTAATTTCTGGTAGTTGGCTCAACTTAGAATCATAGAATAATTTGTGTCACAGGTCTATCTACCTCCTTACAGGGCACTACCTTAACATCATGTTATCCACAGCCAAATACAATGGTGGTGCTTGAAACTTTTTGAAAAGTGGCAAAATCTATTGCAACTTATTCCATTTTCCCAATACACCTGACATTGTCTTAGCTGGTGCTGGTCCTCAGCATTTGCTCCGTGTGCTGTTCTTGTTTGTCTCTAAATTTCCCAAGATTTTCCAGCTCTCAGCAATACGGATTCTCATGCATGTTTATGCTACTATCGTCAATAACCTCCATATGCTTACTTCTGAACAGTGACTTCTTTTTCTTGGAAAATTAACTCAGTCTCTTGTAGCAGTTTCTGAGTGTTTTTGTTCCAGCCATAATCCAATCTCTTATCAGAGACCAATCAAAAAACTGCAAGACAGGCTCTTCAGCTTCATCTTTAACAGCTTTATTTAAGTAACGTCACACTCCTTTTTAAATCCTTTGAAAATATTTCATGTTTACATAGAGTACGATGCATTCTTTTCACTTCTGAAGCACATTTTCATAGTTAATAGTTGAGTCAGAAGGATGCCAGAAAACTCAATTTGGAAAAACAAAACATTTTGAATTGCTTTTACTGTAGCCAGTGATTGCTTGCAGCCAATGTTTGCAGACTAAAAATTTCATGTATTTCTATCAGTTTCCATATTTCTAGACAATCTCAAAGGTTGGAGATTCCACAACAGCTTAGAGACCTTTTCCAGTATTTCACTATCTTCATGATGCAAAACTTTTTCCTTTTATTTAATCATAATTTCCCATGTTGCAACTTGCTTCCACAAGCTCTGATCTTATTGTTGTACATCTCCAAGAAGAGAGTCTCTCTGTCTCCTATACCCCTTCCTATTAAGTACTTCTAGGTAGCTATAAGATGTCCCTTTTGCCTTCTCAGTTTAAGGCTGAACAAACACATTTCTCTCAGGATCTTCTTGTATCTCATGTCCTCTAGCCCTCTAACCATCTATGTGGCCTCCACTGGAATCACTCCAGCATGTCCATGTCTTTCTTGTACTGCAAAGCCCCAAACTGGACACACAACTCCAAAAGGGGTCCTGCGAGTATTGAATAGAGGGAACCTCCCTCAACCTGTTGACAACATTATTGTTAATACAGCTCAATATGCTGTTGATTTTCTTGCCATACAAGAACAGACCATTGGCTCACACTGAATGTGTTGTCCACAAGCACCCCTAGGTCCTTTTCTGCAAAATTGCTTTCTATCCAGTCAGCCCCCAGTGTGTGCTGTTGTCCTGGTCCCCTCTGAAATTCAGGGCAGTCTCCCATGGGATCCTGTCAACTAGTCCCCCAAACAAGCTCAAATCTGTTCTCCTGAAGTCCAGAGCTGTAATTCTGCCATTTATCTTGTTCACTTATCTGAATATGATTGTTTTAGCAAAAGCTGATGTCAACTTTCATGTCCTGCATGAATTCTTTCTTTTTGGTGAAAAGCAGACACAGCAGTGTCTCCCCTAGTCAGATCACTGATCTCCCATGTCAAAAAATTGTCCTTGATGCTCTCTGAAAACCTCCTGCATTGCAAATGGCCTCAGGTTACCCTTCTAGGAAATGTTAGGATGGTTGACTAGGACCAGTGATGCTTCTTCCATCTGTCTAAAGAAAGCTTTATCTACTCCCTCTTCTTGATCAGATGATCTGGAGCAGGTGTCCTCCATATGACCCTTCTTGGTATCTCCTCTGATCCCTACCCATAAGCTCCTAATCATCTTGTCATAAATTCTAGGACAAAACATGCATTCAAGCTGCATTTCACATTGAGGGGGGTGTGACACTTTTTTCTTGCCTTTCTACCTGTCCTTTTAGGAAGGTGTTACCCACCCATTTCAGTTCTCCAGCCATAAGACCTATCCCCCATATATGTGACATCATAACCCTGCAGCCTTCAGACTAGTAACTCCTGTTATTTCCCATGCTGCATGTGTTCATGTGCAGGCACTTGAGATAGAATCATAGAATCATTAAGGTTGGAAAAGACCTCTAAGATCATCGGGTCCAACCGTCAACCCAACACCACCATGCCCACTAAACCATGTCCCTAAGCGCCGCATCTACCCGTCTTTTAAATA
>NW_008824754.1:3800836-3815270 GCF_000699105.1 Pygoscelis adeliae | reverse complement strand
CTCCAGCACCTCCATGTCCTTCTTGTAGTGAGGGGCCCAAAACTGAACACAGTATTCGAGGTGCGGCCTCACCAGTGCCAAGTACAGGGGCACGATCACTTCCCTGCTCCTGCTGGCCACACTATTTCTGACACAGACCAGGACACCTTTGGCCTTCTTGGCTGCCTGGGCACACTGCCGGCTCATGTTCAGCCGGCTGTCGACCAGCACCCCCAGGTCCTTTTCCTCCAGGCAGCTTTCCAGCCACTCTTCCCCAAGCCTGTAGTGCTGCATGGATAGATTCATCATTGGTCTTTTTCAAGTGAAATATGAGACCCATGACCCCTGCCATCAAGCTGTCCCTTTGAGCTTCCCTATACCTCTACTTCTCATCAGCCTGTGGTCATCATCCCCCGATACATTTCTCTTGAAGACCTCCTCACTGGGTCAGCAAGCTGGCTTGCAAAGATGCTTTTGCCTGACTTTGTCAGATGGATCCCATCTCTCCCCAGAAGTCCTTTTTCCTCCGGGACGATCCCATGGTAATTATGTCCAAGGTTCTGCCTGAAACACCGGCTGTAAAACCGGGTGTTGTTCTGAAAGATAACATCCACTCCTACCTAAGTCTTTCCTCTTGACTAAAAAGAACAGCTCTGGACCCCCATGCTCCCTTCTAGAGGCTTGTAGTTACTCTTTGTATACTCAGGATCACTTGATACTTAGCAGTATCAGGCCACATGGATGAGAAACAATGTGTAATCATCTAAAGTCTGGATGGATTTTAGCAGTCTGTGCATCATCCTAGATTCAAGCCTCAACAAGTGATGAACCTCCTGAGTCAGCAAGCCTGGCTGGCAGATGAGTGTTTCTGTCTTCTGTAGAAGTCTGTAGCCATGACCATCCACCCTTTCCTCTGGATGCCAACATGTGGATCAGTGCCTGCTGGCCCAGATGCCTCTCCTGAAGGAGTATGCTCCTCGTCATTTGTTACAGACACATCTGTAAGTGCACATTTGACATCTGCAGGCAGAGAAAAAACCTTTTTTCCATTACTAAAAGCCACAAACTTCCATACTACAATCTGGCAGTCTCAATGCTCCTGTCGTTTCGACATAGTCTCTAATTACCCCTCCTTCCATGCAATATGGGATTTAGATCCTGGGTCTCCACAGTTTTTGCAAACAATCTGTTATTCTTTTTTTGTTCTACTTGATACTGCACAGTCGGCTCTGCTCACCTCCTCCAACAGCCCTTTTACCTGGTAGCTCAGTGCCTCAACCAGAGCTCACCTCCCACCTGCAAGACTGAGACCCTGCAAAGTACTGGGGCAGTCAGACCAGTCCCTGTGACATCTCATCACCTCAGTTTCACCAACTGGCTGTTCAGCACATCTCCGGAGCAGCACCTCTGGGCCATCTTTCACAGCTTTGTCCACGTAAACTACTGGGTCATTTCCATACATAAATCTACATATATATGACAATTCAAAACTTTGTGGTACAAGACCCACCTCCTCGGCAGCTATATTGGGTTCTCTTATAAAAAGGAGTTTGTTCTGATTTTTCTTATTTAGCGATATCCAGGAAGCTACAACACCTCTAGTGGGATATGGATATTTTTCACATTTTATTACTTGTTAGCGGTAGTTCAGAAGCAACTGTTGTGATCTGTCTGGGGGTAACTCTTAGAAACTTCAAAAGAGTGCAGAATACATCTGATCACCTCTTGCAATTACTTGGTAACAGTGTGCCACACTCTGTTCTGATGATAAAACCAAGCGATAGTTACAGTCTTTTAAATATAAAATGGTCTGGGCTCCAACCAGCATAGGTTCCCCCTACCCCCACTGTGTCTTGGGAGAGCATTTAAGATCTTTTGCTTTTCCTTTGATGACTAAAATTTTACCCAACAATAGAAGTAGATGAAAATTCCCACAGCCCACAATTGTCCATATTTGCAAGACTTTAAGCACAATACAGAGCATACATGATGAATTGCCTGATACTGACAGTGTTAGGTAGCATTGGATATTTTGGATTATGTGCTGATGAGCTATGACTGCAGCTTATCTCACTGATCATAATTTCTTCACTACCTTCTGCTTCCCCAGCTGTTGTATTTGCTGGTTGCTGCTTACCTTGGACTGTAAGCTCTTTGGGGCATGAAGTACTTTTCAGGTACTGCTGTATAATGTGGGACCAATCTGTGTTATAAGTTACCCTCTCTGTTAATGTAGCAGAAGATAAGTGATCATATTAGCACCTACCTTTGCATGTCAGTTGTCCTCAAAATCTAAATTTACTTGTATTATTTACTGAAGGACCTTTCTCCTGAAAGCGTATTTTAAAATCACCTTGGATCTTGCAGAGAGTAAGACCCTGATCTTACTAAGTCCCTCGGAAGTTCCAGATTGCCGATATAACGGGTTGAAGTGGAATGGCCCAAGAGCTCAACACAGCTCCCAGAAAGTTTAAAGAAAGGACAAGTTTAAAGAAAGGAGGAGCCCAAGGAATTCAGAGAATCCCAATTCCATTCTTTCTAATGAGGTGCAACACTGCGTATAACACACAAAAATCTCAAGTGCATTCACGTATAAACCAGTTTCGAAAGTCAGGATTTCAAAATACCACAAGAATTTCTATAATACATCTTTGAGTGCACTTTTCTAAATATCCAGCTTATATTTCCATTTTCCTTTCATCCTTCTAGGATTATGAACTTTTTTCTCTCTCCTCTTCCTTTCCTTTCCCCACACATACTTAAAGTTCTTTAAAATTTCTTGGGCATTATTTTGTATCTCTACTTCAGAAACTTTACATGTCATTTGTCTAAAATTGTCTTTTTCTCTGTCTGATTTAAAGCCCCATTGCTACTCTCATCTCTTGTAAGAATCCATAATGCACAATAACTTTCTATGCTTCGAGGCTTTTAAGACTTCTATTTAAATAACTTTCTGGTGATGGACTTAGTTACTGGAAGTTCTGGAATTAAAAAGATGCACTTTCCTGTCAGAGCAGCAAGGTTGGGTATGCCTAGCTGAAGCTCTTAGCACTCTAAAACTGGTATCACTAATTGATGACCTAATATACCATCAGATTTTCCAGAGCATGTTTCCATTTGAATTTCAGACACAGTCAAAGTTCATTTTAGGCTTATCAAGCTGAAGCATGCCCTACTAGGATCAAATTCTGCATGCAAGGAAATTGCTTACTGAAGTTCTCATCAGCCCATGTTGTACATATCTACAGGGTCATCAGTAATATAAATAAAGATTATATGGAATATGCTCAATGGCCACAAACATTCATATTCCAGTGGTATTATACTGTTTATGATAATATTCACAATTACATTAGAGAGTTTTAACCTAGAAAAGGGATATACATTAAATGTAAATCAACAGCTAACTGGTGGTCATTGGGATTAAATTTGCTTAATAGTTTATTCCATGATTGCAGATTATACATTGTTGATATATTTAATGTCTAGTATTACCTATGAAAACAGATGAGACTAGCCACTGCTGCAGAAAAAAAAAAAATATTGGGTTAAACAGAGTAATGATCTGATCCAATGTATTTATCCTTATAACCCTATGTCTTCTGACATAAATTGTGGCACTCCTCTGAGTCGTGTTAAAAAGGGACAGGGTTGCCTTGTCTTATAATGGTAGACTTATAGTGATATGTTTTGTAATGGACAAAATCTTGTTACTATCTAGCATTTTACAGAACATTATGGAAGAGTAAAAGTGTTGCAGGAATTACTAGGGTTTTTTTGCTTAAAATTGTAACACTGGCTTGGAATGACAATCTGCCTTCCTAAATTCCATCTGGAGTTTCCCCTGAATAAATATTCCTTTCTTCTCAAATTTGTGAGCTAATTATTCAATGATATTGCTTTGTGATGTTAAACAGCTGTTGTGTTTCACCCCGAAAAGTTCATTTCATTGATGGGTGAAGCAGTTCTTTCATTTAAGTTTTATTTTAAAAATGTCTTAGGTACCTTGAATTAAATGCAATATATGCATACAAGAAAATACTATATATTTTATCACCTGTAATGGAAGTAAGGTCTTTGTAGATGACAGATATTATTAAACCTATAGACGCCGCTGAAAAGGTTTTTAATATAACAGTGTTCTGGAAAAGATTAAACCAAAAATGACTATACTAGGATCCCACAGATATAAATAAAGTTGTTTTTCTGGGAAAGCACCTGCTTTTATATATTGATGAGAAATTTCGCAGGGGCATATTTTGTCCTCAGACACTCATGCATAAATCAAATTGATTTCAATAGAAATTGTGAGTGCATATTTGGTTGCTTTTACTGGAGCAGCAGTATTGCAGAGGCTTCTGTAGAGATTCCACAGCTAGATTTGCTTTTAACCTTAAAATCCCCATTTTACACTTGAATTGACAATTTTAGCTTCCAGATCTGACAAAATCATCCAGAGGGAAATAAAATCTCCCATGAAGAGCAGGAGCCTGGCAGAGTGTCCTAGAAAGAGTATCAGCTTGCTCTGTTCCTACACCCTTCCCCAGGCATCTGCTCCAGGCCTCTTTCAGAGCCAGGATGCTGGGATAGGGGACCTTTGTTCTAACCCGACACAACCATTCTTATTTCAGCATGCAATGAAGATTTTTTAAATGAGTATATTCTTTTAAACTTTTATGGATCAAACATAGCACTCTCCTTCCTTTTGTAAACTTTGTCTTGTCACTCTCAACTTCTTGTTTTCTGGACTGTGAGACACCACAGTCTATAGGTACCTCCTTTAACAGGTAAGACACAGATCATTATACCACTGCCAGACCTTGTCCACTGCTGTTTTTCTACTTTCCTTTCCCTAACTTGCCTTTTTCTGCATATAGACCCCCCACACTTCACCCTGTCAGATGTATCCATTATCAAATTAGAGAGTATGGATATAACTTCTCATCTCAGCACACTCTTCAGCTTGCCCTCTCCAAGCTTACAACTGAGGACATCAGAGTGAAGTCATGTACAGGACAGCAGTCTTAATTACAGTAATTGTATAAGAAAGAAAAAAATAGGCTGAAAATAAACCAAAACCTAACTTCACATATCTCAATTTAAACTCCTCTGAAAGCAATTTTGGTTTAGTACAGAGATGAAAATGAAAACTGAAGGAAATATTTATCTGTTCTTGCTGTTTGATGATCTCTTAGTTATATTTTCTTTGAACAAGACCAGTTAAAACCACCTAGTCGGACTTTCTTCACACACCTTGGCCTTGGATACTATCCCCCAGACCCTGCTCCACACCCGGTGTATTTTTTTGGAATGGTGCCTGCTTTTAGCATATTCAAAATTTTGTCTGAAAGCTGAACACAGCAATGGTTCATTTAGCGAGACCTGAGTATTTCTTTGACAGCACTTTTCTCAACAGAATCAAACTATCCACTGTGACCTCAATTCCCCTACAACCGCACCTCAAATTCAATGCATTGCAGAACACAACAGGTCATTTGAGATGGATCATTGACAGCCCATGGCCTAATGACTTCATTTGGCTCTGCAAAAATAAAGACAAAGACGACAGTAACAACACTTTGTTTCTATGAGCTCTACATATTAAACAACTGAGAATGCTTTGAGAATGCTGCTTGTCCCCCACTTTATGCTTCTTGATGGTGCAACTAACATGATTTTTACCATTTTAACTTTTATCGGAGAGCAATCCATCACAGCCAAGAACTGTCCCTTCGAGAATCCTTATCTGTCTGAAATATCCCACTGAAGGCTACTACCATATTAAAAGAAAATATTGCAAATCCATTAATTAACAAGATTTAAATTCATTTTTATGTGTTGTATTATTCAATCTGGAGTTACTTAACTGCTTACAGAAATCTGAGTAAGTTCACCGATTCAAATTCATCAATTTGTGTATTTTTTGTAGTGGTCACTGACCTCTGACCTACCAAAGTATCGCCTTAGATAATAAAGACTGTTTAAAGACTACAATCACCTCTTTATTGTGTGCATCTAGATGTTTTGCTCCAAAAACTGTCCTTACAAGACCAGTAAGGTCACTGGAGAGCCATGTCTCAGCTCACTCTATGGCTGAACTCGATGATCCTAAAGGTCTTTTCCAACCTAACTGATTCTACGATTCTATCCATTCACTGCTTAAACTTTAAGCAATTATTGGTTGACATTCAAACTAGGTTACATTTTAAGCTCTACTGTGCTTTGTACACTCCCTTCTGGTAATGATGATGGATGAAATCTGTCAGTCAGTCAGTTTGTACATGGAGTATTCTACCTACTTGACTTCCATAACGGCGTCATCAGCCATGCTGGAACTTTATTGCCAAAGGTCAAATGTCTTGTTACAGTCATCTGGTGTATCTTGGCTCTCATGGGCTACTTTGATGGAATTTGAACAGAAAAAGGTCTAGCCTGAAATATATCCGTGGTCGGAGTGAATTACTGAGATTAGTGTGGGTCAGAGAACAATGAAAAGAACCATCGCAGTTTTCTCGTTTTGCTTATATTTATTATTCCTCATAAGATACTGACACTGTAAAGTCCTGGTATTAGATCTGGCTCTTCCTAAATACAATAACTTCAGTGATGAGAAGGACAAGGCCAGTGTTAAGATCTGTCCATATAAAACTTTCAGTCAGTGGTCATACCAGATGATTTGGCCTCCAAGTGATCCACTAATCAGATACTTGATGGCTTCTGGTTAGGGAAAATAAGCTAGATGTGAAGCATGCCTACTGTATTCTCCTATTCACCGTGAGCTATTGTTTTGCTTGGATTGTTTCTGCTTTAAGAAAGGAGATTAACCTGTGCTCGCTCTTGGATTTTTCTTCAGTATTCTGGCACTGTTCCAGTGGCAGTAATTACCTTTTAGCTAAAACTATATACTCGTGGACTCACAATATCCTTTCCTACTTCTCCCTAACTTTTATAGCCGCATCATTGCATGCCTGTACCTAGCTGCCGTCTTCAGAGCTGAGAACCACCAATGTGAGCAGGACCCCAAAATTATTCAAGACAGGAAATGAGACTCCCTGTTATATCAAAATGGAAAGGGAAGGAAATGAAATGGTCTACAGTTTTGCATCTAGACACCATTACATTACATTCAAGGAGTTTCACACAGTGAATGTAATATACTATCTAGCAGGTGAGTAAAAGGAATGGAAATCAGATTTACTGTGTTCTCTGCTGATTCCAATAGCACTGATGTTGAAGATATTGATGGGAACTTTGTTAAGACTCTCTGTGCCCAGGTCTATCCATTTGTATAATAATACTAGTGTTTGCAAATGTCTCTGAAAACTTCATATGCAAACCCCAGGATTGTAACCTGGGGACTATTGTTAACAGTGACTGTTGCTTAGACACATCACTGTGGTCCCCAAGCAGCTCCAAGCTGAATTCCCTTTCACGTCCTAGTGAGTCTTTCTTTTCAACTTCTAATGACTCTGAAAGAGTCATGCATAATAAATACATGATTCACAGACAGCTACTTAGCCTGCTGTCTAACAAATCTCTAATTTGTTATCTAGTAAATATAGTAACACTTAAAATACAGAGACTCAATCAATGAATCTCTCTCCCTGTCTTACGTACCTGGAATACACAAAATGCAATATACTGCTGCTATCCATGGGCCAGCCACCTCCGATTACAGTATATATACATGAACCATCATTAAAAAAAAATTACAAAGAGCACTAAAATGCTGAAGCAAACAGCCATTTAAACATATTATTAGTTGTCCTCTTCCTGCCTCCTCTCCTGTGATGTCCTCCTATGACTGCCCCCCAAAAGGGAAGAAAAGGGAGTCAATCTTCTGCAGCAAAAACCTGGATCTCGGCCAGATTTCAGGGTGTGATCCTTTTTTTTTTATTACAATAGGACCAGGTAACCCTGCTTCAGATTGGCAGGAGAGAGTGCCATGCAGCATGTATACATATTGTAATTCTCTATGACAGACATTGTGGGTTACAAGGTGAAAGTGGGAAGCTACAAAAGTTAATAATCCCCAATGGGGATATTTGAAGATTATCCAGTCTGTGTGTGGAATTCAACAGAAATATTCTTCTATATTCCTGAAAGAGTATTAGAAAACCCAGAATATATTTCATTTCAGGGACTGAACAAAGCAACTTCTAGTGGTCCCTTTCAACCTCAACCATTCTGTGATCTGTGTGGTAGCATCTTCCTTGAGTTTCCAATGATAGGCTGAGGCTCTGTGTGTCTGCAGGAAATTTTTATATGATTGGGATACAAAAATCAAGAAATCTGAATCCTGCAGGTGCTGACTAATGCTACCAATGAGTTTCTTCAGTAGGAAATGTGCTGTTCTCTGCTTGGGGTAAAGAAGACACTGTATGGTACCTGATAAAACATATTAAAGTTAGAACATGCTCCCTTAAGTGCATAGTAGAGATGTTCTTAGGGTTGATAGTTTTATCTCACTATTCAGTTTCATTACACTGAATCAATCATCTCCAGGGGGTTGGTTTTAGACAGCTCAGAAATTTCTGATTTCAGGAGTACCTGTGAATATTTTGCAGGGTTTTAATCTGCATGGGTCCATGATCCTTTCCCTCTGTTTTGTTTGAGTTTTGGAACTGAAAATAAGAAAGCTTTTCAAAGCCTTTGTTTTGCCTGGCTTCATGTCAAACCCCTGCAGAATTCTGCATTCAGCATACATTTTCATAAGATGACCTGGGTTTCATGAAATTAAAAAGATTTGTCAGCTTTCAGAAGATGTGCAGCTGAGATACCAGTTTGTAACTATATCTGAAACGTGGTAGTCAGCTGAGCTCATGTTTCATTGAAAACATTATTCTCAGCATTGTGTCTTTAAAACAGTATGCTTTGCCAAAGAATGCTGAAAATGGTCTGTTTGAGATTAAAAAGCAAACCAAACCAAATGAAATAAAAATTACAACACTACTACCCAGCCTAATCAAACTCTTTTCTCAGTGCTGTTTTTGCCATGACTCTCAAAATATTCAACACCTTTCTGCAATGACACCAGTCACCTCTTCTGCGGTCAGTTCTTCACCATTTTTTTTTTTTTTTTCAAATCACTGGAAGAGGCTAACTATTGGGAGGAAAAATGCAATTGAGAATAATAGTTAAAAAAAACCCAAACAAACCAGGCATGCCTTTCCAGTGCTTGGTTGTTGAGTATTGGGATAAAGAAGAGTTATAGATTGGGTAGCCAACTAGGAAACACCATGAGCACTTGCTCTGAACTCTCAGAGAGAAGATTTTTTTTTTTGAAAGGACATCAGTCCTACTGATAATGAATCAAGTTCATTTCCAAAATCCTTTACATGTTTTGTTTTGTTTGTTTGTTTGTTTGTTTGTTTGTTTTCTTCAATCTACCTTTTTTTTTAAGCTCTTCAGAGAAGCTAGAGAGAGAAACCTTTGCTGATGATTTTGGTATAAATAAATCATTAAATGATAAAAGCACTATTTCATAGATATATTTAGGATAGCAATGAGATACGGAGAGTGGATGGTGGCTAAAATATTTCTGAAGTTCTGAAGTGAGACCACAAAGTTTTGAAGCGGTAAGGAGAAGGTTTGAGTTTATTGTATGCTACCAAAGAGCAAAGGGCTGTTCGCATGGCTGCAACAGTTTTTCCAGGGTTCATATAAGTGTCTTTGCATCAAATCCAGGTCCACCTATAATTGATACAACCCAGAATTTCCACATTTGGAGAAGTTCATTAGTTATATTTAACAGGAAGTGAAGCTTAATGGGATAGTTGATTACATGGACACGAAGGATTTTTCCTGAAGCAGAGCACAGCTGTAAACAATGAAGTGTTTTAATGCTGATGTGGTGAGATTAGAGAGCTGTTAGTGAAATCCCCATTTAAGAGTACTTTGTGCATGAATTCTGTGTGGTGGGAATCTCTATACCCCAGAGAAAACTAGTTAGCATAGAGTTAAATACACACATATATATTTATAATACAAACCCACATATATATAAGTATCAGTTTTCTGATAGACGAAAGGAAGCCAAACTAGAATGCAAATGTAACTTTTGGCACAGAGACCATGTCAACCCAAACAGACTAAAATTAGCTGATGATTTTCCAAGTACAAGTTTACATATAAAAAGAACAAAGCAGTTCAATTCTACATTTGCTGACTGGAGACCAATTTACCCCAGAGGGAAGAGAACTTCTTGAGTATGGCTGTTGTCCAAATTATTATGATTAGGAGAAACTAAATGAGATTTTACTTTGGTCATGCAAAAAGAGCTATTTTTCTTTTCGGCTTTTACCTGATGAGTAGGTTGCAAATTCTGTATCCAGTGGACTTAAAATAGTAAGGATTCATTAACAAGATTTAAAGTGACAAAGTAATGCTGTTTCTTATCAGGAAACTTGTTTGGGGTTGATTTAAATGCTGTTTTAGCCACTAAGTCTATGCTGGCTAGGAACTGTGATAGAGAGTTGTGTTTGACATCTTGTCGCGCAGTTCTGTATTGCCACTAAAGAGACCTTTCTTCATCAATGGATGTGTGATACAACCCTGAATGTTGTATGCTTTGGTCAGGTATATAGCAAGGTATTGTGTTTTCCGTGTTCAGCCTTTTTTTCTTTTTGTGAAAAACAGTTGACAGGGACACCACCACACCCCACACCCCCCCCAAATTACTTCCCTTGGTTTAGACAAAAGCAAAATAAAGAGTGAGAGAAAGAGTCATATTCGTTTTTCTTTGAAATGATTTCCTGTGGTTTCAGGCGATTCCTTCCCACTGTAGAAATGGATCATGAAATTCTAAGTTAAGAGTGATTTTTAGGGATCGACCTGCCTTTTTCAGCACCCTTGAATCAAAAGATGAAAACAACAAATGACTTGCAATGAGAAGGACTAATTGTGGATGTAGATGTTCCACTCTATCCACACTAGACATTAATTATAAATCCTCTCTTTGATAGCAAGTGTCTGATCTAGCATTGACTGAAGTCTATGAAAGAGCTGCCATTGACTTCAGAAGTTATTAAACCAACATATAGTTGCAGCACGTGGCGAGGAAAGACTATACTTCAGATACGAGTTTTTCATTAACCTTGGGAAGATAATTAGCTTTCTCACTCCCATCCTGCAGTGACAAAAAACAAAGGACTTGAATCAATCTTCCCATGTTAGGAATGACATTTGTTCTATTCCTAATTACAGTTAGGAGAGGAAACATGCTCTCCTATTCCCAGCTTCTGTCTCTGATTTACTACAGTTTCTTGTGAAAGTACTTTAGTGTGTTTCACCTTGGATTGTTATTTAAGAAATGAGGCACCATACTCTTACACACTTTATGTGTAAGTGTCATGAAACCTTTCGCTGAAAATCCTACTTAAATGTAAAACAAGAAAACAAACCTCCTTGGAATTGTCCCAGCAATATGTCAAAAGCAGAGGACAGCTGAGGAGAAGGGTGTTGTGTATGTGAAGGAGAAACTACAGTTTTGGCTTTTTTCCTCTATATTACTTACACACACAGAAACACACATGCACAAGCACAGACTTGGGGGGGGGCATCACAGAGGAAGTGGGAGAACTTATGCTTGATATGAGTATCTCAGCAAAATCTAACTAACGCCGACTGGCCAATTCCAAGTCATTTAAAATGGCAAAAAAAAAAAAAAAAAAAATTCCATGACATAGTCAATCACCCCTTTGGTAGGTCCATTCTAGAGCATAGGTAAAATCAAGTCAAGGGAAAAATTGTTAGGTAGTAAACCCCTGAATGCAAATTGGCTGGTACTGAGTTACTTAAATAGAGCTTTTAAAGTATTTGCTTTTGCTCTTTAATACAAATTTCACTCAGAAGCGCTGTACTTATAGAGAATACTTCCTGACCTTGGTGTTACAAATAAAACAGATTACTTTACTGCAGACAGTAATTAGACAGAGAATCGTTAGTAAAATGCTGCTATAAACTGTATGCTTGCTGGAGGAACAAAGAGTCTATACAGTGCTTTGCAGAATTGCTATTTCCTGTCCCTTTTGAACACGCATTACCCGTTTTCTTCATCCATCTATCAAAAAGATTCCCATGCACATACTGAGTGGATGTTTACTATAGTCTGTTAAACCTCAGAGCTCAGCTCATGGGAAGTGCACATCTGCTTGCTGAATATGATGATGCTCAAGTGATGATGGGGTTCTTGACATAGGGAAATAAAATAGTGATCTGCTTTGTCAAAGCATCCCATAAATAACACGCTACAAGCAAGTGAGCACTGCCTTAATAAGAGAATTAAGAAATGACCCTACACAAATTTTCCCTGATTCCAGACTTTGAGTGTAAGTATGTAATTATGGCTGTATCACACAACAAAAATACATTGATTTATGCAAACTTTTACTTTCCAAACCCCAAAGCACTTTATGAGCTGTGCATAAACAGGAGCAGTTTCACTTATGACTAAATGCAGCAATCTCTGCAGTAGAGCACTGCATCTGTTAATTAAGGTACGTGTGTAGCCCAAATTTCTTTTTACAATACCCTCATGTGCCATCTCCATATCTCAGGCTGGGAAGTAAGGCGGTGAGGTTGCCATTAATCTCCACAGGCTCAGGATTTCTCCCAGAGAGATCAGGAAACTAGATTAAATCTATATAGAGATCTCATGGCAGTGCAAATAGTAGACACAGCCCAAAGTCCTGTGTTGAGAAGACTCCCCTTCCCTATCAGGACACCAAAAATAGTGCTGGTGAGTGGTATTAAACTTCCAACCTGCAACAACGATTTTCTTTATTCTGCTAGGAGATGAGTGGCGTTTGGCCTCTGAAAATGTTCATTGAGTACTGGGAGGTAGGGCTTTTCGAGCATCATAATTGATAGATTTGTAATTAACAAGCTATGCAGCAGGAAGAAAATCATTGCATGATGACTAGATTACAAACCGAGTCCTTTCATCCTGCTGCTTGTGATTTTGCAATGGCTCTGATTGTAGCTTCTCTGCCATTTGCATATCTTCCTAAGAATTTGAGGTGCATGTTGATTTCATATTTTATCTCATTTTGATGTGTTGCAGGTGCTTGTCAGTGACTACCAGAATTTCTATTACAGTCAGCTTTTATTTATTGAAATATTTGTGCAGAATAATACACCGCCGAAGCATGACATGATTCCATCTTAATCCTACTATGTGGAAAGACTTACAGAAGGCATTGAATGCACTATACAGGAGAGGAGTTTCGGTCTGATGGTTACAGGTAGATGGGTGGGGAATTTTTTTACTGCAGACAGCATATGGGAGAGACTTTAAGAGTGGTTTTGCATCCATTTGTATTCAGTAGGCTATCTATGCATATGATTAATGTTGCCTCCCCTTCTCCCTCAGTTGCTGCCTTTGCCTCGTGATTAACACCAATCTAGTGTCTTGTCACCACTGAGGCATCAGTGGGACTTCAATATGACAGACGCCCTCATGGCAAACACACTCAAGACTGACTGGAGCTAAAAACCCAGTCTGCAGAGTTGGGAAGTGTTGACAGCTGTGGAAAGGTATCATGGGGTACCATGTGCTATTAGGTTATTTGATCTTGCGCTTCGAGGTAAGATTTTGGGCTGGTGACTTAGGACTATTACTCCAACTCATTATTTGTCAGGTTTCTTCACTTTCTGGAACCTGGGTTTCTTCACTGACACTGACGATAAGATCAAAATATCCAACCATTTGACATATGAATCTTTATTAATTCAAGTGTTTGTAGAACTTTAGGATCTTTCCATGACGATGCTTGTAGAAAATGACTAGCAGGTGTCTAAGAGTATTTTCACAGAACTGTAAGAACAGCAAGCATCACAGGCTATTTTTTAACGGTCTTTTCATCTTATATTCCATTCACTCATTTCTATTTGTTATTTTAGGGCTCAGTTCTGCAATGACATAAAGACAGGCAAATCAGTGAGACAAAAACCTTACAGAACGACTTATTTGGATCTTCTTTTGGGACATAAGAATTTGGTACAGAGTGATGATAAGCGGGCATTGATGTAGTACAAAAGAATCTGTATAAAAGAAATGCTACACTATGAAAAAAATTAAGAAAAGTGTGCTTAAGAATTTGACTGCCCTGCTTATATCATGTTAATAAAAAATGTTGCTAGCATAATCTTCAGTTTAGAAGATTCATGAAAGCACTCAAATTCCCTTTTTTCTACCCTTTTGACTAATAACATGGAACAAAATGTTAATTAACAACTCTCAGCACTCTATTTTGTAGTTTTACTCAGTCCTAGAAAGGTCTTTGGATAGCAACAGGACTGTCACTTCAAGAAGGAATGAAGATTAAAGTCACCTTCAGCCAGCCAGCTCAAACTCTAGTATGTGGTTGGTGCATATGGGGGAATGTTGTGGTTTAACCCCAGCCGGCAACTAAGCCCCACCCAGCCGCTCGCTCACTCCCCCACAGTGGGATGG
>NW_008824754.1:3790504-3800650 GCF_000699105.1 Pygoscelis adeliae | reverse complement strand
CCCAGCTTTATATGCTGAGCATGACGTCATATGGTGTGGAATATCTCTTTGGTCAGTTGGGGTCAGCTGTCCCGGCTGTGTCCCCTCCCAACTTCTTGTGCCCCCCCAGCCTGCTCGCTGGTGGGGTGGGGTGAGGAGAGGAGCAGCAAAGGCCTTGACTCTGTGTCAGCACTGCTCAGCAATAGCGAAAACGTCCCTGTGTTACCAACACTGTTTTCAGCATAAATCCAAAACACAGCCCCATACTTGCTACTAGGAAGAAAATTATCCCAGCCAAAACCAGAACAGGGGATCACACTAATTAGTTACACATGGATTATGCTACTTTATGCATTAGCCAATGATGCATGTTACCATTTTTTGCCTTTTCACTATTTTTCGAGGCTGGGAGAGGGTTGTACTTATTTTTCCATGTGTGTTGGCTAGCTGCAAAGCCACTGGTTTTACACACAAGTATAGTTGGAAATTTGCTGGGCTTTTTTTTCTTTTTTTTAATATCAGTTAAGTTTGGTTACTCCAGTGAGGACATTTGCTTTACAAAAACTGGCATTATCTGATTTTTTTTTTTTTAATAAAAAAAGGTCTTTCAGGAGTTTTAAAGATTTTTCTTGTGCATCAATAACAAGTTACATTCAAATCAGCAGTTCAAATCAGCAATCACTTTTAGGAATATTAGTCTTTTATTATTTTTTCTCTTTTATTGTTTCCTGGCCATGATGAAGTGTGAATTTAGCTATAATTATGCCATTTTTATTATTAACCAAGTAGAAGACACTAAATATTCATATTTCAAATGTAAAACCAAACTCAGGAAATCATAAATAATGCTTAAATCTTTTTCATTTCAGTAACGATAACAAATATATTAGAAATGTGGCTTCTTTATTAGAAATGACTAAATTTGAAAGAACAGGATTATATGTTTTTCCTGAAGAAACTCTCTGTGATATAAAAATAAACCCATGCTTTTTTATGCTCTGCATTAGTAACTGCACCTAGAAATAATACAGACAGTTGTGGTAGAATATACATCATACAAACTCATTTATAAACAAATCTAACTTTATATATGGGAATTATGACAAAAGGGAGGTCTTTTGCAAGATAACTCATTTTTATAGAGGAAATGGCTCAGATGCACTTGACAGTTTTTTGAAAACAACAAAATCAGACTTTGTCCACCAGCTCAAGAGGGATTTTTGGCAAGCCTGGTTTTATAATGTGCCAGGGCGAGCTACTCCCTCTGCCACATGCACTGCACCAGTAACAGTAAATGAGTTGGGGAGGGCTTTTATTTGCAGGAAGCAATGACAGTGCCAGGACCACTGAATTTTTAAAAAGAAGAAGAAGAAGAAGAAGAAGAAAAAAGTGTGCTTTCTTTGCCCCTGCTCTAATGTGCTGACATGCCAGAGTCACTTTAACAGATCAACAAAATACTGTTCGCAGATATTGAACCTGCCTTTTACATGCTCAGTGGTACATTTTCAACCACCCACTCCTAGCATTCCCCTTCATTTGCCTGCAGAATTTAATCTCACACACACACAGTAAATTTGATGGACAACTTATGCTGGATTCTCTCCCTAACAGGTTATTGCATCAGACAGCGAGATTCAGAGTATTACAATTTGTTGCCCTGCATCTCACAAGGAACCGTTATACCCACAGAAATGCTTTCACAGACTATGCTACCCATAACGTCTTGGAGCAACCTTTCTGTCCTTCCTCCTCATTTGACTGACCCATACTCATAATTTCCTCGCCATTTTCCTTCAGAAATTTTCTATTCCCTTTGTTTCTCTGTAGGTACTTTCTCTGGAGCTAATGTCCCTTTGAAAATATTACTGTCTTTATATTTTAAGTCTAAAATGGTGTGTATGAGGGGGTTCACTGCTATCTTCAAGTGTGCATTCATACAGTGCCTTATTGTTGACAACCAGAATACATTATTTCTCCCCTTCCTATTGTTCTCACTATTTGGCTGTATTTTCCAGGAGGCTCATCCTTATTAGGTACTCAGTTTCTATTACTAATAAGGCTTAAGCTAGAGATATTGCCACTCATCTCAGTGCTTTGGGCACAATCCTGAAGCAGAAAAGCATCGGAGTACCATTGAATGATGAACTTCGGGCATCGAGTTTGAGTGTCTTGTTGAATGCCACAGAAATGATCCCTGCAAGGACATGGTTAATATTCAGAGGTGTGTGACCTCTGGTTTTGCAGTCAGAAAAAACTTGACTTTTTTTTTCCCCTGTCTAAGATTACAAAGGTAAGGAAATAAGGAGATGAGGTAAATTGATATTTATGCTCATTTCCATCTCCCACAAGGAATCTGAGAGGTACTTAAAATGCAATTATTTGGTTCAGATATTCTGTCCAGGAAAACATTTTCAACAAGCATTTTACAGACTTACTGTAAATAATACAATCACACACTTCAATCGTAAATAAGCAAGGAGAGGCAGGAGAGAGAGAACTGAGGCATAAGCAGAGATTTGAAGGCTGCTACTGAATCTGTGAGACAGCAGAATGCAGAGTGGCTGTTCCAGGTGACAGAGGAGAAACCAGGTCTACCAGGGATGACAAGGCTGGGTGAAAGAGGGAGTGGAGAAGCTGGAAATATGAGACAAAGCCTGTACAGGAGCCTCTGGCAGCTCTAAGTATTTTGTTTTATTTTGAATTTTTGGGGGGGTTTTTTGGTGGTGGTGGGAATTTTGCAGGTTGTATCCTGCTTTTTAGCAATGTCTTAAAGGACTATGCAAGACAACAATGTCTTTTTTTGTCATTGATTGCATGGTGGAGTGAAGCTGGGTCATTTCATAGGGTCATTTCATAGCAACAAAAAAAAAAAAAAAAAAAAAAAAAAAAAAAAAAAAAAAAAAAAAAAAATTTGGAGTACACTCTAGTGCCATGTGCATGTTTCTTGTTATACAGAAAGAAAACAAGGATCAGCAGACCACAGCTGGAGAAATAGGGACAAATGGGTATGTTCATGACTTTGTTAGAGTCAGAGGCTCCTGAACGGTGGTCTCCATTGAGACCATTGACTGAGGAGCTGCCTCTTACTGTGGTCCTAGTGACGGAGATGGGTGAAGAATCTCTGGTGAACAAGATGGAGAAAATGGGTGGCTGTTCTAGGGTGAGACCTAAGGGAAGCACGAAAACTTGTTTAGGGAAAGTATAGGTGTGCATAAATACACAAGAGTAACTCCTGATGAAACTATGTACTTTTAAGAGGAGATAAAAGCTGTTCCGTTATTATCCTCCTTGTGCCGACTCAAGCCTAATGGTCATTGCCAAAAAAAAAAAAAAGCCGTGGAGATACATGCATTGCCACAGGTGGACATCAAGACTCATCTAGATCTGTCCAAGAGTGATCCTTGGTTCAGAGGCGAACATAGGAGCCCCTGTTTGTGTTATTAGGTTTTCTCAGCTTTCAGAAGAGAATAGCCATATGCAAACTGCCTATGGTCCCAGATGCATAATAAAACCTGAACCACGCCCAGAAACAGTTTGGGGGAACAATAATGTGCTTAGATCCCAATCTAACTGTTGTATAATAGGACAGCTGAAGTCCAGTGCCTGGAAATGGTTCCCCTTTACAGTTTATTGGTATACATGTGGCTATCATGATCAGCCCTATTGCAAGGCGACTGTTGAGCATTAGGTGACTTTCGAAAGCACGTACTGTATTAGCTCCAAACCAGCCATCTACATGGATTTCCATATCCTTATAGGATTTTCTGTGTCATATCTGAGCAAGGTATTATCTACTGATCTCAGACCAAGACACTGAGAATTACAGACTTCAATCCTCCGTGGGACACCAATATTTTTCTAACCTCTGACAAGCCTCTGACTCAGTTTCTCTATTTATGGGTGTTTGTAAAGATTAAGTCATTACAGCAAAGCTCTTTGAAGATAAGAATCCTTTGTAATGGTTATGTACAATTATCCTTTCTTATTTTAAGCAGAGTCAATGACACCTTGTCTGTAAGTCTGCTAAGTGAACCTGGTTACAGCAAGGAATGTCTTGGTCCAATGTCACCTTTCTGCCTAACTGTAAAATGTGCCAAAAAATATTGCCAAACTGAATTTTGGTGACTATTACATGTAATGATTTTGTGACTTCTGTCATAATTAAGCCTTCATAAAAATGTGAAATATTAAGATCTAGGTTTGGTATTTGATTGAACTATTGAAAAGGCTCCAGATAATATATCCTGAAAATTTCATGAAAGTATCTTATAGGCTTTCTGGCCACAGATAGCTTATATAGTTCATCACTTTTCCTCAGATGACACCCATTTCTATATCTTCCTTGACTTACTCTTCTGTCCTTCAATTTCCCATTTATCTGCCTGTCTCAGCTCTGTCATCTCTTGGTTACACCATAACTTTTTCCTACTGAATCCTTCAAAGCCTGAAGGCATAATATGGATAAAGAGTTATTGCTGTCCGATGTCTCTAGCTCTGTGATTGTCATTCTTCACTTTGCTTTCAGGGATGGAAATTCCAAGACTTGCCCTTGATTCTGAGGTTATTTTTTCCTCTCACAGCTTTTCAGCCGGTTTCCATGCATAGAGCTTTCTCTGGAGTGCTGCCAGAAGTTATCTTTATCCCATCACCCTCCTGCTGTTGCCAAAACCCTTACTCATATGCCAATTGCAATTCAATCATTTATAATCTCTCTTAATTTCTTGTACATGTATTTTACAGGCTGATGCCAAACTACTGTCAAAGAACATCCATTTCCAATCCATAAGTGCCATCCATGCTATCCCATGATCTTATAACCACCCTCTTGCTGTCATATAATAACCAGACTGTCCACTGACTGGAATGCAGGAACCAGACAAAGTGTTAAACAGAGGAAATGAAAGGAGCTTTTTGATGAAATACTGAACTAGTGGACTTTCAGACTTCAGGCTCTGTGATTATTTCATAACTATAAGTTTCTACCTTATCCACAAGACAATTGTCTTGGAGATCACCAGGTCTTAACCAGTTTGGGTCCCTACCTCCTTCTAAAAGCCATTTTCAGTTTGAATGTATATATCGCAGTTTAAAACCACAACAAAAGTCTTCTGCAAGTTGAAAATGTCAGTTAAAAATAACAATGCCTGATGCTGAAGTCATCTCAGTGTCTGATACTTCCTGCCACCTGGTGGAAAGGTTTCTTAGCTGCACTTTTCTCTTGGTTGAGTTCATTAAAGTGAGGATTTCTGGGAGAATTCCCAGTTTTTTAATGTGCAGTGCAGCCCAAAAAGCCTAGATAAACCCAAATAACTAGTTGAGTTACCTTCCAGACCATATATGTTGGTTTTGGCTGGGGTAGAGTTAATTTTCTTCATAGTAGCTAGTATGGGGGTATGGTTTGGATTTGTGCTGGAAACAGTGTTGATAACACAGGGATGTTTTCGCTATTGCTGAGCAGTGCTCACACAAAGTCAAGGCCTTTTCTGCCTCTCACCGCACCCCACCAGCGAGCAGGCTGGGGGTGCACAAAAAGCTGGGAGGAGACACAGCCGGGACAGCTGACCCCAACTGACCAAAGGGATATTCCACACCATATGGCGTCATGCTCAGCATATAAATCTGGGGGAAGAAGAAGGAAGGGGGGATGTTCAGAGTGATGGTGTTTGTCTTCCCAAGTCACTGTTAACGCGTGATGGAGCCCTGTTTTCCTGGAGATGGCTGAACACTTGCCTGCCCATGGGAAGTAGTGAATGAATTCCTTGTTTCACTTTGCTTGCATGTGTGGCTTTTGCTTTCCCTATTAAACTGTCTTTATCTCAACCCACAAGTTTTCTCACTTTTACCCTTCCGATTCTCTCCCCCATCCCACTGTGGGGGAGTGAGCTTGCGGCTGGGTGGGGCTTAGCTGCCGGCTGGGGTTAAACCACACCACCATAGCAGTGGGACCCCAGGACAGCACAGACTGGGAAATCTGCCCGAGATCCAAAGACTCTGATGGTTACTCCCCGCAGGCTTCATGGTGCCATTGCTACCCTGAAGCCTGGATTGTCTTAAAGCTGGCTTGAGCCTGTTTCCATGAGTCAGTCACAGCCTTTTAGACTTACTATAGGATCTATTGTGCTGATTTAAAACAGATTGTCCTGTGGCTGTTTAAATTGTGACAACAGTGGGTGTTATGTCCTTACTGATTTTAGAACTGTTGTTCACCCTGTTTGTGCTCTATTCCATAAAATGGGCAGGATGGCAAGGCGAGTGAAGGTCCTTTTCAGTGTACACTGTGCATTCTCTTCTGTACTTGCTCCACAGTGAATATCATGGTGAACAATTGCCACTGCTATGTAAAGATGCTACATAAAGATGAAGGTCTATTGAGAATGAAGGTCACGCTCCATCATGAAAAGTTAAGTTCAGGCCTTCAGGCAGATGAGGAGCTTAGAGATTTCAGGCTCTAGTTACTATGTTCCATGATGTCTAAAAAAAGGTTTTATAGCTGTTTGTGAGCCATTCAGATATGAGAGAGCTATAACTTGAGGAAAGGGCATTTTTAGTTTCTGGATTGTGGTATGGACATTTTTAGCAACACGCTAAATATACAAATTCTGCATTTCACCCAGTGACTCCTGAAGGTAAAGCATAGAAATTATTCTGAGAGCAGATACCAAAACTCAAGATTGACTTTCCCAGGCAAGTATTTCCTATCTTTGGGATGCAAAGCTATGCTTCGTCTTGTCTTCTCTTATTTGACTTATTGCATTCTTGATTGCACTGTGATACGGGTTAAACAGCAGAGATAGAAGATGTCCTTCTTTTCCCACCTCAGTCCCAATCTCAGTTTTATCTCCAACCTAAAATTAATGCTCCCTTTTGGGCTGTAAGGACCTGAGAATTATTTTGGAAAGGAACTAGCTAAGCCATGATGAAAAAGATGAGAAACACCTCCTCTTCTTGATCTCACCCTACTACTACTACTGACACCAATGATAGTGACACTAATGACTACTACTACTAAAAGTTTCTTGTTCATGTGTCTAAATCACTAGAAAACTTGGTGCTTTTGATTTGCAGTGGATGAAGAAAGCTGCTGTACTGCCTAAACTTCAGATATTTAGACAAATCGGTAGACGTAAGACTCCTTACAGAGTAACACTAGGTAGCTACTAAGCTTCATTGAATTCCAGAATTTCACTTCAGAATACATCATGGGCACTCTAAATCAACTTGCTGGAGCCAGTAGCCAAGTTTGTAGGCATTAAAACAATTGATAGACCTTAGAATCTTAAAAAAAATCTGTTTCCACTAAGACCTATGAATCCAAATGAAAATTATCCACCTAAATCCCATGTAAGATCAGGGTTGAAAGTGGTGGGAATGCTGTGCTGAAGAGCCAAATTGGATCTTGGCCCAAGTTTCAGGCCAGAGACATAACAAGATACCTCCCTTCCCAGATACTTTCTGAGGTGAAGACATCCAAAGTCTGTCACAACACTGCAACCCATAAGTTAAAAGCAAGGCTTTTTTTATGTTGCACCCACTCAAATGTCAATCAGGAAGCCTCTTGTGAAACAGCTCTATCATCCTACACTGAAAAGAGGTGTCATGCAGCAGTGCCTTGCTATAAAGAGTTGTTCATTTTTTCAGCAAGTTTACTTGATTGTGAACAAACAAAACCCCTTTTTTAATTTCCTGATTTGTTGCAACTGTACTACAGCTAAAATAAGAATTTTCGTCTTCAGCCAGTGAATGTTGAAATATTTGTGAAATTATTCTTGCAACAAAGTGAAGCTCTCCAGCGTTGAATGTTCCTTAGTTGAGATATACGCTATCTATGTTTCCTTTGTATTTTAATTTTTTTTTTTTTTGGGGGGGGGAAGGAGAAAAGAAACTATATTGGGGGAAAAAAAAACAGAATCCAGAGATAATTTACAGTGTTACCTGGAACTGCCTCATGCTGGCTAACTTATAAATGAATATCTATTAGTTAAAGAGAATTATTTTTCATCAGCACAAAGGGATAAACATCTATATGAATAATCAGTCTAATAATGAAAAGTAAAATTTCCTTCCCAATGTCAGCTGGGTTCACTTAGTCTAAACTGTCCCTGCAATTTAAGTTATAATTTTTATTGGTGTTTAAGATTCTTATCAGAAAAAAATTGAAAGGAAAGCAGGAACACTCAAATAAATTCATCCTGATACAAGTTTCATGAAGGTTTTTTTATTGGTGACTCTGACCCTCTGTTTGCTTGCCTCTTTACTTAGCTTTACTTAGGAGATGGCCTAAATTACTCCTCTTACTTAAAAGATGGTTTCATAGAATCATAGAATCATAGAATAGTTTGGGTTGGAAGGGACCTCTAAAGGTCATCTAGTCCAACCCTGTTGCTGTGGGCAAGGACATCTTCAACTAGATCAGGTTGCTCAGAGCCCCGTCCAACCTGACCTGGAATGTTTCCAGGGATGGGACATCCACCACTTGCGGAGGAGAGAGTGGTAAATAAATTTTAAAATTGCTTGGCAGGTGGCTGCTTTATTGATCCAGGAAGCCAATAGCTGTAGAACCAGGTTGGTTATTAAGCTGTATCTAAGATTGTTCAGCTGAAGTCAACACAAAGCTCTGTGTGACTTAGATCTTTGTGTATGGGATGACAGAATTCAAGAGGCAAAAGATCACAGAAGGAACAAGTGCTTGATCTTCAGGAATGATGAATAACAACAAAACAGACACATGGACTTATGCATTTAAGTCAACGGGACTATCTGCACCTTGAAAAATTAAGTCAAGTAAGAGAGTAGCTCTGGGGGAAACCTACAGATGTTGACCTCCTAAAGAAGGAGAATACAGAAGGGATGAAGAACAGACAAAAAGAAAACAAAGGCGAATGCAGAATTGAAGACAGGACCCAAGTTAATTTTATTAGAACTGCCTTGGCATTCCATTTTCATCCTAACAACTTATTAGGCAGTAGGCTCGAGGAAACAGTTTTTTGACTTTTTAAAAATTAACCAAGCCTTTTATGACACCCTACCCTTGGTTAAATCTGAAGTTACGCAATAAATATATTAGCTTAAAAGTAAGTTTTGTAATCTACTCTCCCTTTTCTCCTCTCTATGGTATCTTGGATGAGAACTATGTATTCTCATTTCTGTGCCATTTATCAAACACATAGAGAACTCTGTCAGCTCAGACTAGGGTCAAAAAATGCAGCTTGATATAATTTTGACAAAGTCTAACAACTGTCCTACCTCTTGCCTGATGCCCTTCAAGAAAAACCTTTGCCAGTGTGCATCTGTTATGGCCAACCTCCCACTGTCCACCACCAGTGAAACAAATGTCTGAAACTGGGAGCATTTTCAAATACAATTCAGTGACACAATAGGGCAAAGTAGAAACAGACTTGAATTTTCTTCTCACTCTATTTATGAGCAGTATTTAGATAAATAAAATTGCATTGAAGTGGTAAAGCTTTGGATATACACGTATTGGAAAACACATTATCTGCCTTTCAGTGATGAGCAACAGACTCTTTTTTACATCTGGGTCTTATGGAAGTCCAAGTTTGTGTCATTGCCTGGTGTGACTGAGGTGTTTTTACATGCTGTGTACTGAATTGGACACCTGTTAGAGTCAGCAGGATGATGACTGCCCAAGCCGCAGAAGGCAAAGGTGGGGACTGGGAGAATGAATAGCCACCCACTGTGGGAGAACATCAGGTTCCAGACCATTTAAGGAACCTGCAGTTGCACAAGTCCATGGGACCCAATGAGATCATTGGGACCCAATGAGTCCTGAAGGAACTGGCAGATGAAGTTGCTAAGCCACTATCCATCATATTTGAGATGTCGTGGCAGTCCGGTGAAGTTCCCACTGATTGGAAAAGGGGAAACATAACCCCCCTTTTTAAAAAGGGGAAAAAGGAAGACCCAGGGAACTACAGGCCAGTCAGTCTCACCTCTGTACCTGGGAAGATCATGGAACAGATCCTCCTGGAAGCTATGATAAGGCACACGGAGGACAGGGAGGTGATTCGAGACAGCCAGTGTAGCTTCACCAAGGGCAAGTCCTGCCTGACCAACCTAGTGGCTTTCTATGGTGGAGTGACTACAGCAGTGGACATGGGAAGGGCTACAGATGTCGTCTATCTGGACCTCTGTAAGGCCTTTGACACG
>NW_008824754.1:3788629-3790127 GCF_000699105.1 Pygoscelis adeliae | reverse complement strand
TGCCGAGAAGGACTTGGGGGTACTGGTGGATGAAAAGATGGACATGAGCCAGCAACGCGCACTCGCAACCCAGAAGTGATCAATGGTCAATGTGGTCAATGTCCTCTGACTTAAATCGTCTTTGTTTATATACCCACGGACATATAGAAAAGGGGGGGGAGAGAAAACTTATTTGTGCTATGTAAAAACAGGCAAAGTAAGTCCTGCCTGAACACTTCCCAAACACAATGTTTACTCAGGAAGAGCAGTATTATTCTTAAGACCTGAGTATTTTGAACAAGCATTCTTTCCTGTAACTACTGAGCACAAAGACCAATAACCTTGCACAACCCATAATACTGATGTTTCTGAGTTTGTGCTCTTCCTGCCTTGGTCTTACACAGGCAATATGAAGTAGTAGTGAAATACAGTCAAATCATGGCTGTAGCAATTCAATTAACAGTCAATTCTGTTTTGTATTGTTCCCAGCCACTAAACAACATGCAGTCCAAGCAGTGAAGAATCACATCCCTTTTCTTTATGAAAACCCTAACGGCTTAAAGCCCAGGAGTAACCTTAACGAATGTTGACCATGTTTGCTAGTGCTAAGTTGAGTTTCACCTACTGTCATGAAGCCGCTCCTTTTTTGGGGGAAAACTACATGGAGAAAACACTGTATTTACGTTGCATTGCATAGGGTCTAACTCAGAAAGGTAACAACAGTGAAGGCTACTAGAGGCTACTGCAATATAGGTGATGAGTGTTAATGCATTTGTATTTCTTAAGGGCACCATATGATTCTCTTCATCCATAGGTACATTTTACTAATCAAGACAGCCTGGTGTCATAGGCTAATATTTTGGTCTTAGCCTTGTTCCATCCCTCACATCACCTAGACCTATGAAAGTGATCCAGGGTGATTGAAACACAAGATTCCTTCTCCTCACAACCATTTATTATGTTTATTTCACTTAAATTATTTTTAATCCACTGAAAGACTATGCTCCTTACCCTGTGGAGATTTATTTTCTTTGAGAGTTCCTTATAAAGAAGTATCAAAGTAAGTTATGTCCATTGAGTCACCTTTATGTACTGTTTTATTAACTTTTTCAAGGAATCTGAACAGGTCAGAGGTGCACCATTTTTCTTTGAAGAGAATATGACCCTATTCTCCAAGTACTGTACTACTCTCTCCTTAATTAAGCCCCTACCATTTCATTGTCCTTTTTATTTCCAATTTGCACCTTAGCTGAGGTGGTTTATGTTCTAATATATTCACAGGTAGGATTTCCAATTCTTTAAAACAAGGTTTGTGGTTTGCTTTCCTTTCCGTACCCAAAGATATGACATAATTTATATGCATTAACAATGGCAAGAATCTAATTTCACAGCAGGAAAATTCCAGCTTAAAAGGAATTATTAGCTTGGCTAATTTTTCTACTGAGGTTCACTGTATTCACTAGAGAAACATGACTTCAATAGATTCATAGAAAGGGTGTCTGGAGGAGACTTCTGGAGA
>NW_008824754.1:3749104-3788589 GCF_000699105.1 Pygoscelis adeliae | reverse complement strand
GTGTCCCCATCACTAGGTGTGGCCTATCCTGTGACTTCGTCTAGGAGAGTGTTGAAGCCCTCCAAGGATGGAGATTCCACAGCCTCTGTGGGTAACATCTTCCAGTGCTGTACTACCTTCCCAGTGATTTTTTTTTTTTTTTTAAACTAACATCTGATCTGAACATCTTAAGCCACAGCGTGTGGCCATTACTCCTTGTTTTGCCATCTTTCATTTCCAGGAAGAGTCTGGCTTGATCTTCTCTGAAAATCCCCTCTGCATAGTTCCTGGCTGGTATTAGATTCATCTGTTTGCCTCTACTTTCTAGACTAAACAAGACCAGGCACTGCTACCTGTGGACCACGTGTCCTTGTCCTCTGGTGAACTTCATAGCCACTCTGCATTACTTTTGAGTTGGACTGAGTACTACTCAATGTGGAATCTCACCAGTGCTGAGCAGAGAAAGATAGCTTTGATCTGCTGGCCATGCTTTTCAGTAGTACAATATACAATCTACCCAGTTCCTGGTAAGAGCATATTCGGTGGCTCATATTCCATCCTAGAGACCACTGTAATCACCAAACCCTTCTCAGTAGGGCTATTACTCTACTAGACTCTTCCTGTTCTGTGCTGACGCTTAGGATTTTTCTGTCATAAGTGTACAACTTTCCAGTTTTCCTTGCTGAATCTAATAAAGTTTTTGTTATATCATTCCTCAAGTTTGTCCAGCCCACTCTGCATGGAAGCTCTACCATTTGTTGCAAGCTACTCTCCAAGTTTATAGTCACCTGTAAATTTGTTGAAGGTACATTTGATTGTTGTCTAGGATAAAGATGTTGAACAGTATGGGTACCAGCACTGAACTCTGGGATACTCATTACTGTCAGCCAGCTGGATGGTGAGCCATTGATCACCACTCTAAGTCTGGTGATCCAGTTAATTTTTTCCCCACCTTACAGTCTGTTCATCCACCCTAAATTTCCTTAGTTTCCAAATGAAAACGAAGTGGGAAACAACATTGGAGAAAGTTTTTGAATTGCATATCTGAATAAAACCGAGTTCAGAATGAAGTACAGTTCCCTTGTGTCACTTCCTATAAACCTCAATAGCTGACATTTCTTTTTGTTATGTTTTCTCAGGAGACTATTAACTATTTTCTGCAATTTAATATTCTGAAGATTACTAAAATAAATCTGGATCTATTTTTGTTGAGAATCAGATCCTAGCCACAAGAATTCTTGTGCTTTTCTCACACGCTAACTCCTGTGTGATGATTTGCACAAGTTCCTCAGTGAACGATGGGACTAATGAAGCTTGGATTCCTACAAATGTGTGCCCAGTAACTCTCAATATGCCAACCCCTCAGCTGCCTTCCCTATAGTTTCAGAGAAGTATTGCAGGATGTAGAGTATCAGTTCCCTCCAGAGACCTTGGTATCTTCTCACCATGATCAAAACTCCCTTCCCCTTTGTCCTGGTTTCTTCTGGGATAGAGTTAATTTCCTTCTCCTTCCTAGTAGCTGGTACAGTGCTGTGTTTTGGATTTAGGGTGAGAACAAAGTTGATAACACACCGATGTTTTAGTTGTTGCTAAGCAGTGCTTACACTAGCCAAGTACTTTTTAGTTTTCCATGCTCTACTAACTGAGAAGGCTGGAGGGGCACAAGAAGCTGGGAGGGGGCACAGCCAAACTGGCCACAGGGACATTCCATACCGTGTGATGTCATGCTCAGTACATAAACTGGGGGAAGCTGGCTGGGGGGGCCGCTGCTCGGGGACTGGCTGGGCATCGGTCGGCGGGTGGTGAGCAATTGTACTGTGCATCACTTGCTTTGTGTATTATTATTGTTATTATCGTCATATTATTATCATTTTATTTCAATTATTAAACTGTTTTTATATCAACCCACGAGTTTTTCTCACTTGTGCCTTTCCAATTCTCTCCCCCCGGGTGGGGGGGAGTGAGCGAGCAGCTGCGTGGTGCTTAGTTGCCAATTGAGGTTAAACCACAACACCCTTCCATGGCTGACGGGACACGAAGCATGTGCTGTGGTTAGTTCAGATAGCAGATGGGTCGCCACAATGGACGTGTAATCGACATTCCCTGGACTCACCCCAGAGCCTTCAGTAAAGACCTTCTTAAAGTTTCCTTTCCATACCCAGCCACCAGTTTTCACTAAAGCTTAGGACTTGATATCTATTTCTCTCTCTCTGTAGATCTTGTTTAGATTGATCACTGTGTTTGGAGTTAGCCTGGGGAAGTTGGAGGCGATGGGAAATACAAGTGGGGAGACACAATAAAACTTATTCCTCTAAGTAACCACACTAAAATGCTTTTAAGCTGTATCTCCCCTAGAAAAATAAAATCAACAGTTGACTAAATTGTCTCCATTTTGGGTTTGTTGGTTTTTTGCTGTTTTTTTTTTCCTTAATACAAACTATTTAAACTTCTACTTAATCATAGGAGTCATATCCATTAGTCTACAAAAAAAAATGTTTGTCATGCTTTGTTTACTCTCTCGATCATATCTCTGACCTTGAAACTGTAAGCTCATCATAGGAGGCAGGCAGATACCATCTCTGATTTTCTGCAATACTCGACAGAGCACTACTTACGCTGAACACTGAATCCTCCCTTCAAATGTTAGGCTACATTGCTCCTAAATGGTATCAACACTCCTGCAAAGGATGTCTCAGTCACGGCCATTGTGTTATCCCTGTTTCAGGAGATTGTGCATTTTTCTCAGGGTGAATGTGATTTTACAGGAAAGAGATACCAAGACCAAATATCTGAGACCAAACCAGATTTTTCCAGGAACACTTATTGAAGCGCAAATGTTGATAGATCTCACACCCATTTTGATAAGCTGCCTAGCATGTAACAGCTGACAAACTAAGGGCTTCACTCATTCTCCACCAAACTGCAAGCATGATAATGTGGTCCCTGTACAATGTAATCTCTTCATCTTTTTCTGACTGTGTAGGTAAAGGGAATAAAGGCATGTAAAGGACAAAAGACTCTTGCTTCCCTACTAACCTGAATAAGGATTTTGGGGGAAGAAAATCTTGCTCCTGGTATATACGCTCCTCAAAGCCTAGTGTTCAAAGCTTGTTTCAGTACCTAAACATACATTTTCCTTACATAGCTTCACTATTTCTGTGCACAGATCCACAGAAACCCAGTCCAAGCCAGTGGTAGCATTATTTCTGTGAGCTGGAGCACAGCTTAGTATTCCAGCATTTGCAAGTGAAAAGTAGTGAGTGTAATTAGTAGGAACAATACTTAGCAAATGGCCCGTACATTCATAATCCTGTGCAAACACCAAGATGACTGCATCCCCACAGTAACTCTGATGACTTTAGTATACTTAGAATGGATTTAGCTCATCAAGAGAAATGCTAGACATGTCTCACTCTTTAAATATATTCATTTCCCTTTGAAATTGATTTAATGAGGAGGCTGATTTGGCCTATACAATCAACAGAATCAGACTTTAAAAATGCATATTATATTACGTTATTTATATATATATGCATGCACAAGCACATACACAGCTATATTTGTGTATAAATGTATATATAGACAACCAGTCTGGTTCTGCTTTTTCAGCTCTTCCAATCATCTTTCTACAGAAGACAGTTAAGACAACAAGTCAAGAACTCTTCATTCCCTAAAAAAAGACTAAAATAAGGCATCCCTATTAATGGTTTCTAGCACCTGAGGCCCTGAATGTCAGCAGGGATTTCTGTAGGAAAAAAGAAACTCTACAGCCTTTTATAAGAGCGTAGTTGTAAAAGGCAGCAGTCGTCTGCTTATCAGATACTATATTATATTACAAATTCACTCTCACCAAACAACAAAAATAAATACTCTGCCATTGATTTTACCCATTGATACATCCCATTCTGTATTTGAAAGAAGAGAAGGTTAGGATCTAATGCAATGTGTCTGCAGAATATTTAGAAACTGCCTACATTTTAGGGAAAATTGTAGCAGTTTGTTTTCTCTACTTGCTCACTTTTGAATTTTACTTACTAAGACTGAATGATTTCAATTTCTTTCCAGGGGAATAAGAAATTTGTGACAGCTGTAGGTTTTGAAGCAAAGCAATTTAAATGCTATAATTACCAGGTAGTAAGAGGGGGGGCAAAAGTTCAGGAAGTCTTCATTTGAGGCAATGTGTGCAGATTAAGTCGGGACACAATTGCTGAGAGGCAGTAGCTGGTTTCTACGGGACATGTGCAATTTTTATGCAGAAGATGTGAAAAATGCCATTGTTCATATTGTTATCATATAAATCACCTTTGTAAGCAATTCATTACCTCTATTCTCACATCTTGCATAAGTGATCTCTTGTTTGCAACACTAGTTTACATGTGGTAACCTAAAAAAATAATACCTAAGATAATATAGTCACCAAATGACTGCTTTCCATTCCAGTTCTATTCACTGTTTTTAAGAATAACAATATGCCTAGAGATGTGGAGAGGAAAATGATAACTACCTACAGCTATTTGAAAGTTTTCAGTTTAAAAAAAAGGTAAGAATTAATTTAGTGTAATAATGGGTATGGCTATGAGTTGTGGAATAAAATTGAGAAATGGAAAATAATGGCTGAGTGTTGAGAGGAAAAGTGGGAAAAGAAGAGGAAGCAAGAGAGTGAGACCTATTAATCTGTAGAGTAATCTCCAAAGGGGAATAATATAAGCCCCATTTCTTGACATTTAAAAGTAGACTGAACAAAAGGTGAATAAATGTACATCAGGGAACAATACTGCATTATCAAAGAGATTAACAAGGTGATCTAACAGAGCTTAGCTGCCTGAGTGACTGTCCACAGATATATGCCAATAAACTCTCATATAAAGATCCCTTTCAGTGCAAATATAGGACAGTTAGGACTTTTCTTAGCTCTGGACAGAGGTATAGACCTGTCATATTAGTAAAAAATATTCTAACCTTCCCCCAGCTGCCTTCTCCAACCCCTCTCCCCTTCCTCTACCACATCAGCCTCTGTTGTGTGATGAGCTGCATCACCATGCATCAGAGGAAAAAGGAGCCCACAACCCTGGGGAGTCAACAGCATCTTCCATCCCTCTGGTGGACCTCAAAACTGTACCCAGAGCTCAGGACTATGAGACCCTGCAGATGGTAAAGCAGCATTGATGACTGTACTACTGAAGTGTTTCTAAATATATTTATCTCACAAGAATTATCATATGAGTTTAGCGAATGGTCCATTCATCCAATATTCTTGAGATCAACTGACAGGACATCTTACAAGAAGGATGCCAGACTCTTCAGTGAACTGTGAAGAGTAATATTATTTTCAGTGAAGTTTTTCACTTATTTTCCTCAAAAGCATAGGAAATGGGACTGGATTATCAAATTCATTTTTCTGCTATACCGGCTGCTGTACAATGCATTTCACAAACTGCTCAAACTTCTAAGATGAAACAGCTGGAAGCTCTTCTAAGAGCTATTTTTTTTCCTAAAGTTTAGTCAAAGTTAATTTATAAGCAGAAGATATTTATCTTGTCTTATCTTTCCCTGGTACTTTCGACATATTTGTAAGTAGAAACAATGCCCTCTGTCAGCTTTCATTCTGGAAGACCAAATGAATCAAACTAATGTTTGCTCTGTTCCTCATATTGTTAGCATAGACTTTTTTGCATCAATTCCAATTTGCATTAAAAATTATTAAATATGAATATCCTAAGTGGGAACTATGCACAATGTTGTAGAACAGGAATACCTGTTGCAAATATGTTCGTATTTTCAAATGATGACAGTGTAAATACTTTCCTTCATGTGATCATAGAATCACATTTGGTATTTTTTGTGGTTATATTACACATCTTCCTGAAGGGTGATTGACTGGCAGAAACAAAACTCTCCCTATCACATCCAGATAAAAGTGTCCAGTTTAAAGTGGGGCTTCATGTTTCAAGTTTCTAAAGGCCTGAATCTCAAATTTTACTATTAAACATCCTCCCGCTTCTGTTTTTCCCATCCTCACAATGATCCAATTTGCAGTGCACAATGTACCGTCCATTGCCTGACTGGTCTTGTGACCAATTTATTCATGAAATGAAAACAACCCCCTAAGTCCTACCTACTCCATGAATATCTTCCCTCTGTAGTCCCTTTTCCAACACAGCTTTTATAAATATTCCAGCAGCCAGTTCCTTACCCACCCTAGTATTTACAGTAACCTCATTTTCACTGCTTTAAGTAATGATTTCCCATGTGGTATTGCATCCAATCCTTCACAAAAATCCTGATAAATTAAATCCTCCCATGAGTGACAAAGTTTTTTAAACTCAATCTGAATTAGCTAAATATTAATAAAATTTTCTTTTTTTTTTTTTTTTTTGCAAGAGAAAGAAAAAGTCCTTTGAATTACATTCTGAACCATTCATCTGATGTACCCCAATTGAAGTCATCTCAGCTCCAAACTGGGAAACACAACTTGTTTCATTATCTCCACTTGTCTGTGATCATGTTAATTGCTAGTTTTTGAATTCTTTTTATAGATCCTGCATTCTCTTGGATGCTGAATACACTGCCCTCAAAGCAAGACACTTGTGTTTAAGCATGTGTAATGGCTTTCAGGATTTTGAACACCATCCTGTATTGTTAACCTAGGCCATGAAATTTAAACTCTTGGTTTCTGCTGGTGCGGCACTGCCATTACATAAGAGATCACTTCTGTATGGGTCGGTACGGAGCAGTAGCTGAGATTACTGGCTTCCATTTCCAGGATAAGAAGGAGATCAGGGGTAGTCTACATCAATTTATGAAAGGGAAATCCTGCTTTACCAGCTTGATAGTTGTTCACGAGGAGATGATCAGCTCAGTGGATGAGGGGAGAGCAGTAGTTGTTGTTTCTCTTGACTTTAATAAGGGTTTTTGGCACTATATCCTGTAAAAACCTCATGGAAAAGCTAATGAAGTATAGGCTAGATAAGTGGACACTGAAGTGGATCAGGAACTGGCTGAATGGCCAGGCTCAGAGGGTTGTGATCAGTGGCACAAAGTCTAGCTGGAGGCCAGTCACTAGTGGCGTATCCCAGGGGTAGATGCTGGCACCAACACTGTTCAACATCTTCATTAATGACCTGGATGGGGTAGAGTGCACCCTCAGCAAGTTTTCAGGTGAAGAGTAGCTTTCAGGAAGAGTAGCTGATACACCAGAGGTTTGTCCTGCATCCAGAGGGACCTGGACAGACTGGAGAAATGGGCTGACAGGAATCTCATGAAGTTCAACAGAGGGAAATGTCTAATCAGGCCCCTGAAGATGATTAACCCTATGCACTGGGACAGACTGGTGCCAACCATCAGGAAAGCAGGTCTGCAGAAAAGGACCGGGGTGTCATAGTGGGCATTAAGCTGAACATGAGCTGGAAGGACACATGAACAATGCGTCTATCCAGCCTCCTGGACCACATTAGAAGCATCACCAGCAGGTTGAGGGAGGTGATCCTTCACCTCTGCTCAGCACTGATGAAGCCACATCTTGAGTGCCCATCCAGGTCTGGGTCCCCCAGTACAAGATAGAGATGGACATACTGGATCGAGTCCAGCAAAGGACAATGAAGGTAATTACAGTATTGGACAATTTGACTTACGAGGAGAGGATAAAAGAGCTGGGACTGTTCAGCCTGGAGTAGAGACAGCTCAGGAGAATCCTAGCAATGTGTATAAACACCTGATCAAGGCAAGGAGGGAAGTAAAAGAAGATGGAGCCAGGCTCTTCTCATTAGCTTCCAGTGACAGGAGGAGAGGCAAAAACTGAAATACCCACAATTCCGTTTAAACACAAGAAAACACTACTTTTATTGTGACAGTGGTTGAACACTGGAACAGGTTTCACAGAGAAGTTGTGGAGTGTCCATCCTTGGAAATATTCAAACCTGGACTGGGCACAGCCCCTGAACAACCTGCTCTGGCTGTCCCTGCTTTGAGCAGAAGGTGGACTATACCACCTCCAGAGGTCCCTCCCAACCTCAGCAATTCTGTGATTCATGACTTTGTGGTTCAAATAATTCATATTTGAGACGTTGAGGAAGGAAGTTTCCTGGCAGAGTGTTATTCACCCGGGGAACTGTGAAGTTCTCCCTTTCACTTTGTGCTGCAAGTGGCTCTAACTTACTAGCTATAAGACATCTATAGAGTGTTGTCATTTTGAGCAACTATTTGTAGAGGTTTGAAATTTGTACGAGATTGATAGGTAAAATATGATTTCTTCTCCCTCTGCAGTCCTCTCTCAGAGAAATGCAGATGGATAAATTCAGTATTCTAGACACATTTTCTTTTATGGAAAGAGCGAAACAGCCTTTCTGCCCCACTTTTGGATGATATTGTCAGTAGAATCTAGGACAGTTTGAACAACAACAAAAGGTATTAAAATATAGATTTCTTGTTAACAGCCTTTGTTTAAACAGATATGATTTTGTGTGCAGCTTTTGTAGCCACTGGCCTGTAACTAAGGTTTGGTCCTTACCGCTTCCTAAGGCAACATCCATAGACAAATAACTTCGTATCAAAGGGTGGCAGGGCTGGGGAGATGCTAACCTAGGGAGCTGACCTAGGGAATCGGTACTGCTCCCACAGTTCAAGGCAGTTACTGCAGTGAATTGAACACAGTTGATTTAATTTTAGCCACATTGGCTTAGGTTCATGTCCTTTTCATCAGTTCAAGGAAATGCTCAGACTAAATAGCCTTTTCACTTTTTTTTTTAATTATTATTACTATTATTTAAGAAATGTTTTCTTCAGTTGTTGAGGTTTTTTAAAGTTTTTTTCTTATTACATCCTTCATCTGGAATAACCAAAATGTATAGCCAATTGCCATATAATTCTGATTCAACGGGAAGTTTTTGGTAGAATTTGTTTCATGCCTGGGCTTGGTTTGGTTGATTTAGAGAGCTTCATTCCCAACTACATTTTGAGGAAGGAAAGAAAAGTCGATACAGAGACAGACAGACAGGTGTGCACCCACACACACAAACACACAAATTAGAGTCAGAAGGGAAAACAACCCCTTTTCTTTTCAATAATAATAACAACAACTATATTTTGGTAAAGAGTTAGGTCTCTTAAAAAGAGGTCTGCAACAGGATAATGACTTTACAAAATGTGACTGACAGTTACTGCACTACCTCTTTAATCATGCTTTTATTTCTATCAAGAATGCCTTATACTTTCATCATGTTTCAAACACACGTTAGAGCTGAACGTGCTACTGAACCTTCAAAGGAATGAATAAACAGAGGGGTTTTGTAGAGCTAAATGGGCTGATATGTTTAGTGAACACATGAAAAAAAGGACTATGCTATATCATACAGTCGCACTGCTAGAAAGGACTGCTTTATCTTCTGTAGCTGGTGTCCCCAGAAACAGCCTGCATTATAAGTGATATTTTAGTTTTAATTTATTACTTATGGGTTTCTGTGCTGAATATCTGCTGTAATTATTTACCCAACTGATGTATTTAACCATGTTCTTGCCATAACTGGTGTGGTATGTTTTCCTTTGGACAACAGCAGTCTCAGACCTCAGGAGATCTTTCTATCACGCTTAAGGGAATAAGAAATGAATAAATTACGACTAAGACTGATGGGAATCTGTGACTATTACTGTCCAGGAGAGGAACATGTAGATATCATAGGTTTGGTAGCAAACTCTGAATGTTCTCCAAGCATTAGGGTCATCCAGCTCCAGCCCTCAGGAGATTCCCATCCCATCATATTTCTATTTAAGAAATTTCTATTTCTAGTTGAGGTGCTGGAGCGTGTCGAGAGAAGGGCAACGAGGCTGGTGAGGAGAACAAGTCTTATGAGGAGTGGCTGAGGGAACTGGGGTTGTTTAGCCTGGAGGAAAGGAGGCTGAGGGGAGACCTCATCGCTCTCTACAACTACCTGAAAGGAGGTTGTAGCGAGGGGGGGGTTGGTCTCTTCTCCCAAGTGACAAACAGAAATGGCCTCAAGTTGTGCCAGGGGAGGTTTAGATTGGACGTGAGGAAAAATGTCTTTACTGAAAGAGTGGTTAAATATTGGACCAGGCTGCCCAGGGAAGTGGTTGAGTCACCATCCCTGGAGGTATTTAAAAGACATGTAGATGAGGCGCTTAGGGACATGGTTTAGTGGGCATGGTGGTGTTGGGTTGATGGTTGGACTCGATGATCTTAGAGGTCTTTTCCAACCTTAATGATTCTATGATTCTATTTCTTTGCTATTGGTTGTAGATATATGAAGCAGAGGTACATCAGGCACATGTGCATTAGTTTTCCCCTAACAGGCCAGTCCAATTTTTATAGCGGATAGAGGAGCCTTGAGCCTTATTAGCTCTAATTTCCTACAATGGAACTGCTTTCAGCCCACCAATTCTGTCACTTGTGGATGATCTACAACGCACAATTTCTTTTCTTGCATTGAAGGGACTACAGAGCCCTCTCTGGAACTAGGATTTCAAGTCTTTCAGTTGGAACTGGGAACCTAAATATCTTTGTGTGTTTGGCTTAATAAAAGTTCTGAATTTTGGTGTCCAAAATTAAAGCAAAGCTAAATACTGTTATTTTAAAAACATGGAAATGTACATATAAATCGTCTAAACAACTGCTTGCTCCTGCTTTAGGGTGTGTGTGTGAACACTGGTATTAGAAGTGATGCCTCTTCACAACAATAGAGTAATCATTAACATGTAAAGTGTTAATGATTCCCCAATGACAGATTTAATTGAACATTCAGCAAGACTTTGAAAGAGATTAGAACTTGTCAAAATTGGCTTTAATGATCACAGTGAAATAAGAGCTGTCCAAGTTGGAAGACTGTATTGAATTTTAGGGCTTTCACATTTTTTAAAATCATTTTAATTGGGCAGTGGTCATCTTGAAGGTGGGCTTTTGTGTTCAGTTACATTGGCTTCATCTACACTGTAATTTGCAGTCCTGGTCCCTATGTCCCCTAGTCTATAGATCACACTTAAATTTATTGCCTAGTTATACACTCATATTTTCTTCCAAAGGAAGGTAAGAATATGGAAAGAAATTTGTGTATCCAGGTCCCATCCCTACAGGGAGTTAGGCTATGAACAGCGATGCAGCCATTAAAGATGAGAAAAAATAACAGAAATCTGAAGAGGTCGTTCATCATGAAGTTCTCTTTAAGAATGTTATTCATCACCCTCTGTCAAAGGACCTAGAGTAATAGCAAAAAATACCATCCACCTTAAAACAATTTATTCAAACGCAATCACCACACAAAGTAGTGTTATTTTAGCTATATGGGAAATTGAAAAGGCCCACATTATTACAATGATAGAAGACAAAATATGAAACATGGCTGTGCTTTGTAAAGATTAACTTTCAGAATTTCAGAAGGTTTACTGTGCATATGAAATAAGATTTGTAATTTTGGGAAGATACACTACATTTTTTGTATCTAACACTCTGAATTTCAAAGCATAAAATTCAAATCAAGTTTAGTTATGGAATTCTGACCTGTGGTAGAAAATAATTGTCCCTCTGAAATTTATTTATAAATAGAAGGCTTTGGAGAATGTCATCTTTGCCAACATGTTCTAATGCAACAGGAAATGAAGAAAATGCCGTTTCAAAGGAAAGGCAGTCTTAATTTCTACAATGGAGAATAAGTGTCCATCATACCATGGTTATAGCGGAGATATAAAATTAGAGCTGATCCATCATGATATTTCGAACTCACCCCCCAATAAGCTCCTAATCTCTAGCAATTTGCAGTTCAGAGACTTCTGAGACCTTTCTGCCCCTGCAACATAGCCAAGGATATCTCAGAAAAATTAGGACAATCAAATAGTGCCTTTGGAGGTTATCAAAAGAAAAATGTAATTTTCTCCTTGTGCTTCAACTTCTGAAAGAGAAAAACCTGTGTTAGCAGGTTTATTTTCTAGTAATTTTTTAAAAATCTTAATTTTTCTAATTCATCTCATAAAACATAAGAAAGCCTAGTTTCCAGGCATTGGTACATCTTTAATACTTTTCACACTAAATAAGTCTGACTCACATATGGTCTTGAAGGTATCATTTTCTCTCACCAGTTCATTCCTTATTTAGCATGCTTATGAACGTAACTAGATGAGCTGGCCAAATATAATGTTAGGTGCTCTCTTTCTTCCTGAAAATGTCTTTCTTCTTTCCATGTTTGCCTGCCAAGAACTTATGGATTTCTTAAATAATTTTCAGCTAATGATATTCACAAAAAATTAGAGCAAATAAAACTTGTATTACTATGTTGGTTATAGTACCCATTCAGTCAGCAACCAGACCAAACAGCATGCACCTGTTCACCGACAGCATGTGTCTTTCTTATCTGTTTTCCAGATGAAGGTAGTATTTCCTGCTACACATGAAAATACTGTAATATACTGTTTCCTGAAACTTTCACTTTAAATTGGCATGTTATACAGAACTCAACAGCTTTGATTTGGTTTTGTTTTTTCTGATAGTCAGGTAAGCTTGATGAGTGGATCAGAGACACAATGTGGAAGGTGGTAGGCACACACAATTGTATGAAAATCTCTTGTAAAATTTTGTTGTTTTAGTACATGTCAAAATCCTCCTCTCCCTCCCCAGTCTTGGTTGTCTTGACACAAACTTCATTTTTGAACAAAGTTCTTTTAGTCATGCTTATAGACATGCAAAATTATGGGAAAAATAATGATTATTTTGTACACAATTCCTACCATCTAACTACACAACCATAGTTCAGTGTGAAGAAGATTGGTGTTTTTCTATCTGATTAGATTCTTTTTTCAGTCCTTGAGTGTTGGCTGTAATTTGCAGACGCATAAATGTGTAGAAGTGCATCATATATAAATTAGTAAAGCCAGAAAATAACAGGCCCGCTTGGAACTCTTTTGCTCTTACAAATCAGCAATCTAAAATCTCCAGTCTAGGAGACATACAGGAGTTCAAGCAGCATATTACTCTGTATAAACACCTTTTTACTACATTCTGACAGCTTTTGACAAATGTAACACCGAGCAAAATCATTTGCAATGGCTGCATCTGCCTTTTTAGAATCCATGATGAGAACTGCAAAGACTGGTTATTTATTTAAAAGTCAAGTCTACGTTCAGCAGATTTTGTGAAGTGTGAACAGTGAAATCACTTCAGTGTCACCTTTTTCTGTGTCTAAGTGGAATGCAAGCAGTTTCTAACTTCCTAACCTGTACCTTTGGTATTTTAGCTTATTCCCGAAGAACATTTGGCAAGTAAATTTTGGCAACAAACCCTTGTGAATTAATTCACAGCATCACCTCTGAAATGAGAATGTGCTGGCTTGTTTTGCCTGGGTAATGCTGACTGTATAACAGTGCTCAGGATCACTTGGATGGTGAATACTTCAATCAATGCAAGTGTTTCAATACTTATTCTAAACTCACTATTTGACTGAGCATTTCTTCCCATGATCCCTCAACACAGAACTCCTTGTGTTCTCCTGGTGCTGAAAAATTTTAAAAAATATTTGCACTGGTTGACCAACTCAGTGTGGGTTATTATGGTGAAATTAGTGAGAGTCAGTTATAGGGAGAAAAACAGTGGATTCACACTTCCAGGCTTTGACACAAAGCTAAGCATAGCGATGTCTCTAGTAAGGCAAATGAATCAAGTTTTCATGAACCACCTGGTTTTCTCTGTGTAAGGTCTGAACCGGGTTCTCTCTTGTCAATAATCGTTATCAGCATCTGACAAGCAACCGATTCTAGAAAGAAAAACTTCAGGCTCTTTGAAATTAAGTTGCTGAGAGATGGAAGGAACACAGCTTTTATCCAGGCTACTAGTGTTAACCTAGTTCTTTTGCTTATTTCCCTTTTCCTGCCATTTTCAAAATGTACCTTAAACTACAAGAAACAAATCATATTATCTGATCCAATATCCTCAGTCAAGTTGCTATTAGAGACATAACAACAGAATTATCTCCATTATCTGTTAATTTAATCATGTTGACCTCCTTTTCCCCTACTGCTTGTCAAGGACTTTAACATTTAAGAGTTTGCATGAGTAGATAGATGCTTGTATCTCTCATGCAACAATTCCCAGCTTCAGGGGCTATACCTGGATGAGATGATTCCCTATTGTCTTTTCCCAGGAGACTATCATCTCCCTCACAGCCTTAAGATTTTTCTGTGAGGTTGAATTCCTAAGCATGCTGCAGGCATCACGCCTTGCATTTTATACTATCTGCGAAAAAACCCACCCCAAAACTATTCTTCCTGGTAGGCAGAAACACAAACCCTTATTCATTATCTCCAAAGTCAGCATGTTTACCTCTACGCTCTGGTTTTCCCTATCTTTTACAGCTCTCACTGCAGAAAATAGGAACAGTTCTTCCTCCACCTGAGAGCAGAAAGCGGTCTTTTACTGATTTGTTTCAATTTTTTTTTTTTTTTTTTTCTTTCTGGAAAGGATGAAAGTCTTTCTAATTGCCTAGGTTTTGATCCTGTAATCAAAATCACACATGTTACAGGACAGATAAGAAAAAGACTTGAGTTTAACGTAGAGGAAAGAAATTTGGCTAGTGGTTAGAACATGGGACTGGAAGGCAGGACGTTTGGGATTTATTCCTGTCATTACTATTTGCTTTTACATGATCATTGTCAAGTAATTTAACTTCTGTGTCTCAAGTTCCTCTATATACAGAAGAAAAAAATAACATTTCTCTATTCCAGGCGGATATTGCATGGAGTGAGGCCTAATTAAAACCAGTAAAGAGTTTTGAGATCCTTGGATAAAAGGTGCTATAAAAAGTTCCAACTATTAATTGCTTCATGCTCCCTAGTAGATTTTAAGTCACATATCTCTTTGAATCATGGATCTCTATTAAGTGAAGATTGCTAACAGTGTGGAATCCTGCAGTTGTTGGCTTTTTAATCTCAGAAACAGATGTCTTGTGAGATTGAGCCATCTTTGCTTATGAACTAACCTAAAGTCTCAGCTAACATCGTCAGACTTCTGAAATAACGCAGAAAAACAACATACCACTAACCCACTTCACTTTCTTTCATGATTTTCTGCACATTTTCTTCCTACAGGGTTACAATGGGCAAAACACTCAACAGACAATGACCCAAAACTGGGTTATTTTACTTCTCCTTAAAGAAATGCTCCAATTTCTTGCAACTCTGGCAAAACCTGATCTATTTTATTTTTAAGAGAGCCAGGAAATCTATAGGCTATCACTTTCTAGACTCTGTTGGAAGGTATTTGGTTAATCACTGTATTGTTTTGAGCTGAACTAACTATTGCTTTTCAAGAAGACCCAAACAGAAATCCAAACACACCTTTAAAAAAATGAGCATTCTGGCATTGCACCATCCACCCATCATCTTAGACTGACAACAGCTGGGGTTTTTTGTACGTAACACATGTCCAAGAACAGTTAGCTTCACTATCACTTGGCAAAAAAATTTCCACAGAAATATACAAAAATCCAATTTTCTTCAAGTTGAATTAAAATTCTTTGATGAGCTGGATTTGTGTGATTAAACATGAAGCTGATAAAAGGCAGAAGCTACAAGAAAAGTTTATTTGAAAAATAAGCGAAACCATATTGCTGCTCAGTTTTGAACCTGGCATTGATACTGTCAGCCCTCTTTGTCTACCTGAAGACAATTTATATTCACGTTTGTGCTGAAATATTCCACAGGGTCACGCAGTGTTACTTTAACTTGTATCTGTTATCTTCCCCACTAATCCCAACTAAAGAAACACAACTTGCACCTAGTGTAGAGGTGCAGCAAGCAGAACACTTCACCGGTTGGCAATACGGGGATGGGCAATGCCAAAGCCAGAAAGAGCTTCCCAACTTGATCTAAACAACTGCAATGGTACTGCAAGGGAGCTGTGAAGAGTCAAATTCTAAGCAAATTTTCATGTAAAATGGACCTCTACAGGTGATTCTGGACTGGAGAAAGAGACGGTTCATCACTGGGCAGCAAATGTCCATACAGCCACGTCAGAAAAACAGCGATGATGATGAATGTAACTTTTCTAAAGTAAAACTGCATTTTTAAACATTTCCAGGGGAAAACTATACTTTTTGCTCCAGCAAAAGCAGGATTAATCACTTCCTCTTGACCTGGGGTCTGCTGTAAAATAGGAACCAGCTTGTAGTATTCAAGTATTGGTGAGAGCTCCCAGCCTCTACCCTGGGTTGTATTTAACTCTTTATTTATGGAAAATGCTCCAGCTGCAGCTGTTCAATATTTATTATTGTTTAACCCATAAAGAAATGGGAATGCTAAAAGCATTTTTGATCGATGGATTCAATCTTGAAAGGCTTTCAGGTGTGGCTGACTGTGATTTCTGCAGAGTGAATCTCTACTTTTAATTCCACTCTCCAATCATTTGCAACTCAAGAAAAAGTTTTCTGAAGGCGTATTTGAATTTTTATTTTCGTTGTCAGTACTACTGATACAGTTTCAGCCATCAGACAGTGAAAGACCAGAACATGATACATATGCAATCTTGTAACTGCCATTACCTAATGTAATGGTAATATTTTCAAGATTACCAGTCCTATTTCAGTGTTTTATTTCAAGCTGTTTCCAGTAATTACATAGTGGAGCACCTGTGTTGGGTGAGCATCAAGGGTATTAAGGCCAGAAATTTCTCAGACAAAAAGAACACTTATTTTTATCTTAAATTGATTTTTTTATTCAAACAATCCAGCAGAACAGTCAACACCCAAATTTGTATGTTAAGGCATGAGAAGCAGAAAATTAAAAGGTGACTACAGCAGCAGCTTTAATTGGCATTATTCGAGCTGGTGAAGTACAGATAAAGGGCATAAAAATGAAAAACTGGAGCTCAGTTCTAAAGTGCCCTTTTCAAAGAGGTTTCAGATTCTACTAGTAACATGGAAAAGGACTATTATAACTACTTCTATTTCTATACAACTGAGATATACAGGGAAGTGTGTCACCTGTCAATTCATACACCTAACAGTAAGGCATATAAACAACATGATTATTTGCTAAAGAGATTATGATTGCTAACGTTTGGAAACAGAGCTGCTACTTCTTGTAATTGATCTATTGAATTAATCATAATTTTGTTTCCAGCCGCAGAACTAATTTCTTGTATATCCCAAACAATATTATGCCCACATATGTAGTACAGTTGCTGTGTATGTTCATCACAGCTATTTTGTGGTGTGTTCAGAAGTCTTGAGATCCCCAATATGGCAGTGGTTTGCTGCTAAAAACATCAGTCTACAACCTAAATCAGTAAATACATCAAACCTGACAACGTATGGAATATAGGGGCTGTTGATTTCAGATGGGGTATCTAAGCCACACCATTTTAAAGTAAACAGGCTAACCAGGTATTGTCTTTATATTTTCAATGCATTGGGAGTCCAGTTTGAGAAATGTTTATGGTTGTAAATGAGAGACTCCTGTCAGGGATTCAGCTTCCACTGAACACAAGTTGATATTGTTTACTCCTAATTTAAGCAATACAGATTTTACCTGGTGCAAATTACATTGATTGCCCACTATAATGTACATTATAGAGGTGAGTTTATCCACAGCTTCCCTTCCCCCTCTGCCCCTCTTTCTACACAACTGTTTCCTTTAAGGATAGCAATTTTGCGTCTGATAATTTGTGCTCCAGAACCAAGGGCAGCCAATTAGAGACAAGCAGGGCTGGGAGAGACCCCAGGACATTACTTAATCCACACCTTTATCCCAGCGAGGATGAATTATACCTGACAGGAATTTCTTCAACCTATTCTGGAAGCCCTCCAGTGACCGTCTCCACAACACATCCAAGCAGTTTATTCCAGCACTTTGTTTTCCCAGTCTATCCAAACCTTCTGCTGCTACCTGCCTTGAATTAACTTCAGTTCAAATTCCCTACCTTTTGCTCTCTCCAGTATGAATACAGTGGAGAGAAGAAAGTATCTATTTCTTTTTCTAACAGTCTATCATGTATTTGAAGCTCACCAAGCCCCTTTCACTGTAAACCATCTCAAGCACTTCCACCTTTCTTTTAGATGTCACTCATGAACACTGCCACAGCTCATCCTTGTTTCTCCTCTGATATCTATGTCCAGCTGGTCCATAGCTTTCTTGAAATGTCCCAGGACAGACATTCCCTGGGGTTGTACCAATACTAAGCAGAGCAGAGCAAAAGGATTATTTTGCATTTTTCAGGCTGTACTTTTATTCACACTGTAAAATGACATTTGTCCTTTTTACAGCAACATAATATTCTTCACTCATATTCACCTGTGGTGTTTTATAACCCCCGCTAGGGAGACTGGACACAGAGTTCCCTCTGTAAAATCAGTCATGATTCCCCAACTGAGCTTAAGTTTTGCCCAGCATGTAAAAATCTGTGCCCTCCAGTGATCAAAGCAGTCAGTAATCACACAGACTTCTGAGAGCAAGTCATACTCCAAAACAAAAACATTTAAAAGAAAATCTGAAAACCACAGGACAAATTATATGCACACCTGTGGTATTAGGTACCTAATTATCTCCCACAGTTGGATCCTAACCTTACTAAAGAAAACTCTCTTCCTTTTTTCTGGCTCCCCATCTTCCCTCAGCGTCTTTAGAGTTCAGTTGGTCCATTGGATATTAGATCATGTAATTTCTCTTGAAGATTAAGTAAAGTACCTTGGTGTGTGTACATAATATAACAGTTTTCTGATCATCATACACATCACCTAACTACACAGACTCTCAGACCCATAGAATAAGTTGGGCTGGAAGGGACCCCTCTGGATGTCTAGTCCAAGCTTTGCTCAAAAGCAAGTCTAACTGGATGAGGTTGCTGTGGGACTTGTCCAGCTGATTTTTCAACACTATCTGTGGAAATACACATCCTTCTGCCAAGTAAGCATTTTCATCCCTTCGTCCTGGTACATATCCAGGTAGTAAGTGAAAATACAGCGCAAATACATTTCCCAGACTTTTTCTCTCCTAAAGACTTAACAGAGAAGACCCATTTGCTTTTAATTAGTGACATTTCAAAGTGGCAAGTATTTCAGCCACTGTGGCTACCATCAAATAAAATGTCCATTCTGTTCCATCAGTCTCTAGAACACGTATCTCCTTATACAGCAATCTGGCAAGTCAGATCTAGTGATTTCACCTTGGGTTTCTTTACTTTAAATCCATAAAGCTTTGCCTTGTTGTCAGATACAAAATCCCTAACAACATTTCAGGCGCAGATTTTACACTGAATTGATGGAAGTAGCAATCAGCAGTGAGGATATTATTGGAAATGCAAGAGTTAAAGCAACTCCATTAGAAACTAAAGTTATATTTTATATTATTTCATTTTTGTTAAGTTTTTTGGAAGAAATAAGTCTTATCAGGCTTAATGGGTTTTAGTCATTCTTAACAGCCACCTAATGAGCTCTCCAATTATATAAAGAAGAGTAATTCAATTCATACATTACTGTATCCCCTCACAGAAACACAGTTCCCCCTCTTAAGAAATTACTCACTCAAGGTCATACAATAAACCAGAGTTAGTAATAGGACTAGAGCTCAGGTGTTCCTGGCTAGTGACCTTATAACTAAACCATTAAATGATGTGTGATTGTCTTGATTCTCTCTGTTTAAATACTTTTAGTATCTGACATACATTAATCAGCTATGAATAAAAACTGTGCTGACTTTATAGCACCACAAACACTTTTTAGCATCAACAACAAACCAAACTCACAAGATTACAATGAGTACAACCAGAACACTCCAAAAATAAAAAACAGAAAAAAGGGTGAAAAAGATAGAGAGAAGCTTTCTGACTCTTGCACAAGCCTATGAAATTTGCACATTCCTCATGAGGGACAACCTGTAGATAAAACAGCCTACAAAGCCTTATGATTCACAATGGCACAAAATGGAAACTGAAAATGTCTCTTTCAAGGGAGGGCAGAAACATAATCTAGTGATTCTGAAGTTATTTGGTAAAGGGAAAGGGAACTGTAAATATTTAAAATACCCTTTGTTTTTAGTAAACATCTAATTGAACCTAGTATAAGCCTTCTTTTGCATAGCTTGACATGAACTATTGCAAAAGAGAAGAAAGAATATACAAACTGCTTACCAGCAAGGCTGTTTGCTAGGTAGATATTTCATCCAATACTTGTATGACACTCTATCTCCAACAGAATCCATATAATATTACCAGGGTCCTATAAAATGATAAAAACAAAACAAAGTATAATTCTTTGAAGAATATTGTAAACAAGAAATACAAGTACAGTATTAGTAAGAAATACTATATGTTACCAAATTTTCATATTATATCTACTAGAACAGTGTAGCTGTTATTACAAGGCATTTTACCTAAGATAACTATTGGGGGAAATGACATTTGAAAATAACACAGCAAATTACTGACAGGTGGGTAGGTTTTTCTTCATCAAAAAAGGTTGATTAATCTATATTATAAAAAAAAATATTCATGATATAAAATGGATAAAACCTGCATTGTGTCCATCTACTTGAATGCAGAGATTTTTTCTGGTGCTGCTTGAAAATCCAATGGCAATATCACTAGAAAACTCAAAACTATTTGAAAACAAAACAGCATGATTTGTATTGCTCTGCTTTAGCTCCTTAAAGCTTAGTCTAAGGTAGCTGTTAGACTCTCCTCTGAAGATGGTAGAGGAAGAGAAGCACCTCTGACAGTGAATCAGGTTACCTGGGGGGATGCTCCTCTCTTCACACAGGTTATTTAGATGGTCAGTTCAGACTGGACTGCCAGCTAGTTAACTTAGACAACATGAATCCCACCCAGAAAGTGTAGGGGAATCAAGAAGAACAAACAAATACAAATTAAATTGTCCATTTTTATTTAATCTATGTTTAGCTGTCTCCTATTCCTGCAATCTGTGACGCGGCAGTGGTTCAGAAGGTAGACTCCTGCATGGTTGTGAAGTTCTGCTCTCAGATGAGAGTTCAGGCTTCAATACTATTAACTCTCCCTGAACAGAAACATGGCTTTAGGATCAGAAGAGTACTGCAGATTAGACTTCAGACACCTTTCTCAAGGTCTCCACTGAGATGACGAGAGAAGTAAATGGATCAACCTTAAGGCTGGTTTCAGAGTGAGGGATCAGAGTGCACAAACCCCTATTCAAGACCCCTATTTGGATACACTTTTCATATCTTAAGCATTAGTAAGACACACAAAGCTCGACATTTACAAAGAAACTGCAGTATATGCAGGGTACAATGTAAATATTTTACAAGTGTGCAGAACCTGCTAAAAAAGATCTTTCACTTTTACTAATGTATCCTTCGTACCAATAACAACCCTAGCACGTGTAACGACTTTATGCAAAAGGAATAATCTTGCCAAATACGAGACGGTTGCTGAGATACGGCCTGGTCTGCCCAACAAAGAACAAATATTACATTTCAATCTGCTTTTAGTGAGTCCAGGAGCATCCTCAGCCTAAACACTCTTTAAGAATATTCTCCCTCTTAACACGCACCAATTAGAAGTAGGAAAAGCAGATGGTCAAAATAAATTAGAGACAGCATACCAGCCCTGCCTCAGATCATCACCATTGGCAGACCTAAGCAGCAGCACCAGCCAGTCAGTAGTTAGGAAGAGAAGTATATGTATTTTTTTCCTCCATCCCTTTCCGGAACAAAATTGGAGAGGCATTGCAGCTGTCAGACTATTCAGTTTGCAGAGCCAAAGAAAGCAGAAATCTGGCCGGGGATACATAAAGTCCAAAAAACTTGCAGATAGTATTTTGATGCCTCGATACCGCAAACACTACAAACACTTCAAACTTCCAGTGAAGAGAAGGGCATTCATTTCCTACACTAATTATTGTTGCGTGTTATGGAGGCCTTTCACATAAGTTTTCCCCATATACATTGCTGAAAAGATCCAGCTATCACCAGGCACTAGAAGACCTAGAGCTACCAGGTTTCTTAGGTGTGATAAAGGCAAGCAGAACATGTTGTATAGTTGCTAGGCAGAAATTGGTACAATGGCTTGCGGGAAATCAGAAACAACTGCATAGCAAGAGCGTCTGCTACACATCACCTCATTGCCACAACAGGATCAGGATAGTCATACCTTCTAGTTGTCCATCTCTGAACACCCTGTGCCAGGTAGACTGACAACCTAGCTTTCAGCATTTGGATTAATGTCTAACATGACATCTGTGCTACTCATCAAAATGACTCTTAATGATAGTCATTTTGGAGGGCGGTTGTTTGATTGGTTGGTTAGTTGGCAGGTTTTTTTTCTTTTTGTTTTTTATGGTGATGGCTCCAGCTCCTCCATGGTGTTGTCATTAATGGGCAGTAATCCTAGACTGTAGCACAGTGTCATGGACTGCCCACCTGGTGACACTGGGGCACAGGAGTGGGGTGGGTAACTGGAGAGGGGCAAAACTTCTTGTACAACAGGAAGAAAAGGCTCAAACACTAAAATGACACCAAATCCCAATAAATCCTCTACAGGATCATCTCACCAAAATGAGAGAGCCTGCTTGGAGGAACCTGGAACAAGCAGACCAAACCAGTATTTGAAGTCACATCCAAGAAGAACAGTTCAGGACCTTTGAACCAAGGAGTAGAGTAATATTCACACCTTGCCCACGACTGAATTCAAATGAATAACTAGATGGATGTAATCTTTCAAAATACATATTGATCCAGCTTCCTGAACTGAGTAAAGAGTTCAGTTCTGCCTTCCCTGAGATACTGCCTCGATTACACCTTAGACATGACCCTTATTCCCTTACTTAAGAAAATGTGAGAGATTATGTGGAATAATTTATAGGTACTAAGAAATTTGAGGAATTTCTTCCAGGTGAAAGAAAAAGTTCCCTCCTGTGCTGGCTGGAAAGTGCAAAAGTCTCACAATCTTTGCATAAACCAGATATGCCTCACTTCAGCCATAAGAACTTGATGAAGCATATGCACAGATGGGAATGTGGAAGATAAAAAAAGGAAGGAGGGAAAAGAGTTACAACTGCGAGCAGTGGAGCAGACTCACTGCAATGGTGCAGGCTGAATTGCTGTCTGTGTCCAAGCCAGAAAGGACTTCACAAGGCAGGGAGTAATGGCAGTCAGCTTTAGGTGCAAGAGAAGAAAGGAAGGTAAAAAGAAAACAAAGCAAGACAGATTTCAAATGAATGAGGATAGCTCATTCCCCTCTCCTCCCTGAGACTGTAGGGTACGACGTTCATCAAGCACAAACCCAAAGGAATAAGACACACTAAGGCCTTTTTAGGATGTACTTTTATCAGACAGTCTGTGACTGAATAGAATGGGACATTAGGGATATACCTCATCCCGTACATTAGAACATCTGAAACTTTGCGGGGGCAGCTAAGCTAACTGACCTGCCTCTGTGTTTCCAGAAATTAATCACAGCAAGCACAAATTTCAGCAGCTCAAAATTACTTATTAAAAGCCTTTTGTCTTTCTGGTGAGAAAATGAGAGTTTGAACAAAGTTCTAAATGCACAGTTTCATTACTGGACCAAAACAACAGATCCACATTTACCAACCTCCAAATATTATGGTTTGCTTTAAATGTTTAAAAATGAGCTAAACAAGCTATGAAGAGTAGTAAGTCATCTGGATGCGGAGTGAAACAGGAGAGTGATCTCTGCCATTGCAGAGCAGTTAAACACGCAAATATGCCTGTAAGGTTTTGGGTTTTTTTCGTTCTACCTTTTAAATTGAAGACAAATTGAAGACCACAAATGTACACAAGTTTTCTATCAACTGGTTTACGTTTTCATACAATCTTTTTTATTGCAGTTGGATTTTTTTTCCCTAGTTGTACTACTAAAAAGTAAATACTATATGCTGTATCTAACTGACACAGCTGCATTTCAAATTTAAAAAGTCAGGCATTTTGCAGTACAGAATTAAGTATCTAACATGTCATGAGCATTATAAGATACCATTTGTTTTCATCCTGAATTGCATAATTGGGTAGCCTAGTCCCTGCACAACTAACAGCTCTTGTGCTTTGACATGTCATCTTCAATGTCTTTTATTTATGATAAATAATTCTTGTTAGTGTTTCCACTGTTGCTGGAGGGTTTTCTACCTCTTTATATTCTACTTTTCTTGCCAGTCTAACAGTTTTATTCAAGAGAATTAACTTCTGAATACATTATTTTTTTCCCTTAGACCTTGCATTTGTGACTGCATTTTATAGTTGGGCTAGTCTTAAAGTGGATAGGTTTTTACTTGGGATAAAGTTGTGTCAAAAACGTGTTTGCCAGAGCTTTGGGAAAGGCTCGCATGCCGGAACCTGTGCCACATGTTGCAAAAGAATAGATTCATGCAATTCAAGCATTCCCAGATATCTACTTTGGTTAGAAATAACTTTTTATAGCATTTGAGCTTTTTCAGCCTTGCTCAAATCTGGGAATTACAGAACTGTGGAAATATCATATTATTGCATATAAGACCATTTGAATTAGAGTCCTGCTGTGTTAGGCATTGCACACAAATTACATCCAGATTGCCCTTTAGCCCTAATTGCTCTCAGTTTTTATTTATAGGTTTAAAAGAAAAGACAATCAGGCATACCAAGTTCTAGTCTTCCTTAATAATTACTTACAGATACATCCCACTGAGAACAAAACCAGCTGCCATTTTCCATTATCTGTGACAATCATTCACAAAAGAATAGAAAGCCACCCTCTTAAAATAGTACCTCTGACCTTCAGAGAAAGTGGAGATTTGCACCAACAGCTTAAAATAAAAACTAATGTAGCCAACTGGAGTCCAAGAAGTGGTGAAAGTGAGTTTTGAGTCATAACTAAGCATTAAAATCATAACTTTTGCCATGAATTTCAATAGTTACAGCAACATAACTACAAGAAACCTTAAGATTTGTTGTATGGAACGTGTTTATTGATTATTTTGCACTGAATTCTCAGGACTTACAGATAGCGCTCTACTGAAGATGTCTTGTTTTGCCATGTGGACAAGAACAGAAGGTAGAGCAGGGTTGGGAAAATGGATAGATAACTCTACATCATGATATCACTGCTAAAAGAAACATTTTCTATGATAAGTGGCTGCTTAGAAATGTGATTTCGACTGGAACTCCGTTTAGAGTTAATGATGTAAATTTTATGGAGATTTTTCTTAAAAAAGTCAACAACATGTGACTTCAGAGAGTCTAAAAGGCAGTTCAGTTGACTGGCCAGTAATGACTCAGCCCAGTTGCCTTAGCATGCTGGTCCTCTGCCATTAAAAACATAATAGGGCAACCCCCCTTGCCTTCAGCTGCTGTTCCTAAAGAGCATGTCTCTCAGAGATCCTGCATCATACCTCCCGACATCATGCGAACAGCCTGGATGTACCTGCAGTACCTCTGGAAGGGCAGTACACTCCCTTATTCAGGCCTCTATATCCTGCCCTAAATGTCTATTTTAGGGAGAGCTGAACAGTTTAGAATCACATGACTGCATTGATTAGAGGTGGGATCCAGATGCCCAGTCATAGGTAGATAAGAGATGTCCAAGCATATTCTATTTGGCTTCCAGATGCTGTTCCAGAAGGCTGTAGGCCTTCTGAGAATGTCCTGGATATAGTTAGGTGAGTCAAATGGTACTAGAAACCTCGGTTTAGGCAACTGAACCGAACCATTGATCTCCTCTGTGTTGGGAGCTTAGACATGTAGCTCACAAGTAGATACTCATAAGTAGGCACACGCATCTGATATATAGGTATCTAAATATGAAACTAAATCCCACTTGGAGAGCTTGACTCAAGTTTGGCTTAATAAAAACACCTAAAATCAAACAAGAGATTTTCGAGTATCTAGTAAACCTACAGATGTGGCAGATACCACACAGGATGTATAGAAAAACATTCTTTTGGCAAGACAACTGAGGGCCAAGGCACCTCACATGGTCGGGGCACCCTTGGACAGCTACATCAAACTTTCACATCTACATCAAAGATGTACCTTAAACCAAAAGAGATGATTTCCACACTTTGAAACAGTCTTTACTGAAAAAAAGCTGAGTTGAAAAGACAAAGAGAAGCAACATATTTACTTTCCCACAATGAGTCAATGATGATGTTTGTTAAAAAGGCATCCTTTTTTTCAGATTCTAAGCATTTATCCAACAGGGATTAGCCTGCTTCTCATAGTGATGGACAGACTGTATTCCTCCTTCCTGAACCAAGGTAAAAAACCCCAACAAACATCTTGCCAGAAGAAACTGAGTAGGATATTGAAGATGCTGTATTTCAAAGAAATAAGATGGTGCTGTTCAAAAATCTATTGCCTCAAACTATAGTGAAACTCCTGGTTATACTGAGTTTGCAACTTGGTAAAAGGTTTTCCCAGAGCGCCTTAATTTGGAGGAGCATGCTGGATTTCCTGCCTGTGCTGTCTTTGAGAATTGTACTGTAATTTGTTATCAGTTTTTAAGACATATCAGACCTTTATAGTGTTTATCTAGGATGGGGTTAACAATCTCAGGCATCAAGATGTCTCAGGATTTACAAGTACTATTGCAATGTATAACACTTAAATATTCACAATGACTAGTTAGAGAATTAACTAGTGGAAATCAGAAAAATATTGTAAGCAGAACAGAGCAAGGCAAAGTACGTGGTCACTGCTCCTCAGTAAGCTGTAAAGATCTCTTCTACGACAGAAGCCAAGCTAACGTAGCTTTGAGCAACATCAGAGATACAGCTGATACTTGATAAATCAGGCCTGCTTGCAGAAGATGTCGGTTCTCATTTTCCTTCCTGTAACCTTTAAATAAAAATAAGTGACATTCTGACTTGTACCAGAATCTCTAATGAAACTGAAAGGCTGTTGAAATAATCAACTGGCAAATCAACATGCGTATATATATATAGATCATTCTCCTGCACCTTCTCACTTAGGCACCTAATTTCTCCTATCCATTTTGTTATTAAGTCACACACGTGGAAGAGGAAAAAAAGGAAGATAGACTAGGAGCACAGCATGAAAGACGTTAGAGCTTTAAAGGAGATGTAATGAAACGAAATCCTTGAATTTTCTTCCACACAACTATCTGTTGTCATTCAAGTTACTCTAGGGACCCAGGTCACCCACACTTTGATTCCTCTTCAGATTTTTTGGCTGGCAAAAGAAGTATTAGAACTCTATGTACTTCAAAATGAATTTATATTTACATCCATTTTGCCTGTGTATTACATTAAGTGTGATATGAAGGAGCAGCCTCTGTTTAAAGACCTAAAAATAGGTATTTACACATATTACTTTGATATATCTCACAGAGGGATATTCACAAAGGCTAACTTAAGACTTGGACAACTAATTCCCCCAGGCTTCCATTATAGTCAGTTCAGGGAAGGGATCCTCCAGGGAGTGATTCAGATTAGGAGACTAACTTTTGTTAGTTTTACTGACTGTCCCCCAACGAGTATCATTTTATGACTAATTGACATCCTCAGTCAATTCTTTTGCAAACAAACACCTACCTCAAACATACAGACTGCATAAAATTGGTCTCTTGCTGGCATTCTCAGTGTTCTTTCACAGTAGCATCCATTCCTTTCAAGTTATTGCAATTATATTGCAAAATACCACTTTAACAGCAGGGTTGCTGTATTAAGCATCACTCGGCACTTGAATCATCACTGCATCACTTTTTTCAGCATCACTACATTGAAACGTCAAACCATGCTCCACCTACTCGTCTAGGTGACCCACATTTAGAGATCTCTATGTCTGATCAAAGGCCAGGCTAGGGATGATGCTTCTTGAGCTAACACTGCACAGAAGACAAGATCTTAAAAAAGCTGTAGGAAAAAAAACACAACTGGACAACTCTAATAAATAAGCATTTACTTGCATCCACACATCCAAATGAAGATCCAAAAAAGGGTGATCCTTGGACAGTGAAGAACAGTGCACCTGTACTCTGTGAAACTTCTTCACTCTGCTGTTGCTGCTCCTTTATGTGAAAAATAAGTTTTTTCTTTCGAGTTTCATATAGCATGGTAAAATGCTCATGAAGCCACCTCTGCTAAGACAGCTCAAAACCTGTTATCTAGTAATGTGAAGAATCATGTATTCATTTCCAGGATTACAGAAAGTCTTGAGCTCCTTGTCAGCAGCTCAGATCTCCTTGTGAAAGCTATATAGGTTTTATGGGAAGAGAGGGACTGACAAACTGCATGTGGTGATGTATCTGGTCACTGTAATGACTCAGTTATGTATTACTAACTGGCACTGCTACTGTCAGTTAACACCAATCCATTCATAAAATGTATTTACTGGCAACTAGTCTCTGGTTTACAATAGAAATCTGTCACTCATGCTGCAAAGAGAAGGAAAGCAAGCTTCTCTTCTTATGTGCTACATATTTACAAAATGAAATCCAAAGTCCTACATTTCTTAAGTTCATAATCATATTTTTTGTTGTTTTCTGTATTATTTTCCTGCAAATAGACTAAAGCTCTGTGCTTTATGTTTGTATGAAAATTAGTCCAACAGGCCAAGTTTTAACTTGGAAGAAATGGCAACATAAGATTTTAAGTATTTGAAAATATTAGTAAAAGGAGAAGGATGCCTATGAACACAATGGAAACTGAACTGAAACCTTCTGTGATTTGAGAAAATATGGGCAACTTTACATCCCTCTCTGGGCATCTTTGTATTTTATATCATCCCAAGCACTGAAAGTGGGAACAAATGAGTTGTTATAAAATGAGATTATATACAACTCATGAAAAAGAGCTCAGGATTCCTGAGTAGGGCAATAGTGTAAAAGTCTACGGCAGTGTGGTTTCCAGCTCAAAAGTTCTTTCATCACTCCTCACAAATGCTTGAAATGGCAAAAGTTTTATAATGGTTTAAAGCCATAAAGATATCAGGCTTCCTGCAAGGCCTATTTCCAAAAGTTTGCAATCTGAAGAAGGCTTATTTCTACAGTTAACAAGGAGGGACACCAGAGACCCTAGGGAGAGATTCATCACACCTAAGTTAGACATCTGCGTCTGAGCTAGTCACCCTAGGCTCCCTTTCCAGTCAACAAGAGTGAATAGCACTGTTACAATATGAGACATCTGTCTCTTTTAGACCTCTTCTTTAAGATGACATGTTTTTCACCCTAAAATCCACTGTTTCTCTTCTTTGATTATAACTGGAGTTTGGATAACTAGCTCAGATAGTAAATGTTTAAAATCAGATATGGAAATCCTGCCTCTGCTACGTCCAAACCCTTCCAGAGTGGGCATGGTGTACAGGTGAACACGGGCTACATTTCTCTTATCGGCTGCCATGCTGAGCATACAGTAATATATCACTGAAGTCGGACTTTCTTACAACATTTAAGAAAAGCAAAGAGGTTGAGCTCAATGCAACTGACTGCTTAATAATAATATTTAACTAAATAAATTAAATTCATTTTTCTTGTTACATTTACTAATGGTTCTGATGAATAGACACTTAAGGGACTTGATCTTTTACAGTTTTTTTGGAGAGCTCACGTAATGGACCAGAAAAATATCTACTGTTAAGTAGAAGATATATGTCAAGACTCCTAATGTTTATTCCTCAGTGACTACCTTCATATCTATAACTCACAGTAGGGAGATTTTCCCTCTCCTTGTTTTGCATGACGTTGGTGGGTCAACCCTTCTGAACACATGTGAGTTCTTAAAATGTCTCCTTATTACCCCTTATATATGTTGTTATTCTGCAGCTAGATTGCTCACAATTATATTTCTTTTTAAGAAATGCTATTTTACATCCAAACCTTCATAAGACAAAAAAGATTATGTATTCTGTACATATCCTAAAGAGAGGAGAAAAATGCTCCTTGAAGAAGCATTGGGAAAAAGCATCTTTTGTGATTAATTAGATAGTAACTAAACTAAACAGATTCAGGAAATCCCCTCAGCTGAAGATGGTTAGAGGGAAAGTGTTAGGTGGAAGCATCAAATATGCATGTTTGGTTCATCTTTTTCTCCTCCAGTTTGCTTACAGCCACTGCTGGAGAAGGGGCACTGTGCTAGATGGGCCCAGGCCCAGCTCAGCCCTTCTTAATATAAATTGAAAAGCTGAGGACGTACTATATGAAATGGTGACGAAATAACACAGAACACTCTTGTGAGCTCTAATCCAACTCACTTCTTTAGCTGGAAAACATTAGCGTTATTGCTCTCTAACATTGCATCAGATGTTCTTCAGGTACATACTTAAATAGCAATGAAATAAAAATATTGGAAGTTCTATTCATGTCTACATATCCCTGTTCAGGTCTGGCCTTTTTTAAAATGTTTGTGACTCATTAAGTGGAATCAATAACATTCATTAGTATGCGATTGTTAAGAAAGGCTAAGTCCTTGAACATTTTATATAGCATCTCTAAAAACTGAGTTAGATGCATCAGTTCCTGTATCTACAAAATAGACCTAAAGAAGATATTGCTTGTTTCTATGTGCAGGTGAGTATCTAAACTCTATCCTTTCTGAGAGAAATCAGGAGCCAGTAAACTAAGTGGGCAGAATGTTTGTGTATCGATCGAGCTAAACTAAAAAATGTTGTATTGTATTCTTCAACAGAAAGATTAGGATGGATTCTGATGGATATCCTTGTAGGAAGAAAAGACCTACCATCTCTTTTCTTCTTTCACCCAAACAGACATTGTAAATAAAAAGCAAGAAAAGCTTCTGATTTCTAATTCCGTTGATTCAGTCTTCAGTCTCAGACTGTGTATTCATCCAGCATTTCCAACACTAATCTCATGAGTCTTTTAATTTTATTTTATTTATTTATTTTTTTTTTTTTTTAAGATTAGATAGATTAGAAAAAAGGAAGACGAAAAAATACAGATTTACAGATCCTGGCCTTGTAATAAGAACCTCAATCATTACTTTTGGTGTCAAATCTACAGTTTTCAATGACATTTTTTTTCCTCAGTCGGAAAAAAAGAAAACATGGTAGGGATTACAGTGTAAGACATAGCAACAATGTCCAGAGCTGAATTCAACAATGAATCAAGTGGCAGTGGGAAATCAATGTTGATGGTTTCCTCCATTCATCCTCTGTATTGTGAAGACTTGTATATCTATCTTACACTCTGGAGAGTCATTACAAGAACAGACTTAATTCTAGTGTTCCAGATAACCGTCTTGAAACCTGTGTTAGAAAGGAAGCTCAGAAGGGCAGAAATATGTCACCTCTTTTGTCTGGTACACTTTGTCTTACACTGGTGATCTTGCACAAAACTCTTGCTGCAGTCTCATTATGTGCAAAAATCTGTGTAGTTTCTGAATAATGTAAAGGAATGTATTGAACATTTGCCTAGTCTTCGTAGATTTGAAGTCAGAACAGACCATTAAAATGCTTGTCTGATCTCCGGGCAAGCACATGACAAAAAACTTCACTCACTAATTTCTGTATCAAATTTACAGCTTCTGTTTGAACTATCACAAACTTAATTGAAGGATATCCAGTCTCAACTTTTAGACTTCAGGTGCTGAGGAATCCATCATACACCTAGAAAAGCTTTTCCAACACATAATTAGCTTTACTTAGTATATGTACCTTGTTTCTAGTCTGGGTTTATCTAGCATCAGCTTCTACCCACTGAACCTCATTATGACTTTCCAGTAAATTAAAAAGCCATTACCATCAGATGGCTTTCCTCACTTAAGGGTTGTAGACCATGATGAAATCACCTCTTAAACTTCATTATAAAATAAATTGATTGAGAATTTTTACTATATCTACTTAAAATACATTAACTGCTTGTTGAAGTTATTAGGTAGCAAATATACCGGTATGTTCTCTAAAGACTTTCATAGCCTCTCTAGTGCATCATAAACCCAATATTCCTGAATGGTAGTTCTTTCTTGAAACACGGGATAACACAGAGTGAAAACAGAAATATGCACTGAAATACTTTCTCACACACCTTGTCAGTGTACACAGGGACTTTCTCAGTCTGCAGTACATTTCAGAAAAGAGAGGCATGGTTTTACATTCTTCAGCTGTAAAATTCTTCCTCTCTTTCTGCCTCCCAAGCCTACCGGGTTGTCTTCCAAAAGCTCCCAAATGCACCAGTTCTTGTCTTTTTGAGAACAGAAGCAGTTAGGCTTTCTCAAAGAGTTTTGAAAATCCTGCTTAGGAAATCCATTCTGTGGCTCCCTTCCAGCTAGTAATGTTCAATCTTCTGTTAATAAGGGAATTTCCCCTTCTAGTTTTATAGATAGGAAACATACCGTCTAAATACTCAAGGTTTGACACATCTATATATGAAAAGAATCCAACTCCCTCACTCTGCCAATTGTTATCCTCTCGTTATCCAAAGCAAGTCAGATATATAAACCTTTTCTGTTCTTTTCTCTTATGAACTTAGGCAGAACCTCAGTGTTAAACAATTAGCTAAGAGCTACAGTTGTCTTCAATAAGCCCTATAGACTCTTTCAGCTCTCTCTCAATCCATACATTGTTGTAAAACTTGTTATTCTGGAATGTCTCCTCCAGCAAGAGCATGCTTCAGGAATGAAAAATAGTTGTCACTAGTTTTGAGATCAATTCATGGCAGCAACAACATATTCCAGCTTTGAACAGTGTTCAGCTAAGGCTACCCCTTGCTTCCAATGCCTGCTACTAAAAGTGTTTGCTATACACCTGATTTGGATTGATCTGGCTTGGACTGCAAAATTCTTTCATATATATCTATAGCAGTATTTTGTGCCACTTTCTGTAAGAAATGAGGGAATCAATATATCTTTCTCCTTTGTGATGGTATAGCTCAATGGCAGCTAACTTACAACAGTCATGGTTTGACTGCTGTTAGCTGTTGCTGAAGATTGTAAACCTATCACTCTATGGTTAATGTGGTACATCTGGGAAAGAAACTTAATTCTGGGCAACCCTGGCTAACTTCTATGGGTGGGGTTGGGAATGTCAGGTCTGAAAAAAAGGAAAAGTTCCATAATCTGGAAGGTATTTTCATTTTAGCACTTTATTATCTTTCAATATGTTTTAAGATGGCTCTGAAATATGAAGCCGGAATTGCACCAACCCCTGACTTGGTTTCAGAGTGGAGGTGGTGCAGTGCAGGTTTCAGACTAGTGCAGTCGTATCAGGGTATGAGGTTTCTAGGTCCACAGGTAGAAAATAACTTGCCTTTCAATGTGTCGTGCTGTCTTGGCATTTTGATATACATGTAGTTCCTATCCAATAGGTTTGGATAGGTAACAGCTTCAATTCCTCCTTCAAACCTGATGGAAATTTCAAAAGTTGTGTTATGATGTCTTGGATTGACACCATCTCACAGCTAAATGGAGTGAATTTTTACTTGTATAGGGGTATCCAAATATTTAGTGTGTTCACCTTGTCCCTCATCCTTGTTTTAGATTTCTTTGCTAGGTTATTATATAATACATCTATTCATGCAGACATGAGAGTGAATGATAGCACAGTTACTTGTGCCGATTTGACGTGACAATCTTTCTTGCTTCTTTTTTTCTAGTACTTTTTTTTTTTTTTAACTGTTTCTCTTGACAGAGCTCCAGCTACTTCTCTCAGCTTCTAAGTCCCAAAGCTACCATCTGGCCTGTATCTTGGAAAAGCTGTTCTCAATGTAGAATCTCCCTTATTTGACACTCCAGCTAAGACTTCTTATACTCTCTACTCCCACTATCTTAGGCATGCTAATAAAAAACAACAAATATTACTAAATGAAACTGAAGTGAAACATTTATGGCAGGAAAATAATTCATGCCAAAGACGCTGAACAATTTTGAATTTACTTCAAATACTAACAATCTTCTTACTTGGAATTAAAAAAAAAACAAAACAAAACAACAAAGACGACCTCCACCCCAAACACCAAAAATCCCACCTCACGTGATTCTGCAACAGATGCTATGGGAAGAAATACCCACTCCATCATGGCACTAGAATACTTGAGCCGACATCTTACTTCCTGCTGTTATACTACTAGAGAGTATGACAAAAGGACCAGTCTTTCCATTTCTTACATGAAACAATAAAGCTCATGAATTTTTCTTTAGAACATTTGTATTTGTATTATAGCATATCAAAATATCACCCTTCGCTTCATTTTTTTCTCATGATTTTAAGAACTGTGAATGAATCATCATCACTTAGAAAGAGGTAGTGCAATATACAATACTAATTGTACAAATTTCCCCCAAGTGAACACTTTCCAAATCTGATTTGCAATACTCATACCCTGATTTGTCAAGAGCTAACTGCACAGTAAGTACAATAGCAAGCAAGGGCAGAGAAGCAAATCACACTAATTCAATTGTGACAGAGACTGGTTGTAGTATTTTGAAAAAAAAATGACTCTCACAAATTGAAACTTCATGGTGAAAATAAGTTTCACAGAATTCTGCAAGAAGAAACCAAATCTGAACACTAACTGTGGCTTGAGAAAAAAAAAAAAAGAGAGCTGAATGCTTTTTACTCTAGCATTTTACTCTAGTTTTTTAAATAGTTCTGCATGTGATCTATGGATTAGAAAACATATGGTTCCAGAGATCAAAGTTTATTGAAAAGCCCCCTAAATCATCACACAGAGACAAGAATTTCTTAGAAGATCATACTGGGTCACTGATTAATGCTCTTGTGTTCAGAGACTTCTAGAGAACTGGTCAGCACCAGATAAATAAAAGAATATGTAAACCTCACAATAATGGGTGTTGCAGGGTCAAAGAGTTGTGATCAACAGCATGAAGTCCAACAAACTGCTGATTGCTAGTGGCATTCCACAGGGTTCAGTCCTGAAGCCAATTCTACTTGAAGTTAGTTAATGATCTGGGCAGTAGGACAGAGTGCACCTCAGCAAGGTTTTGGATGAAACCAAATTGATGGGGGGAGCACTCAATAAGCTCGAGGGCAGGGTTGTCATTCAGAGGGAACTCAAATGGCTGGAGATATGGACTCAAAGGAACTTCATGATGTTCACCAAAAAAGTAAATGCACAGTCCTGGAGCTGAGATGGAATAACCCCATGCAATAACACAGGCTGGGATCTGGTTGTGTGGAAAGCAACTTTGCAGAAAAGGACCTGGGAATCCTGGTGGACAAAGTTGAATGTGAGCCCTTGTGTTGAAGAAGGCCAGTCACATCACATCACATCACATACCAGGCTGTATTAACAAGAGTGTAGCCAGAAGGCTGAGGGAAATGAATCTTGCCCTCTATTCAGCATATGGGGGACCAGATCTGGAGAACCATGTCCAGTTCTGAGTTTCCCCGTACAAGAAAGACATTTACAGTATCTAGGCCACAAAAGGGCAATCAAGATGGCAAGGGGGCTGGCCCACATGGTATATGAGGAGAGGTTGAGAGAACTGGATTTCCTCAATCTGGAGAACAGAAAGCTAAAAAGAGACCTTACTATTGTTTATAATTATCCAATGAAAGAGAATAAAGTGGATGAAACCAGACAGTACTTAGAGATACAGAGCAGAACAACAAATGCCAAAGGACAAGTTGCAGCATGGGAAATTCTGCTTATATATTAGGATAAACATTCATAAGAAAGGTAATAGAACACTGGAGACAGTGGCATGAAGAGGTTGTGCAATCTCCATCCTTGATATATTAAGAATCCAAATGGAAAAGACTCCAAGAATTCTGATTTGTCAGCCATGCTTTGAGGTGCAGACTGGACAAAACGGTCTTCAGAGATCCCTTCCAACTTAAATTATTCTATGACATCACATCTTAGTGATTTAAAGCCTAAAAAATGCTGTAATTTTATTTTCTTATAAATTCTTCTTCTACTTTAACTATAATTTCTGGATAGTCTTGTTGGCAATAAATGCAGCTTAATTCTTCTTGTCTCCAATCACTTGATAACAGAATTCTACTTATGTCTAGAACAAGTTTTCACTTGGATGTTCAATCTGATTGATCTGATATCCCATTACACATTCAAATGTCTATTTGTTTTGTTTGATTTTACTGCCCAGTGGTATTTTTTTCTATGGCAGAAATTTTACTTTTTTGTTTGAGTTTTTCCGTGTTGCTCATTTCTTCTAAATCTCTGCTTCTGTAATATTCAGTGTGAGGCTAGTGGTCTCCTCTACATTTAAGATGGGACAGCACTGGTATGTAGAATGGCATAATCTATGCCATGCTGTTGTCCATTCCTTTCCTTATTTATTCAATTTTGAATAAATTCAAGATTTATTCAAAATCTTTTGCTTTCTAACAGCAGCTGCACCTTAAGGAAAAAGTGCTATGCATAAATATGCTATGCATAAATAAAATATATTAAGGCTGGATTTCTAAGAGTAGAGACTTCCATTAGGGATAACAGGCAATAAGAGGAAAAAAAAAGAAAAAAAAAAAAAAAGATCTCAATTGCAAGGTCCATCTGTTACCTACAGGAAAAATAACATCACTTTCCTGTGGAAATAATTCCTGGCTGAGAAACAGTGTGCAAAGCCACAGCATAGTCTCTGCTAACTGAAGGTTCATTCTGCTTAGTATGAAGATGTACGACTGTAAATCTGACTGACTGCTTGGGCTTTAGTGGTGATCTTGTTTCCAGGCTAGATGGGAAGTGTTATTCTGTGGTTATTCTGTTCTTGTCTCCAGTATGTTAATTTCTCCTAGACTACAATCCTTATATTTCTATTAATCTTCTTAGGAATCCATTTCATGAAGAAAGAGACAGGGTATAAGTCTTAATATCTTAATAACTAATTTGGATTTCCAAGAGACTTTGAGTCCTGATCAACACCAGCTAAAATACTATATTTGCTTTATGTGAGCTTCTTAGGGCTGGTCACACCTCCAGCTAGAACATGGTTGTTATGTGGCTTTGTCCTGGTTTCAGCTGGGATGGAGTTAATTTTCTTCCTAGTAGCTGGTACAGTGCTGTGTTTTGGATTTAGGATGAGAACAATGTTGATAACACACCAATGTTATAGTTGTTGCTAAGCAGTGCTTACACTAGCCAAGGACTTTCCAGCTTCCCATGCTCTACCGACTGAGAAGGCTGGAGGGGCACAAGAAGCTGGGAGGGGGCACAGCCAGGACAGCTGACCCCAACTGGCCAAAGGGACATTCCATACCATGTGATGTCATGCTCAGTACATAAACTGGGGAAGCTGTCCGGGGGGGCCGCTGCTCGGGGACTGGCTGGGCATCAGTCAGCGGGTGGTGAGCAATTGCACTGTGCATCACTTGTTTTGTGTATTATTATTATTATCATTATCATTATTATTATTACTATTTTACTTTATTCTATTTCAATTATGAAACTGTTCTTATCTCAACCCATGAGTTTTCTCACTTTTACTCTTCTGATTCTCTCCCCCATCCCACCGAAGGGGGCGGGGAGTGAGCGAGCAGCTGGGTGGTGCTCAGTTGCCGGCTGGGGTTAAGCCATGACAGGCTTATATTGCATAAACTTTGACAACCCAACAACTCTATCAATTGAATCAAATCGCATTTATCTTAATAGTTTGAGCTCTGCAGTTCATAGATCTGTATGAAAGAGTTTTTGGGAGACTGTCAAATAAAATAATCACATTTGCTTGACCATGGGCTTGGTAACTACCACTACCTTTGCTGGGTTAATACCCATAGCTCCAGTATTCATGTTGGACCACCTCTGTGAGCTCCACAACGTGCAAGGCTCACCAAAGTAAGGAATACAATGCAGATATCCAGAAACTAGAGCCACCGGAGCTGCTGTGCAGCATGATGCAGTGTGAAGAGGGTCTAGCCTGAGTTTTGAAAGCGAGATTACCATACTCAGACCACTGCTATATCAGAGAAAAAAAAAGAATCCATTGAGAACAGAAGGCATGAAGCCCTGTTATCTTATTCCCCTCTGAAGCTGCTCATGGGTTAGAAAAATAAGGCTAAAATTGCTCAGCGGATGATTTTTAAAGACAGATTGGAGGCTGTCACTGTGAATTTTATACATTTATATGTATATGTACATATGTAAAACACTAATTTATGTTTCTTAAATTCATTTTTTTCTACAGATTACACAAAATAGTACACAATTGTTTTGCATGAGGGCACAATATTACATAGGCTGCAAATTTAACAGAAAGAGACTATTAGTACAATGTCATATTTCTTTGACAAGCACATACTTTTGCAATGTACTAAAGCAAGGTCAACTCAAACTTTACATTGCTTTTCCTGGAAAATGCCAAGAAGCAAGAAAGTGTAACATAACATCTCTGTTGATTTTATATCCAGGCTCTCATGGAAGGAAAGGGAATTAAGCACTGAGTGCAAAATGTTACCATAAATATGTATGTATAATTTCTATTCATTGAGAACTATCTAAGGAAAACTTGATTCCCAAGTTGTAAACTTCCATTTGCCTTTATAATTAGGTGTTCATGTCCACATAGTAATAAATCAGCACACAGTATTTTAGCATCAACACACCTGAAATTATTTATGGAAGAAAATATTGCCTTGTTTCACTGAAACTCACATCAACTAAAAACAATCAAAGCTACAAAAAAATAGAGCTGTCCTTTGCCCTTCCACCTCTCCTTTTTTGTAATGTTATTTTATCATTTGGGTCACACTGAGGTTAGCTACTCCAGACCAGTATCTTGATTTGTTTCAGAAGTCCGCTGTGAATATCTTGGTGCATTAAATTATCGAGCTGGTGTATTCTGAGAAGTTTAGTCCCTTCGGCTGGGGTGCTGTGAATGACCATACGTCATGTAATTGGTGATGAGAAGTGTGCAGAGTTATTTCAATAATCTCCAGCAGTCGTGAAAGGAGGTATCAAGACAGCTTTTGAGGAAATATGGAGAACCCTGCTCTAGTCATGTTGATCTTGAAGTGGCCTCTACAGACACAACAACAGGACAAGCTGGTGGGATTTTATTTGGACAAACAGGCATAAGTCTGAGTCTGTCATTTCTCAGCACAGTGGGAGGCAAATTTATATTTAATGACATTACTCAGAAGAAAGTGTAGGAGAAAAGAAGAGATGAAAAATAGAGCCTTGCAGATGACCAGATGAAAAAAAAAAAAAGTTGGGAATAAAACCCAAAAAACTCAGCAATGTGGTGAAAACAGTTAAAAAACAATCAAGTGAATGGGTACTTCAGTGAGGGGGGAATTAAAACTGAACATCAGAAGAAAAGAAACAAGTAGGTGGTGGCTGATCACAGTAAGGAAGCTGAACACATTGCAATTAAACATTGAGTATAAAAAGTGGGATTCAGAGGAGAAGGTTTTGCCCCTAAATAATAGTTCATATGTGCATTCATAGACGAAAGAGTTTTTAATGAGAAATTCCTTCAATTCCTTTCATTAGGAAATGACAAGTTTCATTAGAGAAATATTTGGTGATATTTTTTCTTCTCTCCCTCCCTTTGGTAATTCAGTCCCACTGATGTCAGATTCCATTTTTGTCTTTGGTGAATTTTCCTGTTTATCACAAAAGGAGCAAGACATCAGGTCTTGGTAACAGAAGAAAGTTGATAGGATGGAAGTGG
>NW_008824754.1:3746349-3749055 GCF_000699105.1 Pygoscelis adeliae | reverse complement strand
AGTTAATGAAACTTCACTCAAAAGAGGAGAAAGCCCAGGAGGGGGAAAACAGCTAGGATTAGAAACCTAGGATGTTCGAGGGCTAATAAGCAAGAATTCTACTCAGTTTCGGGCGGAGTTTGTTTTCTGTTTTTTGTTTGGGTTTTTTTTTTCCAAATGTTTCTGTTTGCAGAGGACATATATGCTAAAATATATATTTTTAAAAGGTCATTGTTTGCTATTTTTACAGACAAAATGTAAAAGAAGTGAAAATATAATTTTTGAGCTGGAAAGGGCCACTGGGGTCAGTGATCAGAGAGTGAACGTATGATAATATAACAAATAAGCTAAGAAGTTAGAGCTAGACTGCTATTATTTCTACATTAAAGACTCAGATATCTGGCAAGCAACATTTATATTGAAACAGTATATTGAAGATGGCAACTCAGCAGCTAATGTAAAGGTTAGGAGAATAAGGCGGTAGCACTAGTCAAAGGGGTGGCAGGGCTTGCATAAAATTAAAATCAACTTATATACGCTATTTTGAATTTATCTTTGCAAACTGAGTTGAGAATGATAAATCCAGGTTGAAAGAAAAAGGGAAACTCTACAAGCGTTAAAGGAAAAAGACACTAGGAGTGATTTGCAGTTGTGTCAATCTGTTTATGATTTTTAATTGAAGTATTATTTATAAGGTAATAGTACCTAGTGACCACATTTTTTCTTGGAACGTGTTGAACTACACAAGACAAAAAGAGTGCCTGCCTCATTGGCTAGATGCAAATTTGGATAATTTCTCTGTTTCTGATCTAATCCTGATCAATAATAGCTCACTGAATTCCTACAGCATCTGCATAGGAAAAAGTGAAAATATTGAGTACCACTGTGTCTTATGAGGAAAAAAACCTGGATGGGTAATCATTGCAACTAATATTTTTATATTGTTTAGTCCATTATAAATCCTATGTCTTATATTTTACAAGTTGGGGTTTAAAAAAAAAAAAAAAGAAAGAAAGTCACAATATTTAAGTGAATATCCCAGAATAATTTTAAAAGGCATTATCAGAGCTACCTTTCAAACTCCAAATTCCCAGCTCTTCATCTACTCACTGGAACTGCAACTGGCTAAGTGGCATAGCTTTCACTAAAATAGCAGCATTTGAACAGTATTTCAAAAATGGCTACACAGCTTTTTTGGGGAAACAAATGAATTATGCATCTTAAATATCAACAAATGTTTATACAGCTAACAATCTGCAGCTTAAGTGGTCTCTAGAAATTTAAAGAAAGGGCATATTGTAGTTCTCCATGACAAACTCAATAATAATTAGAATTCCTACCAGGCTGTTAACTAAAGCAGACATATTAAAGCATATTTTTAGCCGAGCTTATTATGTTCTAATAAAATTTAAAGAAGCATAGCTGAAGGGTAAGAAGCAGCAGCATCTGGTCTATTACCAGCTCTACATTGTGCTGTGCCATTTAGATACTGCCAGTGTGTATGTTTTTGAAATGCTGAAATGAAGTCCTAGATTGATCCGCTAATACTGCTTTAAAAATAGTCTGTGTATAAGCTTCTGCTTTTAAATTCTGTGATACAGCTTTTTTGGAGGGATGCAATCCCAAAAGTAGCGGCCTAAATTATGGACCCAACTCAACAGAAGTAATGGCTCTTGATCCTTAGGGCAGCCTGCTCAGAAACCAGCTTCCACCACACATATCGCTGAGTATAGCTGTGGCCCTCTCTTTGATGTCCAGGCTCATTAAAAGCAGATTTTTTTTTTTTACAATTGTTTTTTACATCTAACCTCTAACCGCTGCATGACTGATGTCCATTTCATGGCTGGGAATCTTCACTGCTAAATGGAGATGGCACAAATGTTAAATGGAAGATGACTAGGTTTACAGTTACTGACGTTTCTTAAGGGGTACAGATTGCTCTGAAGGACAAAAAATTTCAAGGCAAAGAAGAATTTGGGCCTTTACATACAATTTTGGGGAATTATTGTTGCATGGAAAAACAATTCTTGAACTCTTTGCAAACATATAAGTGATTTGCATGCCTTCAGCCCTCCCCTTACATCTGCTTGCAGGCTGATAGAGTCAGGGAGTCTTGTCAACGGCACATCTAAATTTTTATGGGCTTATTCTCATCTCTCTGGGCATCACCGGTGCTTGACAAGGTGCGAGATCTGAGGGCACACTGTCAGTGTGGAGCATGTTGAGCGCCTCGGACAGTGTCATTCAGACACCTTGAAGAATGTCTTCCCTGGGCTATTTCACAGAAATGGTGTTATAATCTGAGAATTTGTTCCACCAGATTTTATTTCCTTTAGGAATCAGGAAGAAACAGTATCTAGTTGACTTCAGGCAACAGTGCAAAAATCTTCAAAGAGTTCTCACAAATCGGGAGGACAAAAAGAAACAGTAGTCCTATTTACCAAGTATTGCTTGGTTTAGGGAGCAAGATAACATGAGAAGGGGTCTAGTCACTTTTGGGAAGGCGCATGCACAAGAACCAGTTTAATGATTTGCAAAGTACTAAAAATAAATAATTTCCACTTTTTTCTTTTCTAATGTCAATTATATTTAATCTACAACGTAGCCCTGTTAATGCAGCCCTTTTTCCTGAAATATATTCTCTAGGGATGTCAGTACATGAGCATTCTTTATTACTATGTAATTTGCGTACAATAGGAAAAGGGAGGGGAGGGGAGGGGAGGGGAG
>NW_008824754.1:3714921-3746203 GCF_000699105.1 Pygoscelis adeliae | reverse complement strand
GACGACCCAGTGCAACAATCATCGTTACAACCAGGGATTGAACAGGGCACCCCCAAAACAAAGCTGGGAATCCTGTTTGTTCTGAGAATGACTGACCATTAGAGACTGCTCAGGGGGACATAAAACACACACACAAATGTGGATTATTAGGGGAGCCGCTTGTCAGTGCTGGGTCAGGATAAAACTTGTTAAGCTCTCTTTGTAAGACTGTTTTGAAAGCCTGACCAAGCAGAGCATCCTAAGCCATCATTAATACAAATAAATAAGATTTTTTTTTGTGATCCATGTCATAATGGAACTAATGGGTGCCTAGAGACAAGAGAGTGTTTAAGTCAGAAAATAAATGAGAAGGTTACTGATAATTCCCTTTTCTCCAGAGAAATGATCTTCAACACCTTTTAGTTTTCAGCACCTTGCTCATTTTTCCAGCAGGGATATGGGTCCTCTATAGTAAAGTTAAGCCTAGTGCTGATAGGCTTGCTTTTTAATTGCCTTTCACAGGGGCTTTAATAGGAGTGCAGAGATCACAGGAGATCCCCAAGAGCACAGGATGAAGAGCACTGAGGTAGTGCTGTCTGCCCACAGATGACACTAAGAGCGCAAATATCCCATATAAGAAATCCAAGAAAGATTACACCACACTTACAGTTTCTTAATGCCGTTACACTGCTACTCAGTGCAAGAAAGTAATTCCATGACTATTAGCTCTTAAGTGAGAGCACCTCTCCCAAGGTGCTCTAATTTCCCTTTACTATTCCTCCTCCTGCGCTGATTTCTCTCCATGTCCACTACCCACTTTCAGTGGTGCATCTTTTCTGAGCAGGCAGAGCTGTTATCTGCATGAAACAACTAATTTTTTCATTTTTCATGTTTATATAATAATGCAGACAATTATAATTTTTTTTTTTTAGTTTAGTGGAAAAGTTGAACTCTAGTTTCTATGAGGCTACACAAAGTGAGAAGTAATATATAGGTGTAATAAATTATTTTGTATTTCTCAAGCAAATGTTTATGTAGAGATTTAGAGCTTACAGTGTACTTTATAAACAAGTTTACTGTTTGCACTCTTATTTTTTATTTATTCTAGGTATTTATACAATTTCTATAATACCTCAGGGCCTCAAAACCCTTGGTAACTCTGGAGAAGAAAACAGTAGTACTATTATACTTAGCTAACAAAGGAGGATCAGAAGCCCAAGATCCTCTGACATATGTATCTACGTCTCAGTTGCAGTTCTGTGCATTTACACCTGTAAGGATCTAGAAGTGCAAGTGGAGGCTGATGTTTTAGGGTATCTGAACAGCAGACTATTCGTCTCAGAGCTTGAAGGAATTTTCAGAAGCTACTACACTGGTTTAAATCGGTGACGACCATCGATTTCAGAGACCAGAGCTGCTTAAAAAATGCCCACTAAGGCTTTCTCTGTAGCTCCAATTTCCTAACAACTTTAGAAAAATCAAGCCCTTTTTGGCTTTTCTAAAGACGTGCAGAAATCTTAGGTCAAACAGTTAACGCTGGTTTTCTGCTTTCTAGACTGCTGGGCTGTACCTCCTAGTACAATATTCACAATTCTTTGAATGTGCTTATTTTTCTTTGTCTGGGAGAATTTTAACCAGTCTCAGAACTTCAGAGATCCAGACAACATCATTTCCCCCTGAATGCTAATTAGCTTGATAGCTTTGTTTATTTAAAGCTTATTAAGGAACCTGATAAATTAATACATAGCATCATAACATGTCTTTCAGGTTTCCTGCAGCTGATTACTTGGAAGGTTGTTTAACAGAGCAGCCGTGGCTGACGGAATGGTAGTCTTCTGGGATTTGCAAATTACTGAGGGAGCAGGTTTTTTTGCACAAGTTGTATCTGTGGCTCACTGAATTGTGTTAGAAGTAAGGTGTTAATTGTGTCAATAAACATAACCATAGTGCCTTTCACAGGCCCCACGATAGCCACTTTTGCCTCAGCTGGGGTTCTTAAAATGTTCTTAGACTGTATTTTTCCACAGTTGACTTGTACCACACAGCTAGTATTTCTCCCTGAGTCATGCACCAATAAATTGAAACTGCTGGTGAAACATCCACAAGGCCCACTCTGCACCAGGCATATAAGGAGTTTCAAAAGAAAAACAATAAATTATTCCCACAGACCACCGATCAGTAATAAAATGGCATTTTCATCAGTAATAACATGACATTTTTGCATTCAGGCAAACCCCACCTTCATTGCAAATTCATTTGGATCTGCTAGTCCTTGTTAAAATATTTTTAAAATTGTAAAACTGGATTCCAATTTGCACAGCCTCAGATTTATGACTGGGGGGAAAAGGCAAAGGGATACGGGCAGTTCTGCACATATGTAAGGTTTTATGAGGAGTTCCTCTTGAAATGAACTCTGAAATACTCTGTGTTTTGCATTATGCTCTTTAGCACTCCATTACTGTTTCAACCACTTCTAAGATCTCCCATAATTAGTTATATTGAATCAAGGATATATTTCAGAAGAGCTTAACTTCATATCTTAGATTTTAGGGAAAGCACTTTAATAAGTGGGATCTGAGTGGAAATACTGTTGGTTATTGTAGAGAACACTCTAAATACTTACAAAGGCCATTTTTCAGTCTCTTATTACACAGCAATTAACACGAAATTGGAATAGATTCTATGCAGTACATCTTATCATTTTATAGCTGGTTAGATAACGTTAAAATATCTACATAGCAACAAAGTTTATAAAACATTATGCAGAAAAAAAAATATAATCATTACTAACAAAGTGCTGAATAAGAGCTAAATTCTTCTCAGTCACCAGCATAATGCAGAGATTAATAAACCAGGTGAATCAGATATCAGATGAAAAAGCCACTACAATCCTTTCTATTACCTAGAAATTCAGTGGTGGTTCTTTTTTTTTTTTTTCCCCCCCCTACTTTAAGAAATTGTGTTGATACTTAGCACAACCTGGTATATGCCACTCACAAGGGTTTTTAAAAAATATTATTTTTTTAACTGATGTTTAATCAGCTAGAATAAAGAAGGCAGTGTGGCCATCCTGGAGCCTAGAATATTTGCCCACATATGAACCTGGGATGAAGTAAGATGGTTAAGCAAAGCCCTGGTTTTCCCGGTCTAGTCTTTGCCATGGTCCTCTCTGAGCTCAGAGATGGTTTCCACAGGGGCCTTCCAAGTGTCCCTCCTATGACCCTCTGATGCTGTGACAGGAGAGGGAATAACCCACGTTTAAAATCTTGGGCTTTATGCAACTGGTTTTGCATTGTTTATCTTTTTTTATTTATTTTATAATCCCCCTTCAGTCTCTTTGCTGATATTACCCGTCAGTTATCACCTGCCAGAGAACCGTGTCAGTCCTCTCAGCATGCAAACTCAATAGCTTTTCTGCATGGCTTCTCCCATGTCAGAACACAAAGGAATTAATCTGTTGAAAATACAGTCAATTGAAAAGCAGGTTGATTATTTTGAGTTCAGGTTTGTTTTTTTTTTTTTTCCCTAATGCTACACAAGTCAGGGTAGGAGTCATGGTTTAATTCTGTCTGGATTACAGTCCAATCAGGACTTGTTTAAATTGCTCCCATGTGGAAGAATAATCCATAAACCAGGAAAAAGAGGAGTTGAGCCTGCATTTCAAGGACACCCCCCACTACTTTGAAAACCAAGGTAAAAAAAAAAAAAATTTGTTTTTCTTTTCATCAGTAGGAAAGGTTGCAACATACATAAGCAATGCACAACTTGGAGAAAATCTGTTCAAATGGCATTATGAATACTACACTGAACCAAAAAGAGAACTGTTGTGGTTTTTTTTTTTCTCTCCCCCCTTCCCCTTCCCCCGTAAGGAAGGCTTGCAATATATGGTATAATGAAGAACTTAGAAAAAGTCTGTTCAAATGGTATGAATACTGCACTAATAGAGAATCCACTTTCCATGCCTACACGGAAGTAAACCAGCTGCTTTCACTAGAAATGGATGGGGTTTATTGTTATTCTATCTTGATTCAGAAAATCCTGACATTTCCCTTATGGTAGAATTTCAAATATATATTCTGGGGGGAAAAAAAAAAAAGAAAAAAAAAAGAAAAAAACTTTTTATTTTTTCAAAAAAACTTACATAAAGAAAGTAGAAATTCCTTTGCTTTTCTTCCAAAACCTGTTCCTCACAGACAGATATAAACCCGACTATTCAGTGCAGCCCTGGACACCTGATGATATTTAATATAACAGAAAACATTTGTGTTCTGCTCAAAAAGAGAAGCCATCTCCATGTGGGCTTGAAGACAAATACCAATTAACATGACAGGCAGAAACAAACACATGCTATGCTGTATGCTAATGTGTCCTAATTCCCTCTTCATCTAAAATGATGGATATTCAAAAGATCACGAAATCTATACTGTTTTTTAATTATAAACATAGGTCTTAGGTTATTCCAGAAGCGTGCACTTCAGTGACCGGTGCATTCAGTAAATGGACAGATAATTAAATGATGAATTTTAATTTGCTCAGGTTATATGCAGTCTGTTCCATTTTATATAATGCTGTAAGTTTACTGACTGTAATAAGCAATGTATACTGCTCAGCAGTTCCTACTTTTCACTTCAACTGAGTTTCTGTGATATTAGCAATTTCTATGTGTTCACATTCTAGTACCCTCTCCAGGTATCAGTGTACAAAATTAGCTCAAAAATATAAAATAAATCCATCTATAAACTATAAACACCCTGGAAAAGCTCACATAGGTTGAAAATCCAGATATTATGAGACATTTAGGTAGAGCATAATAGAGACAAACACTGCAATTCTGTTCCTAATGAACACTATGGGCATTCTGTCAATGACTTCTGTAAGAACAGGACTTTGCATAAAAAAGACACCATTGTATGGTCACCCACTATAATCTGCATAAACGCGCCATAGAAATCAATCTAGTAATATCTTCATTGAGTCACTTCTCGTTATACTGGAGTATAACCTTTAAATCCAATTTGGGCATAACATTGTTAGAATAATAAATTCGATTCCATGTTAAATATATTTTATTTGTTTCTACTCTGAATTTAAAGACTTTCAACTTCCAGGCACTTGATCCACCTGTAATACTCTTCTGCCATAAGAAACCTTCCAGTCTTACACCACATTATTCTGTCTTATAATCTTCTCTAGGATATATTTGCTAAAGTGAGATGGGTTGGTGTAAATCAGCTTCTTTTCCATCCTGAAGGCTGATTCTTAATTGCATTATATCTTCCTTTCAACAGTTGGGTAACACAAAGTGATTTTAAGGGTAACAAGCACACTTATGGTCGTCCCCGTCCCCCCCCCACCCAAGAATATGTTTATTATCTAGGTACGCTTAGAGAAAATTACAGGAAATGTTGGTTTCCCATGTGAATTAAACTCAGTGGATTTCAGTAAGTAAGCTCTCCCTTCCTTCTCCCATATGCCAGAAAGACATTCCTAAGCTAAGGACATCCACAAAAATAGCACTACGTGTAGTTGTAGGTCTTGGTATAAGCCATTCTGCAAAACACCTCACCTAGTGTGAGATATGTGCGGTGGATATAGCTGCATTTGAGCCAGTAACCCCAGATGGCCTTTCCCATCAGTGAGAAAACCAGACCCTGCTAAAGTTCAGTTCATCTCTCCTAAAATAGACATTTGAACTCAGTCAGATGAATCGTGCCCTAAAAGCATCTCCATTGACTATAAATGGAAGCCAGGGCAATAATCTCAGATGGAGACATCTATAGAGGGGATGCATACAGTTATGTCAAATTAACTCCACCCTCAATGTACTGCTTTTGAAGAGAAAGATTGGTTTAGAAAAAAACTACCAAAATCCTGAATGCATTTCTCATGTGGAGAACAGGGATGTTTATTCAAGAGTCCCCGATACTTGAGGAAACAAATGAAACTCCTGGTTTCTCAACAGATCTTGTTGGAGGGAATAACGCATGTCAGCGTTTGCACAGGGAATTCATGATGGCATAAAGGGTCAAGATGCTAACATGACTAGATCTTCTAAAAAATATTTTTTCTAGTTGAAATTATATAGAATTATCAGAATTATTAAAAATGTGATCAACTCACTAATAAGTGTTTTCTTCTTTATGTGGGATTCCTTTAGCATTAGCAATAATTAGATTCAGTCAATGGGGTATGAATATGGATTAAATACCTAGGTATTTAGGATTCTGATAGTAATTTGCTTTAATCCCTGGGTTTTTGCAGAAAATCTCTTTTCATAGGTAAAAACGTTTTCCTAGATACAAACATCTCATATCAAAATCTTACAGAATTTATAGTTTGTTTTGTTTTGGTTTTTAGTTCATTCAATATTTCATTTTCATTTTAGGAGTCATTTTTCAGAGTTAGTTTACAACTAGTTTACAACTAGGTTTTAAGGTATTTGTTTCCGAGACAAAACAATGAACCAGCAAAAGAAAATACTTTTCCTCACAGGATCAGTAGAATACCTGGGTTAGGTATATTTAGTTATTGTAAGATTTATTTAAGACAAAAACAATTTTATATAATCAACACATTAGCTTTGAAGTCAAGTAAAAAAGAAGCAAAATGGCGCTTAGAATGGAACAGATCTTCTAATTACAGCTCTTTCCTTATAAATGGGAAAGATATAAATCCAAATCAGAAAAAAATACTATATTGCAGTGAACCTATACAAAGTAATTGAACGACAGATGAAGAACTGAACCAAATTATTAAAAAATCACAACCCCAAATGAACAACTAATTGGCACCTGTTGTAGAAAGTGGATTTTGTCAAAATACTTAGATGTTGTTTTTGATGAGTTTGATTGATAGAGAAATACTGTTAATGTAATATATTGGACTTCTACAAGACATTTGACCTGTTATCATGAGAGATCCCATTTAAAAAACTCTAAAAACCATAAAAACCCCACAACCTATAATACGCACATTGTATTAAAAACTCCTTAAACTATCAGTCTGAAAACATCATTACTAATATGGAATTGTATCTGAGTACCTGTGTTTCCCCTGGGTTCATCAGAGAACCTTCTTGCTCCAAATTATTTGGAATTTTTAAGAATGACTGGGAAAAATATATTATCGCTGAGAAAAATCTGTGGGTGACGTGACAGGAGGGAGACTGGTTAATGACAAGTGATATAGAGAGTTTGGTTTCAGTGAAACAATACTTATTTCAATATGGCCAAGGGCCATGTATATAGGAATAGAGAATGTAAGCTACAATAATGGTATGGGTTTGCTAACCTGGGAAATAGTGACTCTAAAAAGTACTTAGGGACATGGTGGATAATCAGCTAATAATGAGATCCCAGGTGACACTGCAGTCAAAAGGAATAATGGATAGAAATATGGAATAGTGAGTAGGAGTTGTGAGATGATAATAAATCTGTTTTTGACAATAATGAAACCGTTCCCAGAATAATTTGTCCATTTCTGGTATCAATGCATTAAGAGAGATGCTAAAAACCTGGAAAGGATTGAGAGGGGAGCAGAAGGAGTGACTGAAACCTGGACAGCAGTGTGGTGTCCTGGGGGACAGCAGGTACTCCATCTTTTCAAGGAGAAAGCTACAGGGTGATTTGATGGTGTGTCTCAGTATCCCTGTGTACCATAGACATTCAATAGAAGTCCTTTCAATCTAGAATACTAAGGCAGAAAAAAAAAATAGTATTGGAAAGCCAAGATGACTTAAATTCAGCAGAAAAAAAAGGAAAAATTAATGAAGAGGATTAATCAGTGGAACCAGTTTCTAACTTTTGTGGTGAATTTTTCATCGTCAGAAACTGTAAAGCCAGGACTGGATGTTTGTTTCATAAGACACCACACGCTTTACTTCAACTCTGGCTATTGCACTTCAGGGAGGAATTAGTGCATGCCACTCCTATGGTTTGAACTTGTCATAAAATCAGAGTGTTCCCTTAAGCCCACGAAAATCCATGAATGGTGTTTATTGATACAGAGAAAATTAGCTGGCACTTCCAGATTTAATTTGGAAGATTGCCTCCCATTGTGAACAAAAAAATCCTTTGAACATTTATTAAAGACTCCAGTTTACAGCTTACATATGCTTAGCTTAAGATATCATGATTACCTGGAGGTCGAGGTCTCTCAGCTGCAGGCAGTAGATCCTGGGCATGACTTGAACTTACAGATGCTACACACGTGGACGCACACATCAAACTGAGAGCATGGTAGAGCTGCACATGCCCTCAGCTTGGAGGGTGCAAAATTTGAGCAGTTCTGGTCCTGATGTCCTGTGCTCACACTGGGAGGAAACTCTGCCTAAGCCTAGGACTTTTTAAACAAGAATATTGATGTGGAAACTGCTGCGTGGTATAACCAGTGGGCAGTTTTTGGCACAGACCTCAACAGTCTAGGAAGACACTGAGGCTGGTGACTTTACTCAGAAGACTGGCTCCCCTTACTCTACAGACATACTAAGTTACAGTACTTTTAACTGGGACAGACTCAAATGTCTTCTGCTCTTGCCCACTGGGGTGCAGAATCTGGCCCCTTTGTAGGAGTCCACAGTCCACAATAAAGAAGATGATAGCAAATGCAGTTTTGAAGGAGAATACTGCTACTTTAAGCCATGGCCATTTAAAAAGACCAGTCTGATTTCATAAGATATTGTTCTACTTCTTCCTTGCCACACCAGTGGTTTGTTTCCAACGCCTGTCCCCATGAGGCTGAGCCTGAATTGTATTGCAGGGGCAATTCAGAAACTAGAAGGCAACCTGGGTCTTATTTTTGAAAATTAACATTTAACTTTAATTGTTCCTTCCCACACTTCTTTGGAAATTATTCCTCTGTGCAAACTGAATGAGAATGAAAAAGGTCATGTTCAATTGTAGATTTTAAAAAACCCTGAACTAGTTTAGCTCTAGTTTACCACCTTGTCTTCATCTTAAAAATAGCAATAAAAACAAAACAAAACTTGTCTGCATGCCTGCTTTACATTAGAACCTTACAAGGAATGTTATAATGTTGTCTGTTGCTCTGCTGAAAAGAAAAATAACCAATTTACTTGTGTGGTTCAGGGGAAAATAGCCTTGAGAAAATGTTATTGATGTAGTGTATTTATGTAGGGTTGCAAGACAAATTATGCCATCAGCAAATAAGGTCAGAGTAGCAGAGTGAATTACTGGCAAAAATAGGTTGCTTGCAAAGGACAAAGGTTGTTTTAACTGCATATAAACCTTGAAGCCAGATGAGAAGAAATAATAAGAGACTCAGTGTAGAATGTAGTATTTTAAAGATCCCCAAAACTCCAAATGATTTTTTGTGGATGACTATTACCTTTTTAGGAAGGATGAAGAGGGCTGCATGACAGAATATCTGCCTGTGATTATCGGGAGCCAGTCTAAGGGCCTCTTGTGAAGTACAGTGTAGCTGCTTCAGTCAGCAGACTTTGGACCCTGCTTTTGGAGAGGAAAATGCTGCACTTAGGGATCTGCTTTCCCATGCAGTCCTAAAGAAGTTAATGTAGTTTTCTACAGCAGGGAAGAAGGAACACATCAATAGGCGCTGAATAATCTGCTTAACCACAAGTATATACAGGAGTACACTGCATAGAAGAGCACACTATTTAGTTTTTAATGAAGCAGAATTCTGTTTTACAGTTCTAGATACTTTATGTAATTCCTCATCTGTCTGAAACATGTTTAACACAGGTTCTGCTTTATCCAGGGCTGACAATGAATGCCAGAAATTGCTAATTTATTCCTAACACACTTCAAGATTTTCAGTTGTTCATAAAAATGATCTTTGAAGGTTTATTTCTGGACCGTTTCTCGGGTAGCCAAATTATAGCATCAGTTCTTTAAGAAAAAAAAAAAAAAAACAAACATAGTCATATTAGTTTGATAAATAAACTTTAGATAAAGCAGCGTTAAGCATGTCAATATTGCTTTGCAGTTGTAATTGGCATTGCTTGCATTTTTTAAAAGAGCAAGCACATGGCTAGATACACCCTGGGCATTAATTGCTCTCATGCTATGCATTTCACACTAGTCGTTAGTGACAATGCAACTTTTTGGAGAAGAGATCAGAGTGGAGATCTTCCCCTTTTTGGGGGTGCCCTAACTGCTGGTATAGAGCAACACACAGGATGAGTGCACAGGTACAGCCAAAGCCATGGCTGTACTTACTCCACTCAGACCACGCCTCAAGACCACCTGCCTGCAGTGAGCACCACCTCAATAGGACTTATCCTGAAAAGGGTGAATTGGAGTGCCCCAGAGCTGAGCCTGGGAATGAGCTGTCATCATCCGTGCAGGTGGTGAAGGTCCCCTGGGCAAGCTCAATCCTAAGCCCGTCCCTGACTGGCAGCAAATCCCATGGTTGCTTGTGTGGAGCTGTTCCACCACACCCAGGCTTGAACCCTGGCATGCAACAAACTCTTCTGTTCTCAGCATGGTCCCCATGCAATCTTCCCAGGCAACAAACAGGCACTGCTCATGGTCAAGTACAGTCCAAGGACCATTCATGATAGGCGGTTTGGGTATCAACAGCTTATTTTCAGGACTTAAGAGATTTATCTGGAAATCACTGGGCTGCATCTGAGCCTGGCTAGGTGTGATGGGATGAGCCCTGGCTAGTGAGACCCTGCTCAGCTGTCCCTGAGTGGATCCCTATGTCTTCTGTCACCCCAGGAGCCACCAACCCTCTTGCCCCCAACTCCTACTGTGGATGGCCATAGTCTCAGGGGACAGTTTGGAAACATAAACAATTAACAACTATTCTTTCCAAATAAGAATTTTCTCATTTGAAACCTTTAAATATCACTGCTGAACTAATCTATCATGACAGTAAATGCTACAATATGGTCACTGATGTTAAACTGACAGTTACAGCTGCTTTCTCATGCTTTACACTGCTCATTTTTAGCTTTCCAAAAGTTTACTTTGTAATATCACCTCTTACTTCCTGGGCATGTACAAAACATTGTCACTGTGCTGCTGCTTTCCCAAATGCCGAATAATATGAAAGAACATTTGTGTCCCTCGGTTGGTGGTTTAAGAAAAAAATCTGTGAAACAGGTTTCTACAACAAAAAAGTAGAAGAGGACTTTAAACAGTGTGACTAAAAAGGAATTATCTTCTTTACACAGGAGGTAGATGCTTAGATATATATACTGCATAATTATAATCAAGGAAATAGACCCGCAGAGTTCTGTTGTGGATCAGTAGTTGAAGTAATAGCCTGTGAGACCGGATTCCTCGATTATAATCCTGATCTATCAGCAGCTTCTAGGTTAGTGGCAAGTAAGCTCTTTTTGGGCCTGATTCCAACATCTTTTAAAGGTTCTTTATGCTGATGTAACTCAATTGATTCTAATGGAGTCACTTTCACTTTACGTCAATGAAAATGAAATCAGGATATGATTACAGTCTCAGTTAACTCACCTACCAAGTAGATTCAGTCTATTGATTAGGGCTAGGGGAGACTTTAGAGCTGGAATTTTTATTTTCTTTTTATAAAAATGCAGCTTTTTGTAATTAAAAAATCGGTAGAAGACATGACATTGCTGTTACTTGAAAGGACGTGACTTAAAAAGGAATGTATTGGACTCTTGGACTGACAAAATGCATCATCTTGAGTCCATGGGTCTTCAAACTACATACCATGTAATTGCCTACCCTGAATTTGGGTCCACCTGTGATGTCATGGGACTGGTAGGTTGGATGGGTTACACCTCAAATGCAGAGCTAAATGGTCTCAGGCCAGGCAGCCCTGTCCATCGCACTGCATACAGAGGAGCACTGCAATACTTTGAGTAGCTGCTATGTTAATCTTGCATGGAAGACGGAGTCAACAGGCAACCCAAATTAAAATGCAAATGCAGCTGAAATGAAACATTTTGGATCAGTTAAACAGAAATTTAGTGCTTTAATTCAGTAATGCCAAGCTATTGCCTTTCAATATGAATTCAATTCTGCAGATTGCGAAAGACAATAGAAAAAGACCTGCTTATGGGACACAGAACAAACAAAGCACCATTTTCTAGAGATTTGTTTCTTAAGTTCACTGCCTAAAAAAATCCTTAACAGCTTCCTCACTCCATAATTTCCTCAAATATACACACTTTCACCTTCCCCTGTGATTATTAATTTAACGTCTATGTTGTAAAATGCCATTGCTTTTGAAAAAGGCACATGCTGCCTGGCGGGCAAGGACCAGTGTCTGATTAACCAGGGGATGCCGAAGAAACAGATGCCTGCTCAGTCCATGCTGCAGTTCATGTTCTCATTGGGACATTCATTTAAATTTTTTCTGTAAATCTGAATTAAACCTATGGGAACTTAAAGTCTCTGAAATCTTTGGCTGTATTAGCTGAAGGATTCAAAACTGCTTTAGGGAGGAGGGAGGAAAGGTGGATGGAGGAGCAGACTGATTTTCTGACTACACAAGACTTTTCTTCCAAAAGCAGGCAAAGAAATGTGGCAGGAAATCACACATTTACAAATTGTGATTTTTTAGAACTTTCTGTTCCTTGAGAATTTTTTTGTTTGTTTGTTTCAGCTCACATTTCAAGATGAGAACAAATACTGAAATATCAAAATTCTCCTCAAGGCAAATTTTTTTATATTATTTCCATCTCTAGCACTTATTTATTTACTTTACAGAGGTGTTTGGAGGCTCAATTTAGGTCTAAAAAATTTTAAGAAATCTTTGGGTAAAAAGAACTTAAAAAGTGTTAAGCCTGTATTTAATTACAACCTCTACTAAATGCCAGTTACCCACGTTCACCCTTCTAGCTTTCTTGACTGCTCATGGGACCTACTTCTAGCATGTTTCTATCCCCTTTAGGCTGCATGCTTGCTTCAAAAGTGTTATATATATCGTGATGTGGAATCTGGCTTTTCTGGAGAAAAATGCAGTCGAGGTAGGAGGTGGACTTTGAACTTTCAGCATGGCTGTGGTTGTGCCTCTCCCGCGGCATGCTGTTACTACAGCTTCGTGCCTGCCCCAGCCTCGAGCGTGCTGCAGGGCTGCAGCCTGGCCGTGCCAGGAAGAGCCCGCCATCGCTGCGTAGTGGAGAAATGCGCTCCTGTCAAAGGATACTTCTGCGGGGAATACAAGTTAGCAGAGCGGGAAAACCTAATGCAACATGTGCTGCGTTTGGCTTGTTTGCAGACATCTAAAATAAAAATCTGCAGTTTTCTGCCTGGAATGCTCTGTGTTGATTTTTGTTCTTTTAACTTCCCTAAGCAAGGTGTAAATTTTTACATCTCCACCCCAGCTGCAGGAAGAGTTGGAAGCAGTTTGGGTTTCTCTCTTAATGCTAAAGAAGAAAGGACAACCCTACATATCTTGATGTGAAAGGGACTATCCATCTCATTTGTATTCTTAGTTATAAGAACTTGTCATTGTGGTATATAAAAGCACTATTTAATATATTTATTCTCCAGGGAAGTAGAGAAGTACTTTATCCCTGTTTTACATATGGCAAAGGAAAAACAGACAGACTGTAAGCTAGTTATTTAGAATTTTGAATGACTAATTTTCAGAAAGCCGAGCTCAGGTGTCTGCTAAAATTAGCCTTGTTTAGGTTTATTATTATCATTATCATTATCATTATCATTATTAGGATGATAATGACTGGACACCTGCCCAAGCAGCAGGTTAAATTGTATTAGTCAGTGTCTAAATATACACAGAAAAGAAAATCATCTTCTGACTATAGTGCTTATCATCTCAGGATGAAACAAGAAACCAAACTGAGATATGGACAGACTGAAGAGCTACAGAGGAGTGAGACCCAGAACTACACAATGTTTCCAATCCAACACCCTCAACAGGCATCACAGAAATTTTATGAGTTATTTGTGCAATCAATCTGAGATTCCTTTTATATTAAATATATTTATATATTTATAGATGGGTGTACATGCACATAAAAATATGCATTATACAATTTCACAGAGGTTTGCAAGAAGCTCTTTCCACTCATGAAAAAACACCAGATGAAAAGCACAAAGGTGTCTTTTTGAAAGTACGGCATGTGACTGCTGAGGGTGGATATTTCTAGCTGGTAAATAAGAGACGGTGGGTAGGTGATAGGTCATGAAGATCCTTGAATCTGAAGACTGATGACTTTGTTTAATGCTATGCAGAGGCAAATGAAGGAGTGTCTGTAAGGAAACTGAGACTATAAGGAAAAAACCATTTCAGGAGAAGGCTAAGGGAAGCAATATCCTTAACGAAAGCAAAAGTTATCAGATTGTACTTCACAGGACCAAAAAGGTGGCTATCAAATAAATGAGTTGTTGCTTGACCGCAGCAGGTAAAATTCAACTGATGTGAATGGAAGATACTGAAAAAGGCCTAGGGGTTGTCGTGGACACCAGGCTGAGCATGAGTATTTGCATCAGATACAGCAAAAATGCATAATGGGCTCCATTAGGACAGCAAATTAAAAGAAGTTAGTATCTTCCTTTACTTAGCCCCAGTGAGGCCACACCTGGAATAATGAATCCAGTTTTGGACCTCCCTAATTCAAGGGGAGAAATTGGAGGGGATGCTGCAGAGAGCTGCCAAGATTATTACTGGCCAGGGCAAGTGAGTTGTGAGGAGAGTTTGAGAGAACTGGGCTTGTTTAGTCTGACAGAGAGGAGGCAAAAGAGAGATTCAGTAGCAGCCTACAGCTTTTTGAAAGGGATGGGGGGAAAAAAGTAGTTACCCAGGGTGGATGTGGAATCCCAATCCTTGGAGATTTTCTAGACTTGCCTAAAGTCATGGCTGACTTGATCTGATGTTGGTGATAGTCCCAGTCTGGGTGGGAAGACACTCCAGAGGTGTCTTTCAAACATTTCCAGGAAGACAGAGCAGTAGCTATTTTGCTGTCAGTGGTTCATCCTTTCCAGGGAGCCAGAGAAAGCTGTCTGACCTGGACATCTACATGTAGGAACAGTTCTGTTTAAGGGCTAAAAATTATGAAAACCATAGGGCTGGTATTTATTAAAGATTCTAAAACATCACTTCATCACATAGCATTCATGTGTTGAAAGGGTACGTTACTGCTGTGCCACAAATCCCAGAGTAACATTACTATTGAATTGCCTGTAAGGTATGGGTCAAGTCAAAAGAGAAAGCGCATGGGCTCTTAAGGACAATGGTACCCACCTAATTACTAAGAATGCCTGACCAGTTCTGTTAGGAGCAACACCTACCAATAGAATGCAAAGAGAAGACCATATGTGTTCCTGCACAAGTTTAAAATACTGGAGACTTGCAAAACATCAGTGCAGGGAACTTAAATCTGCATTGACTCAAAGTGGAAGTTTGGGAGACTGAGTAATCATAAAAGTAAGCAATGAAGAAGTTGATTCTTTATGTCTGGGAGGTTTAAAATATGATTGAACATCTTTGTGGGAGATACTAATGAAACACTCAGTGACATATTTACAAAGGAAAATGGACAGGAGGGTCGTAGAGGAGGACGTCTTATAGGGTATGATGATTCCTTCAAGGCTTATATATGCGCAAAACTATTAGGGACAAGTCTAATAAAACGTACAGCATCAGTTAGCCATGCAGCCCAATTCAAGATCTGGCTGCCAGCCTAAAGTCAGTCCCACACAGTGACAAACAATACACAAGGAAAGTGAAAAAGTGGAGCACAGAAGTTGAAAATGAAACCTCAAAAATGTGAGAACAATCCTCTGACATAAAGAAAGCTGAGGTTTGGCTTCCTGCATTACCCAAGGAGCACGATGGCCTCTCAGAGATCTCTTTCCCCAGAGGCACAGGTTTCAATTTGCACCAAGCTTCCAGAAACAATTCAGTAAAATACCACAAAGCTACTAAATCCTCCAGGGCTGAACCAGGCCCCTGTTTAACTCCCACTGGGTACAGGGAGAAAGATAGTGATAATTAAAAGAGAATGTGGGAAAGCAATGGACATCTATTTGAAATGTTGCCTGGTGTTTGGAAAAGAGGTGTGTTAATGGCCAAAAAATATATGAAATGCTACCAATGGTAATATGGTCTTCACCAGAAGGTACTATTAAAGGACAGCTCTCATCCAGAATTAAATGGAATGACTTACCTCTAATGCCAATTGCCAATGTTAATTAGCACAGTCCTTAAAAATCTGTTCCTTGAAGAAGCCCTTTAGATGATGTAACATGCCAATGTGATTCAAAGCCCTTACTTTTTCATGTTGCAGATTTTTAAAACATCCACCCTCTGTTCAGTGCTGGCATTGCCAGGAAGAGTTGGAGCACCAGCTCATGTAGGTACAATCTCTCTGTAGCAATTAATCAAAGGTTGGTAGGAGGAAAGGAACAGTCTTTTGAAATAATAACAACAGTAATAATAACTATGGTGGTGATGATGATGATGGTGATAAGAGATGTACTAAACTACAGAAAAAAGCTTAAGTAATTAAATCTACCAAAGCAATAATAAAGAAACTGAAGAAAACTATAGAAACTAGTTGAGGTGGCAAAAACATCTAGGCAACAAACTACTTTGTCTAATTCAGGCTTCAGGAATGTCAGTGCTAAGGAATGCCTTCTCAGTCTTGAACCATTTTTTCATGCAGACGACCACTGGTTTCAGTGGAAAATTTATGTATCCATGTGGGCACATTCCTTGCAGGTGTCTATAGATGCTGTATTTATGTTCAGAGAAGTGATGGCAATGTTTGGCAAAATTGATGCTTTAGGGATGAGTCAGTTTTACAGTACTTGTGCCACTGAACTGTGCATACAGGCAAAAATTTCTCCTACACTTCTTGGATGTGGCAAACTAACTTTGCTAAAACCTGCACAGTAAGTGGGATGCCTCCAGGAAGCACCGCACTTGCTGTGTGCACACAAACTGTATGGTTGATCTCTACACAGTAAGAGCAGGCAAACTTTTAGCTGTCTGGCAGCTTAGCCGGAAATTCAGTGGATTGCCAGTCACCTGCAAAGCATCAACACATGTAAAAAAAGTTATGTTCTTTCAGGTCTGAAGTTTGTCTCAGTGACAGAAGAGGACTTCTGTGAAGCCTCTCCTATGAAGAAAGTCTGAGAGAGTTGGGGTTGTTCAGCCTGGAGAAGAGAAGGCTCCGGGGAGACCTTATTGCAGCCTGTCAGTACTTCAAGGGGGCTTATAAAAAAGATGGCAGCAAACTTTTTAGCAGGGCCTGTTGCGACAGGACAAGGCGGAATGGCTTTAAACTAAAGGGGGGTAGATTTAGACTAGATGTAAGGAAGAAATTTTTTATGCTGAGGGCGGTGAAACGCCAGCACAGGTTTCCCGGAGAGGTGGTGGATGCCCCATCCCTGGAAACCTTCAAGGTCAGGTTGGACGGGGCTCTGAGCAACCTGCTCTAGTTGAAGATGTCCCTGCTCATTGCAGGGGGGTTGGACTAGATGAGCTTTATAGGTCCCTTCCAACCCAAACTATTCTATGATTCTATGACTTTCCCATCGACACCTGAATGATTGCAGTCTATATTTGTGTTTTTGAGCCCTCGTCTTCTGCACATTTATTATTTAAAATTAAAAACTGGAGTATTACAAACAGCCAATAACTGTAAGGCTACAAGTACTCAGATACTAATAACCTATGGGTACAGAAGTACCTGCAAAGGTAGGTTTAGTTGCTGAAATCTTATATTTCCCTAAAGGTAGACAGAGGTGCAAATAAAAGCAAGACAGATAGCCAGAGAACAGAGAACCTATTTTATGAGAAGGGACTAAACCAGTTTATTTGCTTAACAAGATGAAGGTAGATATGGGATATGATTGCTGCATGTACAAAATATCCTTTCCCCTTCTTGCTCTTTATAATTATTCAAGCAAAATACAATCCTAACACAAATAAACTGGTCATCCACATCTTTGGAGTGGATACTGGTCAGATATTTATTGGTTCGGGAGCAGGGTGACACAATAGCTCTCCAATAAAAAGACTAGGGAAGGGAACAGACACTAGCAAGGAACTAAGATCTCTAGGAGTGAGCATACTGCAAAATCCAAGGCAGCTTTAAGATGGAACTTGACCACTGTGACAGGACATCCATTTCTGCATTCTGCCAAAATATTGTTGAATCCTGAGATTTCCAAGGAACTAGCTTTTCTGGCTTGACATGTTCTGGTTCGAGGTTGAGCTAGAGCAGGGAGATGATCTAGTTTTAAACATAACACCAGAGAGCAGCAAATAGACTATGGGGTCCTGCAGAACCTGGGTAGGCTTAGCTCAGCTATCATGTTTCTTCCGTCCTTTGGATGGGTGTTGGATGACATTACTGGTCTTCTTTCCAAGCCAGTGCCATTCCAAAGTGAACTCATAGGTCTTCACAAGCTCTCCTAGTTTGTTCGAGAAATATTTTTTTCCAAGTGGCAATGCTTATTATTACTGAACTTTCCAAGTGCTTCCCCTTTGGTGTCTTTTGCTTCTGCTGTCTCTCTCATTTTTAACATGATACCCAGAACCTCACACTTTCAGGAGTTGTTTTTCAGACAAACTTCATATAGCAGTGCCCAAAGCCTGGAAGCTCTTCAGAACTCACCAGCTGAGATTTCTCTTGGCATTATAACATCTCTCGCTGGCATGCAGTCAACGAACCCTGCTAATATACCATCAATCCTGTCTGGCCCTGGAGAAAGGAGAGTGCCGGGACTTGGCCAGAATACTGCTGTGTTTGGCTTATTCCCAACTGGAGTTCTTTAAAACAGTCCCCAGGCTGCTTTAACGCATGCCAAAGACAGCTTGAAAATCAGCGAGCTGACTGCCTGAGCCACCCCATTTCCTGCACCTTCTGTGCCTGATGGTCTCTGGGCACATCAGGCAACAGGGGCCAGGCAGCTCCTCTGATCCACTGCCACTGACAAACTTCAATATCATCAAAGCTTCTCAGCATACCTATCACTCTGTCAAGTAGCTAAGCATTACTGCACCCATAAGTAGACTGAATTCTACAGAAACTGTGAGACAACCTTGAGTTTAAACTTTCAGATATGCAAAACACTGTCTTTGTACCATTACGCTTTAGAACGCTGTGAAATAAAATTATATCCTGGACTCCACACACTGCATGTGTGTATATAAACCACAAAATCCCCTTTCTTCAGATGCATTAATTGCCCCTCAGTAATTTCCCTCTGCCTGCAATAAAACAGAGGTGTGTGCATTTGCAGAAACATTGGCTATTATCTTCTGTAAGTCCCCTGGCTATTTTTTCAAAGATGAGTTATCATGGAATCGGTGGAAAAATTCAGCCTGTGGAGTTTGAACCTTGTTCCTTGTTACCTTGGCTTCGTAGAGATATTTTAAAAAGGTGCAAAACGAGTGTAAAAAGCTGTTGTTACTATCTGTGAGCATTTTACACTCCCTGTGCACTCTCCACATGGATGTAAGGGATGATATAAGGTAACAAGGTGTCTTGGCTGAAACTTAGCAAAAGAATATATTAAAAAGTCATTCATTCCCCTCAACTAAACTCATCTGATTTATTCCTTAGATCTGCTGAAATCAATATGAAAGGGCTAACTTTTAAATGGAAAAAGTTCTTTTTTCAGACACCGAGCCATCACCATGACAGTGTCCATTTTCCATGCTCAGTTGAACCTGTACATGCCTGCCTGGCATCTTCACTGACTTAGCGCGGGCAGGGAACGTGCACTTAGCATTGCTGGGAATGTTTATTCTGAACATCATTGTGTTTCTTTTTTTTTGCCAAAGAACACAGGAGGGCTTGTTTTTCCTGAAATTCAACCTGCCACTCTTTGAACTCATGGATTAACCTTATTTTGCCAGTGGGTTTTGGCAGCTGTAACTGGTAATTCTGTAGCTTTTTTTTTTTTTTTTTTTTTAATAAAACCACAGCACTGTCTGTCTCGGTACTTTAATTCAGGTCTTATCCTATGAATAAACCTATTTAAAGATAGTACCGTGGTGTGCTAGCTAATAGTGCTGGAGATGTTGGAAGCTGACTAGTTCTGTGATGTGTTCTCTGTACTCTGCCCTGAGACGGTAAACTCTTCAGGGCGTGGACCTTGTCTTCTCCTATTTGGTTTTTCAAATTCTGTACACACCTATAATGTAGGAATAAACACTGGCTTTAGCTTAATGTCATTCAATATTCAACAAAGTGTTAAACTCAAATATCCAGCAATATATCCAAATCTGCTTCTACCAGCCTAATCACCATTAAAATAGCAAATCCCTTGAATAAGCTATTTGATTATCCATTTAAACTGCAATAATCTTTTTAAAAACTATTTTTAAAAATTCTTTATCAAATTGTCCTTCATTACATAGATGTGCTTTTATTATGGTTACGTCTTTTTTCTACTAACCTTCCTTTTTTTTCCTTATTTCATTCCTCCACCTGCAAGAAACACTTTTGAGCTCTGACCATCATTTACTTTTGAATCCTTGGGTAAACCATTTGCCATGCATACACCTTAAACACAAATATACACTGAATGCTCTGACATAATAGCACTTTCCAGAAGGACAAATAAGCTAACGAATAAAAATTTAAAGAGGGTTAATCAAACACATGGGCATTTGCCTCTTAATGACCTAAGCCTTAATTCAGTGTTGGCACAGCATCATATATTTACATACCACAATCTGCACAAAAAGATTCAAAATAATTTTACAACAAACAGTCATCTGAAATGCAAGACTGTCGACATTTGGGGGTGAGTGCAATACTTTAGAGCCAATTACTAAATAAAATAATGAAAAGGAATGTCCACAGAAGACTCTTCCTCTTGTCTTCAGTGAGTGAGCAGCACAGAATAAACTTTTAAGCCAGAACATAAGCGGTCTGCTGAGACCTGACAAGCCTCCCTAGCAATTCGAGCCTGTAGTCCTGAAAAGTTTATAACAGGCAACAGAGGATGTGTCAGGTGCCACCTACTTTCTGTGACAGACAGAAGCCTAACTTAGATTGCAAAAGATACAACTAAAGATTGGAGGTTGGTCTGAGAGGAGTCTTGAACTGGCTATACATCTGCATATATATTACTCTCCTTTTGTTATCTGTGCCATCCTGAAATTCCTCATGTTGTTATCTGGTGAGAGGAGCCACAAGTCAGGATAAGCCTGGCTGTATGCATACCTTAACAGACACAGTCAAAACAAAGGCAGGATCTGTGGGGCGAGCAAGAGGAATAATTATGAAATCATACATAAATACATCGCTTTTGGTACAAAGGAGTTTCTGCTCTGGGTCAGACCAGTGACTCATTATATTCAGAATGCAGTCTCTGGCAATAGCAGACACACACTGCTTTTGAGGAAAATATAAGAAATCTCTGACAGTACAACTCTCTTTATTCTAACAGCTAATGCATAAGCTTATGCCCTAAAGCAGAAGTGTTGTGTCCAAAAAGAAGGGAGGTGTGCACGCAGCTTGGTCTCGTCCCAGTACACGATCAGAAGGTGGCTAAGGCATGCACCCAGCCAGGGAGCCAGGCTTTATACCCAGTCCCAAAGGTGTTTTTCTGGCAATGTGTTTCACAGGCTACGTATGCTCCTTATAACACATGCTCTTTGCCTCCTTTTCATTTCATAGTTTGCTTCTTTATCTCTTTTTTATGTGATAAGATACTTTGAAATGTGTTTTACTTTCTCTGTGCCATTCATTGTTTTATGCTTGCAGCCTGTATTGTACATCTCTGAAAACATATCCTACCAAACCTTGCCATTTCATGAGTCTTATTGTTTTCACATCCAAGTAAAAAAATTCAAATTTGCTTATACTGTGTTTTTAAATCACAAGCCAGGTGAGGTGGGTGAAAGCTTCCATGCAGCATAGGAAATAATAAGAAATCACCTCTTGCAAATAATTAAACATAGCCATGAAGTGTGGCTGTGCTTCTTTTCAGAGAAAAAGGCCATAGAGAAACATGAGTTTGTGGGAGTCAGAGTCACACAATCTATGTCTGGCATTTGATGGATTACCTATTATGCTTATTTGAGTAAAATTGATAAGTTGTGTTTAAGAAATCCTTCCAAAACTACTTCTACTTGAACTAGAGAATAAGAAAAGATAGCAACCAAAACCTGAAACTATTTCATTTTGGCAGCCATGAAGCCAGAAGACTTGTGAGCAGAAGCTAACGGACAAGGAACATAAAACATGGAAAGACAGCAATCGTCTTAAGAGCCGCTGTTGTGCACGGGAATATCTTGCGTGGTCAACCGTGGACTGCACACGCAGCAATGCCTTGAGTACCACAGGCAGGCATATGGGCAAGACACGGGCAGCACTGAGGAATACCATACTGGGAAAAATAAATGCAGGCTTCAAAGGGAGTCTTGTAAGGGAGACAGAAAGAATGATTCAGCAGAAAACCCAAATGCATACCTTCTTATTCAGCAGGGTCTTTTAAAATAAATAAATAAATAAATAAATGCATATATAAATAAAATGTATCGAAGGAGGCTGGACAAGATAAAGCAGGCTCTCTGCTTCAACTCTCTGTTTTATCACACACAAGCTACATGTGAGTAAGTCCGTAACAGAAAACTTGGACAAAGATACGGTTCGTATTGTAAAAAGCAAAGCACTTCCATTTCAAAAGCCTTGCAAAGACAGTCTACAAGGAAATCATCCTTGGGGGAATGCAGGTTAAAGCTGACTTGCTTTCAAATACTGCATTTTGGGTTTGCTTATGGCTCCTAAGGTCATTGCTTTGGGCAACTGGGACCCTCCACAGCCTTTTAGCACTGGTTTATAGGCTGTCAGAGCAGGATCCCTCAGCCTCCTTTCTGAGCTCCCTGCTGGGGACATCGGTTGCCACCCCCCATGTTTTCCAACAAAGCTTCGGAGTGGTGGTCTCTGAGACGCTCCCTGAATCTCTTGCACTATCACTTCCGTGATCAAAATATTTGGTGCTCACCAGTGATACAAAACTAGGCTGCAAGGTTGCAATTGCTTGCATTTTGAGGAGAAATAAAGGTAAAATAGGTCCTAAAAGAATAAACCTTATCAGAACGCAGTGATTGATTTCTGGATAGCTGCAATGTAGTTTAAAGATTGTAGCAATGAAAGTACCATCAAGTGCCTCAGAGCCAGGGTTTGTTTGCTAACTACCAAGGGTTTGGACATAATGAAGTGAATACAAGTGCCTTTTAGACCAGAAATATCAGCTCTGTCTCCTGCCAGCTAGCCTATCACCCATGCAGACTGGACAGTTATACCAGTAACACATGCTTTAGATCAGATGCATCACATGTAAAACCTAAGAACACCAATGCGCTCTCTAGATCAGATATTCTTTCACATCAAAATAACAGTAGCCTACGTTTCATGTGACACTCATTGCAATTTCCAGTTAACTGAATTTTAATGTCCCTCTTGCATTGCATTTTTCTTATGACTAAGTCCTAAATTCCTGCCTGCATCTGTATGGTTTGGTACTTCACTTCTATAGATTTTCTGCCAGCTTTCTTTTTTCATTTTATGTGGTATTCATTTTATGAGTTTTCCTATGTTTTAGCCGCTATCTGCAAGCCAGGAACATCAAAAACCACCTCGATTCTTTGCAATATAACAGAACCTTGAGCAGATAATGGTGAGATATCTCCAAGTAAAAGAGAGAGGGAAAGAAATAAAAATTCCCTTATTTATTCAGAAGCCTCTGGGCCATCCTGTCCAAACAGAATCGCTGGCCAAAGCTCACAAGGAAAAGAAAGAGAGCTAAGAAATCCCTCAAGGGTTTTCCAAGGTGGACAGGATTCAGGTAGTTTCCTTGAGGCTCTGGGGTTCATATGTTTTTCTAAAAGGCTGGTCAAGGCCTCTGCATGAATTGTCCCTGCCTGTTGCTGATTGTGTCCCTAGATGATTAAATCACTTCACTGCTTCAGTTGCCCGGGCAGTTTTATAGATGCAGCTGTCAACCCCAATACAGGAAAGGTACCAGCACGCTCTCCTTCAAGCCAAATATTAAGTATATGCTACGAGCCCCGAGGTGCTGAAATGCACACTCAAACACCACCCTGCAGAAGCTCAGGGGATGGTTGAAGAGCTCATTCCTGTGGTCAGAGCACTCAGCTGAGGCTTTATGAGCAAGCAGTAGGAAGGGTGAAGGGTATCCTCTGTGGAAGGCTCACCTCATCCATCTCCTGTGATGGTGTGTTCATTTTTCTTCAAAAAGTAAAGCAAAATCAACTTGCAGAGTCCTTACATCACGTTGCTTCTTGGACTAGCCTTCACCAGGGTGCACGAATGAGCTCTGTGTCTGTTGCTCCCGTTCAGACTGAAGGCAAAGACACGCATGCTTGTATCTTTTTCATACCAGTACATATTCATGCAGAGCACTGTAGCTAAAGATTTTTCTGTGCCAAATTGACATGGAGGAGTGCATTAGCAGTTAGGGGCAGCAGACAGCTTCCAAATAGTTATTGTCACTTCTTTCTCTGTGCTCAGTGAGATTCTTGTACCAATGGTCTGTCTGCAGCCTCAGATGTTGCCCAGTTTTCCAGGAATGAGGCATTTTTCATCCTGAATTTCCCTTATCACTGCTGCTCATTCAGCTGCATAATCCTCTCCTGTTTTGCCTTGTACTCAGAACCAGCAACCGACAATCTGCAGCTGGTCACAGACTAAGCCTTTCTCAATTATTATCAGGATATTTCTTCTGGCAGCTTGCAGGAGTGGGGAAGGGAGGCAACATAGCTTTGCAAATGCTGTGTAACACAGCATCTCAGGTCCAAACCCAGTGCCAGTGCAAGTGCTGCAGCAGTGCTCCCCGCTGCTGCTTGCTGGTGGCAGAAGTCAGGGAAGTTCCATGTGGTTGCAAGGAATCAAATACATAAAAAAAATTTATATATATATTTAATATATATATATTTTATATATATATATAAAAATTGCCATCCCAAAGCCTGTCAGTCTACCACCCAGTAATGATAAGCCACCTTCTGTGCCAGATACCCAGATGGCACGGTTGTGCTTCCTTCTTTAAAACATACTTGTTTGTATCCCTTCAGTGAAGTCTCTGGAAAAAATGACAGATCACTTTCCCAGACCTTCTCTCCTGACCTTCTAGAGCTCAGAGGCTCTAAAACCTTATCCCCAAAGGTTTTTCAGAGATTGTTTTTTACCTAGGGCTTTGCTCATTTTAAAAGGAAGTTCCTTCATGTTTCCTGCTTATGAGACTCCAGTAAAATTGACTTTAAAATCTTCTTGAATCTACTTCAGAAACTGAATTCATGTGCAGTGTACTGAATACTCTTATAACCTGGCAATTGTTAAGGTTGCACTTCTTGTCATGCGGTACTCAGTTGCTGGACTGTATTTCTCCCTTGCAAAGTCCTGATAGGCTCTCCTGGGAATATATGGCAGCAGTATAATGCATCATACACCGAAACAAACTGGGTATGCATACAAGACTGGGATGCTACCTCGGAAGCATACTTCATTAGTCTTAAGGGCATTAATTACTACTACATAATTCAGTAGTTCTACAGATCAAATATTACTACTCAGATGCAGTGCCTTTTGTAAAGTGCCCTTTCATGTCCCATCTAGATCTCTTTCTTTCTAAGTAAAAGTATTTTCTTCTTCTCCACTTGGATGGACAGCATTTCAGGGATCATGGTCTGAAGATCTCTGCATAGGTGGCTTGGAGCTCAAGTCGGCATGCTTCTGAGAAGTTCTATTCCCATTCTCAATGGAGCTGGTGAAGGGTCTGGAGAAGAAGTCTGCTGAGGAGCGGCTGAGGGAACTGGGGTTGTTTAGCCTGGAGAAAAGGAGGCTGAGGGGAGACCTCATCGCTCTCTACAACTACCTGAAAGGAGGTTATAGCGAGGTGGGGGTCGGTCTCTTCTCCCAAGTAACAAGTGATAGGATGAGAGGAAATGGCCTCAAGTTGCACCAGGGGAGGTTTAGATTGGATATTAGGAAAAATTTCTTCCCCTAAAGGGTTGTCAAACACTGGAACCCGCTGCCCAGGGAAGTGGTTGAGTCACCATCCCTGGAGGTATTTAAAAGTTGTGTAGATGTGGTACTTAGGGACATGGTTTAGTGGTGGACTTGGCAGTGTTAGGTTAACGGTTGGACTTGATGATCTTAAAGGTCTTTTCCAACCTAAACAATTCTATGATTCGATGATTCTAACAGTCCCTTTTTTTTCCCCTCTCCCTTTCATCTGTTAAAGTAACTTGTAAGAAATATCAGCACGCTGTTACACTTATGACCACTGAGCAGTGACTGCCTGTTTCATCTGTGGCTGTCACGCTCCAGTTTGGTACCATAGAAGTATTTGTGCCTGGTTTTATGATGTTTTAGTAGTATATTATCAATAACATAGGTTATCCCTATTCCACAGGGATTGATACATGTCAGAGTTAATAAACACACAACAGTATCTCTGGAGTAACAGATTGCCTATAATCATATCTCTAAAAGGAGACATTAAAGTTAGTGCAATTCACAAATTTTCCACTGCTCAGAAGCTCCCTGAGGCATGTGCTGCCAAGATTTACCTTGACATGCAGCCATTTTAAACTTTGCCCTGTAAGGACATAAGAAACCCATACTGGGAATAGCTGCCAATTTTCCAGAAATCAGATGGTGCCCTTGCACCCTGTTGCAGGTAGCCTTAATCCTTAACAGCATACCCTCTCTCTCATGGAGAGGTCAAAGGATGCACACAACTGTTGTGTCTCTGTCTTCCCCTGAAAATTCTGGCCAGAGAGCAAACCTGGAGCAAATAAAAATAAGAGTGGAAATGTTACGTATTTTGGAAGTTAGCCATAACACAAAGACCTTTTCTTGCAGCAGAGTGTCAAAAGCTTGGGGTGTCAGTTTTAAATCTTATCCAAAAGATAAGGGAAGATCTTCCTGGAGCAGAGTAGTACAGATCAGAGATTCAGGGATGACGGGGAAAATTGAAAAAGCTGAGACATGATTTTGGATTTTAGGTATCACTTGATTTTCAGTTTCTTACCATTTCTATCCTCCTCCTAACTGTTTTTTACAAGTTTGTGCACTGATTTTTTTGTTCTTTTCTGCTCCACCCATCTCCCCTCCCATTCAGCAAGTAGAGTTTATCACTAAGATTTAGAGTTTTATGAGTTTATGACTTCCTGGCAGAGGGGAAACCTTGCAGCAATAAATTCCACAAAAAGGCCCAAACATGGCTAGTTTTGGTTTTCAGCTGGAAGCTGGTCACCACTTTATGAAACCTGTCTTTAGCCATCCCACGTCAATCACTCCTTTTCCTACTTTCCCTTTACCCAGTTAACACAGCTTGACCTGCACACTGAGCTCCTTCACAGCATCTGTTCCCCTCTTCATAGGTTTAATCTTTGCCTTTCTTTATCGCCTGTGATTTCAAAACAAGTACACATTTTCCTCTATAAATACCTCCCTGGTAAATCCTTCCTCTCTTAGTACAGAAAAAGGAGAGGGCATTTTTCTCTTGTCTTCTTAGGCAACACACATGATGTATCTTTCCTTTGGGAAAGTTCAAGAGCCAAGGTTTGGGGCAACACATTGAAGAAGGTGGTTTGAGCACATCTCAGGGGAGGTAACACATAAGGAAGCTCTTCCACATGCTTCTGGCTGTGTGCTAGCCATCAAGGCACAGCAAGGTTATCCATTAAGGGGTTTAAGGCAGAAGAAACCTCCAGTGTGGTAAGACCAGAAGTGCTTTACATTGTTAACCACTGTATTGCACAAAAAAAAAACCAGTAGAGGAGACATTTTATCTCCCTGTGCTGAATAAATGCAAAGAAAAAAAAAGATTTTTTTTTTTTTTAATGTAAATGCCAATACTAGCGATGACATCATCTGCATCTAGGATCATCCACTAGGTTACACAGAGCATTTTGGGAGGTGGAAGCAAACATTTTCTTGTATATTAGATAGCAGTTTGTGCCCACACAGCCTCATGAATTTAATGGAAACATATTACGGGTGTTCCAAAAGAAGTTAATTAAGCATTTTATTCTAGGATTATAGAGGTCAAACAAAGCACATACCAAGCTTTAAACGTACACAGAACTTCATGGAAATTGGACTTAATTTACTATAGGTTTTGCTTCTTTGCCAGACAAAAAAAAAAGCAAAAACTGAAATGTTCAAGTCAGATACAGCCTGCTTATAGGCAATAAAGATAATTACATGGTGCGAATGTAGCCATCCATATTACAGTGAGAGGAAAACAGACACACAGAACGTTTAATAAAGAAAACCCTTTAAGGTTTCAACTCACAGCCTCCTAAACCTAAGGCGGGCAATTTATCTCCCAGGATACACATTCTGCTTAAACTCTATGGGAATCTGAAACTAAGAACTGCAAGTGTTAAATTAGCTAAAAACAGGAGTGGGATTTTTTTTTCTCCATGTAAAAAGACATATGAGCTACCAGAACATACTAAGAATTGTAAGAAGGAGTCACATATGAAAGGACTTGAGTGACTCAAACTGATAATTTCACAGTTTGTATCAACAGCTCTATGGCAATATAAGCTATGATCAGTTATTTTAATCCTTTAATATTAATTATAAAAGCTGTTCACAAAAGAAAGTGGTAATGTATTCTGTATTTTTTCATGTTGAGGTTAAATATTCAAATAATTAACCAGGCAATGTTATGGTCAATTATATACATGGGGCGAGGGGGGGGAAGTCTTAACACTTGTTCTTGTCATGAGTAAAACTCATTAAGCCAGAAGGTTTGGTGCTGTTCCTTTTCACTAATTTGGCTTGATCTGCTGCGGTGACACTGTTCTGTTATGTAAATTCTGCACGGGATAATTAACTGTGTACACTTTTAATAAGGTAGGATACACTTTTCTAAGTCAGGCTTTGAGTCGCTAGAAGATTGAGAAAGTATTTGTTTTTAAATAATGGTGGGGCAAGGAAATAACATAAGTTCTGGGACTTACAGGCTGTTTGCATAGTGTTATTATTGTACTGTGTACATTATGGCTTCTACAGCACTGTCTATAAGTGAGAGTAGAAAAAAGGAAAACTGCCAGCTATTACGTGCATACCCTGAAAGCATTCTGTTTGAAAGCACCTTGTTAACTCACTAAATGAAAACAAATTAAACCTATTATGGAAACTTCTAAGGAGATTTGCTTCTTTCTGGAGAAAAGAAGCAAACAGAAGAAACAAAAATTCATGAAAATTCATGAAAAAATCCAACCATATTTCTTGAAAGTTTCCAGGTAGATCTTTCAGATATAAAAGGTTTCTGAGAGCTAAAACCCCCTATTTTAGTTGTTGCGTGCTTTCTGGCACCAAACACTCAAGCTTATTTTCTTGTTTGCTCATTTATAGAGGGTGTACGTAATAGTTTTGTTGGATTCAGTTTATGTCAGCTGAGGGAAAACAATTAGGAACCGTTTTTACTCAGGAACATCCCCGAGAAGGAGTTGTCTAAAATGGTATTTTTGATGCGTATAAACTCAGTTGTTATATTTTTAACTATTGTTCACCCAAGGATTTCAAGACTTTACACACATCTCTTAATTAAGCCTCACAGTGAATGCTCTTGGGTGAGCAGGCAGGTACTATCAGAGGAGTTTTGTGTGTGAGGGACCCGAACCAGAAGGAAGGTGCACAGGCAAGATGGCAATCAGGTCTAGTGACCACCTATCCTGTGGCTCGAAGGCACAGCAATCCTGTGGCTTGAAGGCACAACAATCTTTTCTAAGTATTTCATTTAGGGAGAATCATTTTCCTGACATAGCAAAGCTAGAGAAACCACTGGAGTTCCCAGGCCACTTCTTGCAAAGCCTGTGTTTTAATTAACATTTAGCTAAGGGAACTTGTGCAAGTATTTTTATGGGCATAGCTAGAATCCTCCTGCCTGACGATATTACATCCCTCTTCAGCAGATGGATTAAATGGGAGGTATATTGGGATTCAAATGACGATCTTGGCTTCAGAGTATTAACTATTTCATACCTAATACAAACACTATATCGCTTCACTTCCCACTGTCTCTTACAGAAAGCAATAGGTGGACATACAGGTGGGGGTTTTTTTTGGGGGGAAGAGCTTTGAATGAATAGATCGTAAGAAGAGGTACAACCAAATACATTGATCCTGTTGGATCTGTCTCCTGCAGTTTGTATTTCTGAATATAAGATTGATAGTGCTACAGGGACTGGCTTATATTCAAAATTTAATACCAACTCCTCCAAGATTATAATGCTATTAAGGGATTAGAGCCTAAAAGCTACCTACAAAAGTGGCAGGCAATATTTTTGTCTGAAGTGTGCAGATTCAGGTTGGTCAGAACATTTCCAAATTTACTTACCCATTTCTGCTAAAACCTAACCTCACCCAAACTAAAAAGCTCTATAAAAGCATTTTTTTTAATGCTCTTTTTCAACATTAAAACAATATGTTCTGACTGTCCATTTCCAAAAGACGTTTCTTGCCAAAATTCAGTTCAATTTCTTAAAGAGAGTTTAAAAAAAGGTTAAGGGAGCTTGAAATGAAAGGTGATGTGACAGGTCAAACAAAATGATTCTTTTCTGTCTGAAATGCTTTTTCTCAAGTTGCTGGAACCACCAATGAACCAAATCTGCATTTTTTTATACCCAAATCTACTCTACAAAATACATAGTCTGTAAATATCAAAGGGCTGATTCTGGCAAGTTACAAAAGGCATGTGATAGCCCATTGACTTCAGTGGGATTTGGCAGCATTCAGTGTCCCACTGGAGGACAGAAAGAGTGAGAGAATGTGTTTGGGGAGGAGGTCACACATAGAGAGAGTATTTTTTTTTTTAACTGACCTGAGGGAAAACTTCATATTCTGAGAAATCTGTCAGACTGTGACCTTTCACCATGGCATTTAAAACCAAAATGTACAAAGGACTGGAAAAATATAATACAGGGATCAATCCTGCAGTAGGAGGTGACGAGGCTTGAGAATAAAAGATTTCTCGAGCTTTGCTTTCTAAACCACTGTATACTGTACACAAATTAAATAAAGCATTCATTTCCATCCTATTTCTGTAGTTGTTCCTATCACCATAAAATTGAGCACCATCCAGGAATACAACAATAATAAGTCTGGCATCTTAATTTTGTCACGGCATTAAATAAAAATTTTGGGATTGATGACGTCTATGTAAGATATCCGTCTCTAGGCTAGTGACCCTAAATTCAGTCTTTGTAAAAGGAATCAACACCATCATGAGACAATTCTTCCAATCAAATGTAGAAGTCCTATGAAATGCACCTTTTATTCTGTTACGTGTATTGATGTAACTTGCTCAGGCGAAGTTAACGTGAAGTATGGCTTTGTCTTATTAATATTTGTCAACCG
>NW_008824754.1:3711240-3714884 GCF_000699105.1 Pygoscelis adeliae | reverse complement strand
ACCATTAAAGCATGCCAGCTATGTTTAATCAACAGTCTTGTACTCTGTGCTGATAAAATAAAATTGTCTTCCTCTGGATAAGGTCACACATAGAGGGAGAAGGATCCTTTTGCCAGCAAAACCTGTGGCTGTTACTGGTGCTTCTGCCATTGTGGTTGGGTCAATCAGGGATTGAACACCAGTACATCCTTGTCTGACACAGCTATGCTGATAGAAATCTGCAGCCCACAACTGACTTGCAATATAGAAATAACTGCATTAGATGCGTGGTTGTCCCAAGCAGAAATTGTTTCTATGTTGGATAATTCCTATTGCCTTCTAACTTGGCCTGCTAACCCCAAGCACTTAGGAGCCTGGAGAGTTGCCCTGGTTTCTCTGCCCTAAACCTAGCTCTGCAACATGGCACTAATAAATACAGACCATTCCTCTGCAAAGTTGGTCACAGTAGTCCCTTTAAATCTACTCAGCTATAAACTTCTTGTACCTGTGCCAAACCCTGCTGTTTAAGGAGATGTAAAAAGGCACAATTAAAACAATGTAATTGAATTAAATATACGAAAGAATTAGGTTGAATACATGGGAAAACTTTCTAGTGGCAAGAAACTGACTTCAGAGGGGTTGCACATAGGTGTAGAGTTTGAGGCACTGGAGAACTGGGTCCTCAGGTAGAGGAAAATGGAAGAGGGCAAAATAAAGTCAAGTCTAATTAGCTAACAGAGTCACATGGGAAGCAGCCATATGGGTCTGTGCAGCTACAGCTCTTTGAAGTGAATTAATTGCTTTGACCTGGTGCTGATTACAGCTTGTAGAGAAGGTAGGATAAGTCTGGCTTTTGGGGAAGCGGCTTAAAGGAGGAAAATGCAGAACCCTGAAAAACGAAGTGACCACAGGAGTCCCGGGGAAGAGAGCAACTTGAAAAGCAACACATCTTTAAATCCTTAGTACAAAACACCTTTAATAATTCAGTAATTAGGCTGGATGGTGACATATCATAATCCGTTCTCTTACCTCAATTATCTAACCTACCTTCAGCCAGAGCATCCCAACTCAGAATGATGCTACAACTGCTGTGTCATCGAGGACTTAACTCTATACTAGTCTTTACAAACTTCTCACTAAAATAAACCTTCATACACCTTTGTAACTCTCTATTTGCTTAACATAAGTGCACACTGCCTCAGTAATGAAGACTGTGGCAGCTTCACGTAACGAGGTTTAGCTTATGGTATTTTTGTTACTCCCAGCTCTGCCCAGGATCAATTTGACCAAGCTGGTGTCTCTAGGACGTTCTCCTAAATGAGATGCATATCTCATTTACCCCAGTGGCAAAATAAACAGGCTTCTCTCAAGTGAAGTTTGGAACAAAGCATCTTGATTGTTTTTGTGAAGTGGGGAAAACCCTGATGAGCTGGGACTATCATACATGCTCTGCTTTGTGACAAAGGGTATTAGCTTCACAACATGAAATCTAATGCTCCCCAGAGGGAGCTGGCTCGGTCACCTGGGGAAATGTAAACACCATTTTATCCTTGTCATTATATCCCTCTTGTTCTTTAAGCAAAATGGAAATGCCCATTGAGACTGCTATGTTGCCACCAGTTCTTCCTCCATCTTCCCTGGCCAGACTGAGACTTAGGTAAATTGGGGGAGCGGAAATCAGAAAAAAAACCCACCCAACAATCCAGAGACAATTTCCTCACCAAATTTACCCCTTCTCAGTTGCTGGGGTCATTCTACTGTCACATCTAGCAAAATCAGGAGTGGATCATACATTGATTGGAACAAGAATATTGTTTAAAATGAGAATGAAAACACTGACAAATTCACTACTGCATCAGGGTATCTGAAACTAGCTTAGTGATTTCCCTTAGAAACTATAAGGAATGCAATGATTCCTATTAGCAGCTGATCAAGATGAAAAATCAATTATGAAGAGCTTTCATGGATGTTTTTTACGAGGTGCCTATTTTTTTTCCAGTGAATGAACCCCGCTATAAAAGGGTAGATTCACATCATCTTTTGCAAAAGCACACCTGAGGAGGGAAAAATCCACTATTAAAGAGCTTAAGTTCACACTTGCATATGCTTTCATGTATATTTAAGGCTCAAACTAATCTTGAGCACAGCCTAATTCTATAGCTAGTTTGGTGGATTATAACACAATTTCTTGAAGGGGTTGGTTGTGTACCCTGAGTGATAACACTTAGCCTTTCTGCTGTGTTACAAGACTGCCAAAAACTGCTTCTCAGACCCTGTTCCCCCCGATTTCAGCTTGGTTTGGGATTATCCAACTCAGGAGAGATTTCTCAGTCTAGCTGTGGGCCTCTGCTAATGCAGAGTTTCATAAAAGTACCTTATGAATAGATGATTCTTTAAGGATACTGCTGCAAACAAAGTGCACTTCTCAGTTTACTATTTCTAGGAAATCGTTTACTCGGAACCACATACAAGTTAATTAAAATATGACCTCAAATAGGATTAAGTTGACCTTCCTTTGCATCCATACTTTTTTTCTCTTATCTATTTCTACTGTCAGCTCCAGGGCACAGCAGGGCTGCCTTCCCCTTCTAAGCTTCCCAGCAAGGTGAGGTCCCAAATTCAATGGGGTCCCCCATATTGCTGGAGGAAACATCAGTGTGTAATTAGTAAAATACAGGCCCAGAGAGGTGAGGAGGCCACTCTCCGCCAGAAGGGGGAAGTCAGATTCATTCCACAGTGAAAGCTGAGTGGGCTCACAGGACATGATTCCTGTAGCTGCAGTTCATTAACTCATGTACCCAAATACCTCAAATCATATTTGTTTCTCTGTTATAGGCAGGATAATAAAATCGCAAATCAGGATGCTAATGTTTAACAACTCTTGTGGTTTCTTTTATTACTATATGTTTGTGTTGGGGGGTTTTTTTCTTTTTTTTTTTTTTGCCAGCAATTTTCTACTAAGAACTTCACTTCTGTAAAAAAAAAAAAACAAACAACCTAAAAACCCCAAAAATATAGAAAATAGAAATTTATTTGCTTTGGATAAAGGGGTTTTTTTGACACTTTTAAAAAGAATATTTATCTAAATCTTCTCTCTGGAGTTAGGTAAAGTAGAAGACCAGGCAGCAGTTCATGAGTTACAAGCATGGCAGAGACTTGACATATCCCAGGGCACATGTACCTTCAAAACCTACCACAAATTTCATGTACCTATTGTGCGAAAGGTGTATAAACACTGTATTTTTTTTTGCCACTAATCTACCTGCCCCTTGTCCTATTGAGACTATACTACACTGTGACATTTTTGAGCTAATTCCCAGAGTGTATAGTTCTATCACATGCTCTAAAAAAAAATAAAAAAATCCTGCCTGCTTTTTTCCTTGTTGCTTACTTTTCCAGCAGGCAGTACATTTCTAAGGTTTGGGTTCCAATTCTGTAATTCCCATGACTGCTCTTATTTCATCCCCACCTGTTTTTGGCAGATCATCCAGACCTGTTTCCACAGACCTGTTAAGATATATGGAAGAAATATTTGAAAGTGTTGCAAGGCTCATAGTGAGAATATAAAGCATATTGAAGGTCATGCAATTGTAACAGATAAGAGCAACCAGCACCTAAACCAGGCAAGGACGGGTCTGCGGAGATGCTCTTCTGGGCTCAGCTGA
>NW_008824754.1:3696256-3711197 GCF_000699105.1 Pygoscelis adeliae | reverse complement strand
AAAGCGTTGCACAGGATAGGAACTTCATGGCACATCTAGGAGAAGGATGTGGCAACCGTTATCCGGATACTTGTCCTTGCTCTTTCTTAGTGGCCAGTTTGGTGTTTGTCAAATCCCTGCAGTCGCTGCAGCTACTGTAATAAAGTGGGAACTGCTAGAAAGAAGGAACTGACTTCTTCAGGTTGCAAGGCTATGTTTGCATGGTTTTCATAAGCAAATTGTAAAGCAGAGGACTTGGATTTACAGCGTGTGCTGGTAAACCATCATTGTTACTGACCTAGTTAGACTAACGTATATTCATGTTGTCATTCCGCTATCTAATTATACGATCTCTGTTGAAATAACACGTCAACTAGGAAGACATTTCAATGGTATATATAACAGGACTGTAGAGGGCAAAGATAACTGCAAAATGAAAAGTAACCTCACTGAACACTTGCAAATAGACAGTAAAAGAAGGGCCTCTTCTCATATATTGCTAAGTAAGAGTTAGAGATAGCTGTTTGTCCAAGCTAAGCACTATAAAAAAGTGAAGATTGATTAAACATAGCATAAATCGGGGAAAAAAAAAGCCTGACTGAGACACACCACCCTAGACGTGAATATATCAGTCTTCTCCCTAGGGAAGAAAGCCAATGTATAAGCTTAACATTCTACTAGTAATTTAATGGAAAATCGTAAAAAAAAAAAAAAAAAAAAATCTTTGTGCTATTTAGGGCAAAGAGCCAAGTCTTTATTTAAAAGGAAATATGTAACAATTATAATTCACAACAGGCTGTTTTTATAGACTTGTTCAGCACAATGCTTAAAGCAGCCCTCAGGAAAAAAAAAGAAAAAAAAGAGCATCCTTAACAGTTTTAGAGCTTGTTTTCTTCTTTCTTCTCTTTCTCTGAGAAGGGGCTACTTTTAATTCTGCAGGAGGGACCTAATCCAGAAACCTCTGATAGAATGGGAGCCTTTCCATTGATTCCCACTAGGCATTGGGAGGTGGATCTGGTCCTCAAGTCAGTGAATCCAAGAGCATCATCCAGCCATAGCAGCCACCACACAATGAATCCCATCATGTCAGACTAGTACCTGTATTTGCTCTTTGAAGCAAACACATCATAACTGACAAGAAATCCCCCACTAAACACTGAGGCATGCATCAAACCCTCTCTTGGGCCAAAAACTTATAGCTGCTGGAGTGGATATTTTATGTGAAAGAGTCAAACACCAGTCTGGGTTTAGTGATGTGCAACCTGCTTGATTTGGAAGGGATAATCCAAGCCTTCCATGAAAAAATACCACGTAAATTGAGATCATTAATCTGTCTTCAACTATTCCCACATCTTATAAGCAAGGTAACTGATGACCCAAAACTTCAACCTTGCAAGTTACCCTGAACAAAGGAACGTGTTTTTTTTCAAAGGCCCCTAAAACCAGTAAACACTGTGCAGCTTTCAAAGACCATCTCTCTCAATATCCCATTCTTTAACTGTGTAATTTAAACACAGTGGAAAGTAAAGATGCAATTGGCTATTGCTAGCAAGTATAGTCAGACACCTTGTGCAGCACTTTCTTATCTCCCTGGTGAATTCCCACCTGCAGCAGTCTGGCTTCATTAAATTGGAGTGCCAAAACAAAAAGGACAAAATTCACGTAATTAAAAGCCCTGCACTTCCTTTGGTGAGTGATTTGCACTATCCTTGATCTCACTGGCACAAATGGAAGAAGAAAATCTCAGATTCAGTGAGAATAAACAAAACAACCTTTGTGAAATCTCGGCATCATCAGTCAGCTGCTGTAGTCCATCTCTCCGTCGGATTTACGTCTGCCATCCACCCCGTGTTCAGAAGTGTTATCTCCTTCCCTTTTGGCAAATTTCCAGAGCACAGCAAAGAAAATGCCTCAACAGACGGAGAAAAGAGGTATCTCCTCATCTGTAGGAAGCATTTTTGCTCACTGATAGCAAAGAGGTAAAAAAGGGAAACTGTTGTAGAATAAAGCACAAGAGTTAGTGCAGAAGGATGAGGAAGAAGGAAACCTACCGAGAGGACTAGTTTCTTAAGGAGAATTTGTTGGGTTTTGCTGTTTATTATTGGTATACATGACTTCTTGCTTTACAAAAGACACGATCTGCAGGTACAAATGATTTATGCTGTATACTTAATGGATGACTGGAGCTTTTTATTTATGGACTTTACAGCAATTAATAAAACAACTGTTAGTTAGCTAATGACCTTTAGTAACCTCAGACAGTTAACACTGCATGTCCAACATTATTAAGTTTGGTACTGTAAGTTAAGCCTTGAGTTTTGCAGCGAAACACAAAAGTGGCTACAATGAGCTCACTCCAGCTAACGTCACGGTGGCTCTAAGATTTTGGGGACTTCAGAAAGGCTTATTTACCATGCAGTTTATTAAGCATGAAGACCAATTTTATGCTTTCAAGTTTCAAAGTTATGGTTTTGGGTAACCACAGCAAGCACCTCTCCCAACCTGGCAGAAGTAGGCACATGAACCCTCACACCTCTGCTATGAGTGTGTACAGGTTCACGGCACTTGATTTCCTGCTCAGCAGCAGCTAGTTCACAGCATGCCCAGAGGAACTGTGGAGTGGAGACCCCCTTGCTCGCTCCATTTCATGTCTGTTCTTCAAACTATTTAAACTTCATTGGTGGAGAACAAGTCTTTAACCCATCTTCTCCAACCAAAGCCAAAAAAGACTCTGTTTTTGCTCTTACCTAGACACATCATGCTAGATAAATATCATTGGCCATAAATAGATAATGGATGGTCAAAGGCTCTTTTCACATACTACAAGAGTGATGGAGGTCAGATTTAACACTGACCAGAGGAGACTTGCAGACTTCAGGTTTTTCAGCAGGTTGGATTTCCTTCAAGTTATCTGAGATCTGCCTTCATACCTTTGTCCTTCACACCCTTCCCAGACATTGGCCCAGTAATACACTGAGGAGGGATTTGCAAACCCAAGCTCTAGGTTTTCATTTATCAGACTAAAAAGAGAAAACTTGCACCAAAATATTTAACATTAATCTTTGTGCAGCTGAGCAATCAGATGAACCAAGGAGCAGGTTAATTTTTTATTATTATTTTTATTTTCTCTCCAGATTAATGTCAGGTTAGAGGACTGTGCCAGGACAGAAAGGGAGAAAACACAGGGCATAGAAAGAACAAGAGTGCCTATTTCAATAGCAGTGCTGGTTTCTCCATTTTAACATGATTATGAATCTATAAGACACCACTAGAATGACCTAGTTGAGTGACTACAGGATTAAATCACACAGGTAGGCCATCCAGCAAAATATCTCACTCCTGCAAGAAAGACAGTAGCTTCAAAATGGACACTTCCTCAGCAGGCTGAAGATGTCACCAAACAGTACTCACTGGTGGTGTAAAATCTGATCAGAATCTCCTATTCCTTGCCCCTTTTTCCTGTCATCTCTTTGTATCTTGATCCTGGGTATTCATCTTGATTATTCATTTTTATCATTTTCTATCATCAGACTGGCTCTTTTATTTTCCCTTTCATTATTTACATGAATAACTCTGTCAGTTGCTGTGGATGTTGCATAGTATATATTACAGCCTATTGCAAGGACAGAAAATAACCCTGAAATTTGAGCAGATGTCTGAGAGACTCACTGTTTTTATTGGTAGCTTGAAATAACACTACTGGCCTCAGTTTTTCTTCTTTCGTATTATATATGAATCTACAAAAATAAGCAATACAGCATTCAGGCTGTATGGAAGACAGACTGAGCCCTTCAATGAAAAAACACTGCAAGCACTCAGCCATTTTTTAAGTTTCTTGGGGTTCTGCTGTGCTGTTTGGAAGCTGCTTTTCAGGTCAGTCCAGCCACGACACAGGACCTGGTTATACACTGCATTGCATTCTCCATAACTTGCAGGAAATGTTAAACCTCAGATGGTCCACATATGTCTTCAGCTCTGCATTTTATGGGTTTAGTAGTTGTAACTGTTGCATTCCCTAGAGTTGCAGCAATAATTCTACTCTGTTGGACTAGACATCCTCTCAAACCCATGGCTATGCTTTAAATTTAGAGCACTGTGCTGTTGGATGTTGAAGGCAGGATTAGGCAAAGTTCTGAAGGATTGTTCCTATTGCTTTTCATCGAGGCGCTCTGCCTATTCTTTTATATTAAAAATGGCCAAACAATTTTTCTTTCCTGTTTTTGGCACATGAATCACTGGAACCCAGGACTTATAGAGTTAAGCAGCCATCCATGAACATGTTTTCTGAGTGTACTAATTTGAGCTGCAAATGACACAAAACTATTCCTCTGTATTTAAAAACAATAAATTTGGAGGAAAATAAACAAGACTTTCTCTACTGACTGTGTAAGTAAGTAATTATGCAATAGAAAATATTTTACAAAGTGAATGGAAAATGCATTTGACTTATTTAAGCTTATTTCAGAGAAAAAGCTAAATACATATTTTTGGAAAAAAGGCTTTCATCAGAAGTAGTAGACTCTATAACAAAGTGTGCTGTTAACTTGTAAGCCTTTATACATAGGTACAATGTGATTCTGATTTATTTATTTATTTAGAGCTTCTAGATGCCTTTGTAACAAATAATGATAATAATAGTCTTGGTCATGCACTATTGAAGCTAATGGTACAGATCCCATTACTGTTAATAGCAAAAAAATCAGGCTCTCTACTATTTCCATTGCAAAAGTATAAAGAAATGCATAACTACACAACAGAGTACACATATATAAAATTACTTTTAAGAAAGAGTTGGAATATGATATTTCAAAATCACTATTTGCCACTTAATATTTTCTATGTTATTCAAGTTTATCTAATTTCAAATGAGTTCACACTTTACATGTACTTCTGTCCCTAAATATACTTGTATTTTCTTCCTGTATGATGGTTCCAATATAAACATGTTTGTTCCAAACAAAAGCACAAAATTTCTATACAGTCTTAGAAGTCAGTTTTTTTCTTCTACTCTCAGAAAATATGATCATCAACATTCTTTTTATTTGCTCTGAATAAATTATTCATATGTTATTTACCATATTATTAAATTTTAATTGTTCCATTGCATTTTCTCAAATGTAAACAAACCTGTACGAGAACAAAACACTGCTTAATTATGGCAGCTTCGATTGCTCAACAAAAGAGACATTTCAGAGAGGAATTTTTAGATTGTCTAATTCTTCCCTAAAGGCAAACTCAGATTTCTTAAAGATATTGCCTACCCATTTTATTACATACCCACAAAGGTAAATTTTCTAAAGAAGATCTTACAAAAAAGAGCATTTAAACTCTTGAATATTTTTTTCAGTGAAGATAATTGGATATTAGTAGAATTTTCCTTTGTTTAGCACTGCCCAGAAACCTGTATTAAAAGTGATGAGACATCCATGTAAACCTGTATCAAAAAGAAAGAACACAAGAAAACCCTAAAACACTGGAACAGGCTGGTTTGCACTGGCTGATGTGGATTTTGACTGGTGTCTCCACTTGTATATCTCTAGTTACTCCACGGTCTGGGGATAGAAAACTATGGCTTGCAAACCTCACTACTTCTTTAAAGTGACTGCCTTGGGATACCCCAGCAATGTGGGAATAAAAATGATCACCAGGCTAGCAGTGGAACAGAAAATAGCTGTGTTTTGGCTCTGACAACGACTGAAGGCGTGCAGACCTCATATGCTCCCTGATATGAAAATTGAAGTCATGGCACAGTAAGGACTGGTTATAAGACTGACACCATATCCAACGTACTAAATCCATTCCCATGCTGGAACAAAGCACAAGCCTGACTGAAGTTACACTCACAGGGTTTATTGGAAGGCAAAGCCTTACACACGTAGCCCATACCCAGCAAATCAAGCCTGCATTTCACCTTAACTCCCATAACACATGGTTGTGTGCTTTTCCAGGGGCTTCAGACAAGTAAGATGGTGCATGCAACTGGTCTTGCAGCCCTGTAAGATGAAGCAATGACCATTTATTTATTTTTGCATTGCTTCCAGTGACAAAACTCTAATGACCGAGGAGTGAAAGCCGGTCCCAGCTATACATCTGTGAAGGAAACCTCTGCCTGCCCCAGTGGAGTCAATCACGTTAGTGTAACACTCTCCAATGGTGGAACATGAGCCAGCAGAAGTCTGGGTTTGGCTTAGGTGTGTAATTACAGAATGTGCATTGACGGGTAAGTCCTCCGAAAGCACTAAAAACAACAGTGAGACCACAGTGGGACTCATTAGTGAGCCACAGACCTAAGTCCATGTGTTCGAACAGTTCCTGGGCTGGGTTGGACCACAGGAGGAACTGTCACGCAGTTGTCAGTCCTCAGCTCTTGCTGACATGCCTGTAGAAGTCCTACTTGCATGGACTACCAATGACTTAGGGCCCTGGGGTGTCGACAGGTCAGTTGGAATTTTTTGATATTAATGTTGAGAAACATGGGGAAAATAGGTGAATACTTCGGGGCAGAGCAGGAGGATTTTGTATATGGAGAAAATGAACAGCGTGCTACTGGAACAGGGACTCCAACCCCTACAGCATTGTTTTTTCACTTAGTGTGTTATAGTCTCATTTCATATGCCTCAAATTATGGACAATGGAACAAATTTTTGTTCATATTTAGCAATGATTGTAGAAGGAAGAAAAAAGCTAAAGATGCTGTCAGCAAAATCCAGCTGTAATCTTGCAATCACAGCTTCTCAGAAATAGTCTCTTGCACTATCAGAAAATACATGTGTGGTCTGATCATAGCCAGAATGTTTGTCTGGAATTTCTCCGCTGTTCTCATCTATGGCTAATGTTTATGACTGCTTTTGCAGAGCCTTGGGGGCCCTCTGTCCTACCAAGTATGCCTTTTTCATGATGGTAAGCTAAAGGACTCTAGCTGTAACCAAGTGGTCTGGTATTCCACTTTACTACTGGTGTGCAATGTATTTCTGATACAGAAAATAGACCCGATGTTCAGCAAAAATGTGTTTTCTCTAAATTTGTTAAAGAAATAGCAGAAGACTAACAGAGCTGCAGATAGCTGTCTGCTGAACATTCAGACCTCAGTGAATGGGTGCCTGCAATTCTGTGTCATTCTGATCTCCTGCCTCTGTAACTCGCCTGGTTGTGTCAGCATCAAACTATAGGTCTGGGGAAAAAAATAATGTACTTCAGGGCTGGATCCTCAGGTACAAGTACTGCAAGACTCTGAATGAGAGCTCAAGGCTGCAAAGTATTTAGCAGAAATAATCTAACAACAGCCACCGAGAGCGTCCAGGAGGTGACACCCTGCAGAGCTGCCAGAGCCCTCAGGTGAGTCCAGAAAGCAGATTACTGCCTTTTTGTGATCTACCCCAGTCTGTGCATGTACAAATTAAAGTAGAAATATCACTAATCAAAAGAGAAATTTCTACCCCTGCTGCCTGGGATCAGCCCCTCACCACAGAGTTAACACTTGCTCTTCTTTTCTGGATTACCAAAAAGACACAAGAAATGAGAGGAAACAGTAGAATTAAACCTTCTTACAATAATTTTGAGGGGCTTGTTCTAGTTTGTCATTTTTGCTTTGGCTGTCTAAGGCCCAGGGGAAGTAGGGTGAGGAACTTAGAAAGCAGAGTGACCTATGACCATCAGTGGCGCCACTCCCTAAAAAAAAGGATTCAAGAATGTCCCTGCTACCCCATGGACACTGCGTGCTGCTCTGCTGATGGGCTTAAGTCCCAGCTCCATAAGGTGTCAATATAACCGTACAAAAGGTTAGTTCAAATACTGGGAAAAAAAATATCTCCTTTTGCTAGGCAGTGTACCAGGGCTAAACAAGAGGTCTGTACTGTCATTTGAACTTTGAAGTTTCCATATGGTCTTGGGCAATGCAAATGTTTAATGGCAACTTCACAGCTAATAAATGGCTAACAAGCAGAGCCGCCATGTCAGTGGGAGGAGGTGAAGACCTCCACTTTCTTTACAGCTCTAATTATAACATGTGCAGTACCTTCAAACCTAGATAAGAAATATTCGTTTCAGCCCCACTGCCAGCCTGAAATAATCAAAATATCTGCTCTCTGTCTGTTGTAGTTGCAAATCTAAACATGTTGCACAAGCCCATGGGGTTTGAATTGCATCTGAAGAGGAACCCAAACCCGACCTCAGACCTTAGCCCTTCTGTAATTTTATTTTGGAGTTGGGAATTTGTGTCTGGACGATTCCAAATACAAATGACCTTTCCCTGAAACTCTTTTCCCAGTCATTTAAATAAGAATGGCCCTAAAATCCAAGTAATAAACAGACCTGCATGACTGCTGCATTTCTGAGGCTTGGCCATTGAAAGAAATGAAAAAGCTAAGATGAGAGTAGAGCTTAAAGTATATTATTTTCCATATATATTTTTCTCCCAAATATTTTGCTTTTTTTGGGGGAAAACTTCATATATTTCATTTTAATTCAGGTGGAATGCTCTATTTTATTGCCATAATATGTCATTTAAAATTTTCCTCTACCTTTCTTTTTTTCAGCATAGGTCTTTTTAAAGAAATGAAGGAATATCTATAAAAAATATTCCTAATAACTTCTTACTTAATCAAACTTGAACCAAATTTGCAGATACTTCTTCCTTCCAAACTTCTATTTTCAAAGAAATCTCATATTTGTCAAAAATGTTCCCCAGAGCTAGCCACATGCACCTGCCAGACTGACTTTTTTTATTTAAAGCTTGCAATTTTAATCCCATGTGCTCGATAACACTGACCTCAGATCATAATTTATGTTGCTAATAATGAGCTCCTGTAAAAAAAATACAAGGTGAGGTTGAAGGAAACGTTTGCTTGTCAGATGCCACAGCAGCAAGCAGAGTTTGACAGCAGGGAGCACGGGGTGAAGAGAAAAGAGCCGGCTGTTATTATGTGTTATGTTCCTCCGTGAAAGGGGGAAGATGGACCAACTCCTGCAGTTTCAGCTATTTCCCCTCCAGCCAGGGTGCTTCTCCTTGAACTGTGACACCGAGCCGAGAAGTAATGACATTATTTTGCAGGCTGGAAGCTCAACAGGGCAGGGACTGTCTCTTTATTTGTACTCACGCGGCACTCAGCACAACGGAGGCTTGATAGAGCCTGTGGCCTCGGGACAGTGCAAACTCCACATACGCAGGAAAGCCGAGCTGGAAACTTTAATTGCTGTGACAGTACCAACATCTCCTCTGGTAAAATCTTACTTAAATTCCAACACTGCATTAGCAATCTGGGACGATTCTCCTTGCACATTGGCATCTAAAGTATATTTTACATGGCCTAAAAAAAAAAAACCCTGCTGTCAAGTATTCAGCTTTGCTACTATCTAACATTTTTATTCTAAACACACATTTTTAAGTACAGCTGGGGCTAAGTGACCAGCAAATCTGATTACCATGAGCATACAATGCCTGACATCCTTTATGGACTTGATTTTTGACTCAACACAGTGGGGGCTAATGGGAGTTGTGAGGCTAATGCCCTGTGTAGCAGGTTGAGAGCATGGCTCTGAAAATTAACATTGGAGGCTTTCCATCTTCATAAGGCTGCTTTGCTGGCAATGACAGTGATGGGTGGTGTGTAATATCGGGAAAGATCAGACCATGGCACAGGCAGAAATCCTGTGACACCAATGTAGATGTTCTTAAGGACTTCAGCTGTTGGGAAGAGGACTTGAAGTCTGACTACTTTCTCAGGAAATAAATTAAATATTATCTTAAAAAAATTACACTGATTAAAAAGAAGTGACAGAGAATTACCATAACAAAAGAAGTTTTTCTTTTATTCATCACAAAAAGGATGGCTGTGGGGGTAAAACAATACACGGGGAGCTAGAAGATTTATTCTCTGGGCTTTCCACAGATTCTAATAATCTTAAGGACAGCCACATTTCTTCCGTCTCACCCTACTGCAGGATCCAGTTAATTTATAAATTCTTCAGGGAAGGGGTGATCCCTTGTTATGTGTCTGGCACAGTGGCACCCTGGCCCATGAACATATGCTGGTATTTTTAACAGTTCCACTGTGAGATTTGTTGTATGAATGACTCGGTGAGAATATAATGCTTGCACTGTGTGGGAGGTCAGACTAGATAATTTTAATAAGTCCTCCTAAACATGAAATATATTCTCAAACAAAAACACAGTGATAGAGGCAGCAATAATTTTCATAATGAGAACTGGTGATTGTGTGGACAGCATTGAGCAAAAATAAATGAGACCTGGAGACTAATAACAGGCTTCTGTAACACTAAGAGGAACAAATATTCCTGTAAACAGAATTAGTGTTGCTAATATTTCGTATTCACACAGCATTTCACAGAGCTGTCACCTCTATTTTGCAGAAGGAGCGAGCAGGGAACAGAGGTGAAGTGGTTGCGCAACACCACGCAGTGATGCACTGGGTACAGGCTGCTGGACCACCTCTGCCAGCCTGTCTTCCCCTCCTCTGACCTCTTGCATATCTGGAAATGCCAACGTACGTGGCACCGATGAGGTGCCCCTCTCCTGACCCATGCTGCTCACACTCTCTTGATCCTGGGTGACACCCTGGGTTCCTCTGACAGTCACTTTCCCTCCCATCAGTCCCTCCAGCTCCTGCTGGCCCCATTTCAGGTGTGGGGTCTTCTTGGGGAAGGTTGGACAGAGGGAGCTTCGTGGGCTTCAAATTAAGCATGTGATGACCTTTACCTGCAGCTCCATCTTGTCTCTGAATGCACCCTTTGACAAACCCTCTCTCAGAAATTACCAACACTGGTACACGCTTGGGGCTGTGAGGGTGTGATTGTGCATGTCTGCATGTGAAGAGATAGGAGAATGACTCAAAAATACATTTCTATTGCCCTAATTTTTTTCTTGCTCTTTCCTCCCTGACCTTAACTGAGTTTACACTGACTTCTTTTGCTTGGAAAGCTTGTTGCTTCTTTGATTTTGGATTATTATTTTTTTGCCTTTCATTGCACACATCCTCACTGGGTAGATTTTCAGTTACCCTCACTGGCAACTTGAGACTAATTTGCAGACATTACATACCGTGCCTATAAAGCCAGGAGCCAAGTTCCCAGCAGATGTAAATAAGGATTTGTATCAATTTATATCAGCAGATTATCTGCTATGACACTAAATTTCTCGTTCCTCCTGTCCCCGATACAGGATGCTCCGTCTAGCACATGCAATAACAGTAAAATGCTGGTAAGATTAAAGGCCCATTCTAGTAATCTTTTACAATCTGATTTACTAATTGGGCCATGGGACTCACAAAGCGGTGTGATTCTACCTCAGCTGCTAATTATCTGGCACTCAAATCCCAAATTAAAGACCTTATGCAGTTGATTGGAGTCTTAGGGGGATGTGATTCTCTCCTGTCATTTTAAGGAGACAGATTCTCATATACTTATGTACAAAAATGGGAAGAAAATGACAGGAGCAATTTTGCTTCCTTGCTATTAACATTCATGACACCCATGCTATCTGGGAAAAAAAAAAAAAAAGAAAAAAGAATTATACTACAATAGCGATGTTTTGGCAGTCTGTGAACAACTGCACTTATAAAGGGCTATTAATAGATTAAGATCGTGTCTACTGTACTCCCAACAGTTACCTAAGGATCTTGAAGTGTACTCATAATAATAGCAATGCTCAATACTTATAGAGTTTTACATCTTCAAAGTACTGTACAAACATTAACTAATTGATCATCAGCACCACAATGATCTGTCAACATTAATCAGAAATACCTTTTGAAAAAAGACCAACCCTGTATTTAATTTGTTCAGGTGGCAGGTCTATTCTGTAGAGGGCCTTACACTCGAGAGGCTGAGTGCCTTCATACTGTAAAATTAAGCGTTACAAGAAACACCTGTCATGGATGCTCCATTTTCTCATTTTGACCTCATGGGAAGAAATGTTAGAAAGTGGAACATTTCCTCGGTAGAGGTTTTTCTATTGCATATGAAAGTATTATTTGCAGTTTTAAAATATATGCATTCGTATAAATCTATAATAAAGACAACACTGACAAAAATTTATAGTGTGCTTTTTGGTAATTCTTGCTTTGTAGATGAACAACATCCTTCAGCCATGTTCTTAGATGATTGCATTGTCCTAAGAGAACAAAGTTCTTCACTATTTGGTGCCTTTACACCTTTCCCTTTGATTATTAAAATTAAGTGGACCCAGAAATAGGAAATATACTTTTCTTCTTTTCTTATTTTTGGTGTGCCATGATGTCATTTCACTGAGATACCAGAGGGAGACCATTCTCGGTTTGCCTTGTGTGGTTTCTAACATTTAAGTGGTTGTTAGAGATGCCTTTTTAGCACAAGACCAAGCTGCTGCTTCTGTCTCTCCATACCAAAGCTGATGTAAAAGGCTGCCACAGGAACCATCTGCAGTTGTTGAAATAGGTCATATATCCTAAATAACATGGGAAACAAGCTACAAAGCACTATCTATTAATGCTGAACTTAGTAACTACTCGTAATACATACACACACACCGACACAAGCAGAGATAGTTATCCATCCTCTGCATCCCAACCTCCACTGAAAGAATAATATTAACAAACAGAAGGTCAAGCTCTCCAGAGAATTTTAGTTGCTTGTGTCCCCTTAAATAAACATATATATATATATACAGGTCTTTAATTATGTGACCGTATAGTATTTTTCTGAATGATTTGGTCTCACTTGGCCCAGAAATGCAATGATACAGTATGTCGTTTCCTCTTTCTTATGCAGTATGTGGCTTTTCTTTTTTTTTTTTTCCTGAACACTATCTAGCCAAACTTTTCTGTTCATTTCCATATGGGATTTTCTGTCATCCTAAGTGCTTCAAAAATATTAATGAACTCCAGCTGTATTCCAGTGCAGGGTGGAGGGCGAGAAAAGAATAAGATGATTTAAGGTTTCTTGTGTATTTAACTATTACATGTCTGATTTTTGTAATCTTATTATAATTATGTTTTTAGGGAGGATTTTCACCTGCAATTTACTACATTTTCAAGAATGAAATTAATAAAAAACAAAATCTCATTCCTTGGCATAGTATTAAAACCTGCATGATTTGTTGGTAGCATTGGAAACCTTAGTTACATTTCACAGACTCCTGTCACTAGAACAACAGCAATAGCAGAGAAGCTCGTCTGAAGGAGTGGTTGGCACACGTTTTGCAAGCCCCATGAGGCTCTATGCTGCAAATGTGGCTTGCAGAGTTCCCACTGGTGGAGTCTCTGCAGGATGTGAAAAGGAAGGAGCAACATGCCAGTAAACCAGCTGCTCATGGGTGTGCAGGCTATCAGTGTGGGCTGATAGTACCAAGCACTGACTGATTCCCCATTCAGACAACACCATTACTATGAGCAGGTTGGCTGGATGACCAAAAATATCAGCCTTTCTGAACTGCTGTTCATTTTTCCCTATTTATTATGACACTACCAATGCAAGGGTCTTGTTCCAGTCTTTCCTAGTGCTGCTCCCAGACTTCTAGCCCAGAGAGTCTCTTTCTGCCCTCCTATTCTCAGCCTTCCACTTTCCTCCTTTCTTATTCAATTTCAATATCTCCTTTTGAATCCTCCTTTTTCTCCTCCAGTAACTCCAGATTTGCTTTCATACACTTCTCATTAGTCCTAATCCCATCCAACCAATTTTGTTCTCCCAGTCCATCTTGTTCCCTCTTGCTTGTTATCTGACCTCAGTTTCCTCACCAACCCGTGGTCCCACAGTGTTGTTATACCCTTCTCCTGGGTCCCACACTTCTGCGATGCACAAAGAGTACCAGGCTCACTTACCTCCCTGTACCCAATCTCAATCTATACTCTCAGTCTCCCATTTCCAGGGCTACTGCTCTTCTTTTGTGTTTTAATTCCCTAAACTGTCCTCTTTCCAATCTGTTTTTGAATCAAATAGATAACTCTTCCTTCCAGCTTGGCTATCAGTAGAGAGAGAGAAAAAGAAATTTTTCACTTGATTGCAGAGCATGGATCATACCAGGCAAGGAACAGATAGACATGTCCGTAGAGGACTATCTAGTTTACACCTCAAGGGCTGTGGAAATTCAGAGCACGCTTGCTCTGTGTTATGGGCGTGATGAAGAACTCCTCAGGCTGACTCTAGAACTGAAAGCAGTATGACAGCATCAGCAAGGTGCTGATGTGGAGGGTTACTACCTTAAGCCCCTGCGTTGTTTCAGTATAACTACTCTTTCCGACATTCATTTTCTCCCCACCTAACTCAGAACATGCTTAGGTTTCCCCAACATGTCACTGAATCATCATGTTCAGAATTGCCCTCATCATTCAGTGGAGTGTGAGCTACTTCTCATCAGCCCAAGGAATGGTGGGCATCAGACACCTGAGGAAGGTGTTTGGCTCTTCAAAGAATCAGGTGACTTTTAAATTACTTGTACTTTTAAGTTACATGTAACTTTCAAGCATGTGTTTTGACCAAGTCTGGGTATGTACTTCCATACTGATGCCACAAAGAATGAAAGGCTACCTGTCGTGCTTTAACCCCAGTTGGCAACTGAGCACTACACAGCCTTTTGCTCACTCTGCCCCCCCACAGTGGGATGGGGGAGAGAATATGAAGAGTAAAAGTGAGAAAACTCGTGGGTTGAGATGACAACAGTTTAATACTTGAAATAATAGAATAATGACAATAATGATAATAATAATGATATTATGATGATAATGATAATGATAATAATAATTAAAAAAATTGTAATGGAAAGTGAAACAACAAGAAAGAGAGAGATAAAAACAAAAACCCAGGGAAAGGGGGGAAAAAAAAGTGATGCAACCGCTCACCACCTGCCAACCGACGCCCAGCCAGTCCCCGAGCAGCGATGACTGCCCCCTGGCCAACTCCTGCCAGCTTATATACTGAGGATGACATCACACGGTATGGAATGTCCCTGTGGCCAGTTGGGGGCAGCTGGCCC
>NW_008824754.1:3692791-3696226 GCF_000699105.1 Pygoscelis adeliae | reverse complement strand
CCCCTCCCAGCTTCTTGGGCACCTCCAGCCTTCTCAGTCGGTAGAGCATGGGAAGCTGGAAAGTCCTTGACTAGTGTCAGCACTACCTAGCAACAACTAAAACATTGGTGTGTTATCAACATTGTTCTCATCCTAAATCCAAAACACAGCACTGTACCAGCTACTAGGAAGGAAATTAACTCTATCACAGCCTAAACCAGGACAGTGCCCAAAAGCTTGGAGTCAGTAAGAATTATCAGACATCTCATGAAGCTCTCTCTTGCTCACTATGTAGTCAAATAATCAGTGATATTCAGATAGGCTTCCAAGAGCTGAGCCTCTTCTGTGGAGCACATCCAAACATCCCAACTCTGCAGAAACCTCAGGAGAAATGAAATTCCTGACAGTCACGTAAATCCCAGTTTCAAGCAATACAAGATGAACTTTTTTCTAATCCCAGATGGAGTCTGAGAGTGAAAATGAAAAGAAAAACTTTCTATTGGATACTAAGGGTGACTGTAAGCCTTAAACACCCTTGGAGAGGCTATTTCTTATTTAAATATGTATTATGCCAGTCTATTGGGAACTTTCTCGGTATGACTTGAAAATTCAGGTTTGATTCTATGAGCTGTCTGTATATTTCTACCTTTGTGCTATCTCTTGGTGTATTTGTTAGATGAAATCACACCAAGTCTGTAGCTGAAGGGGAAAATGAGTACAGATCTTCTGAAGCCCAGGTCAGACCTCTTTCCATTAGACAGCCTCTCTACACACTGCCAGTAAAAGTGGATTTTTTTGCTTGATATGATGTCAAAATACAGGTCACTTCAATGAAACAAAACCAAAACTTTATGGTTTTAGCTTTGAAATTTCTCAGCATTCAGAAATTGATACTATGAAACTATTTTGTTTACAATCCTGTACTGTGGCAAAAAAAAACAGCTTAGTGAATTTTCACAGAGAAAATGCAGCCTCTTTCTTCTTTGTTTTGACTGAGTGCAAAATGCAATGGAAGCACTTTCTTATTTAACGTAGTTTAATGATTGGCTAACCTTAGACTCTGGGATTAAAAAAAAAAAAAACAAAACCAGCATCCAAGAACCTGTAGAGAAACAAGTATTTTCCTAGGCAATAGGCTTCCTACCAGACAGATCTTTCTGTGTGGATAACTCCTGTTTTTAGGGGAAAGAAACTCTAGGATATAAATAAAAAAAACACCATAAGTTTGTTTTTTTTTCCTCTGGAAAACATCTTTTTTTTTCTGACTACTTAGTGCCTTCCTTCCTTCCTTCCTTCCTTCCTTCCTTCCTTCCTTCCTTCCTTCCTTCCTTCCTTCCTTCCATTTGCAAAACATTTCCAGTTGGCAGGTGGTTGTAAAGAGCAAATTAGACGCAAGTTTGCAGTGGCAGCACAAAATACCTGGGTAATTTCAGAAAAGTTTACCTTTAACCTCTAAAGGAGCAGCATTGTGATGCAGAAAATTGCTACACATAAATTCCTATTTGATCTCTATAACCAATGCAGACACAGAAGTAAATGTATTTTAAATGGGGCTACTTCCAAGCTGCTATAATGGATATTTTATCATGGTTTCCATTGTAGAAAATGCTGAGAATGGAGCATGAGGATGGGACTGGCAGTGCAGAAGCACTGTGTTGTTTATACCCTGTTAAGGAGGGGCGTGAGGTGACCTGTGTATAGGACTGGGAGTAAGGAGTTGCGAGCCGGCTTTTGTGCTGATTTCCCTGACGTTTAAGGCAGGAAACAGATTTCATTTTCTGCCTTAATTATTCTTATTTGTAAAATGAGCGAGAAAATGTTTTTCTGCTTTAGAGGATAGATATGAGGGTTAAGAGCAAAAACTAAAGACTGAAAAGCTGAGACTGAAGATATAGTAACAAGAAATATCACTGTCCTGACTCAAGCATTCTGTTGCACTCTTTATATGTTTACAAATTACCTTTGATCACGTCTAAGTGCGTATCTCAACACAGGTTGCACTTCGCATGACACAATCTTAAAAGGTGCTGGGATTTGAAGGTAGAGCTTGTGGCTGGACTCCCAGTGACCAGGAGGAGCAACTCTCAGACCTCAGGATCCCACCAGGATCTTTTCCAGTGAACCCAACCACATGCTCTGTTTCTGGCATGTGTTTGAAGTACACAGCTCTGCTGAACGCCAGCTCTGCTAATCTTCTGTTAGGGACTCTGCTGACTCCAACGTAAAAACACTGTGGCTCCTTGTAAAATGTTTGCTGTGTTTCAGCTGTTACGGTAACTAAGTAAATCAAATCTCTGTTCTTGGATGCTTTCCCTCTCTCTATCCCAAACTACTCTTTCAACTCACTGTCCCTCAAGGATCCTAATATTTTATGCATTTAACGATGATAAATAAAAAATATAAACATGGAACATGAATGCATTCCTGAAGGATAAAATAACACTAAGAAACCCCAATTTTGCTTCAATTTTGACAAATTATTTCTTAAGAGGATGAAAGGTGTACCTAAGGAAATGCCTGCCAGTCAAAAGTTTAAATGAAAAACAGAGCAAGAAAACACGCAAAGCTTTAAAGTTTTAACTAACTTTGTACAAAAGCTACCTTGGGGAAGTGAAAGTAAGACTGGTATGTGTCCATCAAAAGATGCACATGTAACCTTTGGTTTCTTTTTTTGCAGAGGATTTTGAGATGATAGGAAGATGTTAAGAAAATGGGATTACATCAGCCATATAGGGACTGGGGGAGAAGTCAGTCACTGGAAACGCTTGTCTCATTTTTTGTCCAAGATGTTTCAAGTGCTCTGAATCTAGTAAACCTGATGCATTAAAAAAGTCTCAAAATAGTAACCACTGCTATATTTGAAGATTTTCTTTTGGATGCAAGAGGATATCCCGGCAGTGTCACATTTCTTGGCAGAGAGATTCTGCAAATATAAAAAAAAAAATAAAATTGGGGAAAATAAAAGCTGCAGAAAATATCCAGAACACTTTACGTACTGTGTGGGAGGGAGGGAACAGAGAAATGGTGCAGAAAGGTCTCTGTAGCCTGGTCTCTTCATTCCCTGTGAGCTAACAAAAGCTCTTGGCTGTCTGGTGGAAAACTTCCAGTTCTTTGGAGGCGTGATGGAGCCAGACTTTTAGTCCAGGTTTAGTGCCAGTGTGAGATATTAATGCCATCTGATGCTTCACTCTGCCTATTGCATGTCTTCCTTCCATCATTTCACAGATGTTAGTCTGTTATTTGTCCTCCTCTAGAAGGTGAGCAGCCAGTAGTAACAACAGTACGATGTCATTCCTAACTTGCTGTAGACTTGTTTTAGCAAAGGAAGAAAAAAATCCTGATCCTGAGATATTATGAATTTTGAATAACAAAGTCCCACCTAGGGCTCTGTAACTAATACTAAAGCCGGACGGAGACCTTGCATTTTACATTATAAATTGGCACAAATGGTGCCAC
>NW_008824754.1:3686587-3692775 GCF_000699105.1 Pygoscelis adeliae | reverse complement strand
AGCAGGAGGCTTACAAATGCCACTTGTAATTAATAAAAACTCCGCTTTTGAATACATTTCGCAGTTTATTCCAAGGGAGAAGTGCTTTGCACTTTTTGAACTTTCAGGCTGATGGGCTGAGCGCACAATTGGTGCAGTTGCTTTTCAAGTGGATAATCCAGTACACGGCTGAGCAAATGACAAACCAGATGCGGAATGAAAGGTACCCCTCGGGGCTCGGAGAACCAGAGAAACAATGGAATCCGCAGGACATTTCTAGTGAATCAGACCCTTGTTCTCCTCCACAAAGGAGGAGGAAAAAACCCACAGTGACACATAAAACATGTGGCAACAAATTGATGGCAACTTCTACAAAATGGGAACATGAACTACATGGCATGTGGATAAAAGAGAAAGCATCTGCAAAACATGTGAGGAAAATTGTGAATATAATTCTAGCAATTATGATTATAGTGTTGTATATGCTACTGCACTTAATTACAATTCTCTGTTCTTTTCATGCTATGGAAATGGCCTAAATGGACTACAAAATATATCTCAAAAGACAAGCAATCTGTGGCATGAATAGGAACCTCCTTTATCTTAATACAATGAGGCCTACATTTCACAAACATGGCAGCATCTCTGTGATAATTCTTCAGAGCAGAATTTTGATTACAAAAAGAACATTGTGAAAAAAATTAGCAGCCTTTATTATTTCATCTGGGAACATGAATAGGATTATTAGAAGTATTAAGAAGAGTGGGTTTTTTTTTAAAAAAAATAGTTTACTTCAGGAGTTACATTAAAATGGTAATCTTTCATTTTCTTAAAAAATCCAATGTTATTTTATTGAAAGGAAAAGAGGGGTGATTTAAAAAAAAAAATCTTCATTTGTATGCTTAGAGCTTTCCTCATTTTTTTTTATTGGAATGAGAAGGTGTGCAAGTTTTGTAGTACACAAATACTCAGTTAAAAGTTAAAACAACAGTCATAATCATTAATCTTAAACTGGGAACCAGAACGGTTTGTCTGTGTAGATCCGTGAAATATTTTGCAAATAATGAATTCTATTTAGTAACATTGATCTAGAAGGGACCCCTCGGGGAACTGAATTAATTTGAAGGGTTTTTTTTGTATGCATTTTAAAATGTACACTCATGTTTTAAGTGTCGGTTTCGGGCTGTTCAGATGCTCCACTGAATTAAATGAGCCAGTGCAGATTTACAGGGCCTGAAGAAGTAAGCCATTATACGTATTGATAGGAGGAGTTATACGAAAGCATGGTGTTGTACAGCATAAGGTTTTCAGTGGACGGATTTGGGACAACAGCATACTTGGGAATAGTAAAGCCGCGAGTTACATGGTTCTCTGTAAAGCTGCACTGATAAAACTTGACAGTTCATTGCCCCATCATGTATACTGCAAGCCTCATTCATTTTATAGATTTTTTTTTGATTGTTTAAGAGTGCAATGAGTTGGATAACTTGCCTCTAAATGACTCAGGAATTCTGGTTGTATTTTTGGAGATGAAGACTTTGCTGCAAAGGAAAGCTGCTGGAGGCTGTCAGGGCTGTGCCGTGTGACTCCAGGGTCAGGAAAAATGTTGGTGACCCTGGATGACTCTCATTTGGGTGGGATTAGACTGAACAGTGAGATGGGTGAGGACTGAGGCAGGAGGAGGCTGAATCTGAACCCTGAAATTTCAGCAGTGGCAGAACAAACTACAATATTGGTTATAGACTTGGCAAATGCAAAGGCTGTGGAAGTATGTGTGTGTTTGGGGAGCTGGGAACCAGAAGATGCAAGACCGTAAGGTGAGAAGGAAGAAGGCACCAGGAAGTGTCAAAGTTTGGACAGTTTGGTTTATCTAAAGGGGAAACCCAGGAAGGAAGGGAGTGGCTATGAAAAAAGAAGAGTGAGGTGTGAGCAAAGCAGAGAGAACACACAGCTTAGAGGAGAAGATGGATGTAATTGCAGGGCCATGCCAGCCTACTGGGCCATACTGGCCATACTGAGCATTCCCAGACCTACCACTTGGGAACACTCAGGAGAGTGAAGAAACTGAGCCAGAGATATGCACATAAATGTGCTTGTTATGTCATCTAATAACGGATTTTTTTTTTTTCCCTGCTCAGAAAGACCTATGAAGGCTGGAGGGAGAGTCACATACTTTCAAGTAAACTTTTCTTCAGGATTCATTCTGGAGCCACAGACTTGCCTCCTACACGCTTAATCTAATGGGATTGAGCTCTGTAAAAGTCTTAAGGGCCATGGACAACTGCGATCATGCTCTCTGAAGTACAACATGTAAGGGTACCAAAGCCAGCAAACACCCATGTCCAGTGATCAACCATTCAAACACATCTGGACAGCTATTCAGTGTCCACCCAGCAAAAGCTCTATGTAGGCTGCGTTTGAGTTGGTAAAACCTGGGCTGAATTTATTTCTTGAGCACTTTTCATTATAAATTTAAATTCCAGATTTTCTATAGAGTTCAACTAGACTTCTCTTGATTTACACCATCTACTATAAGTCATTGGTAAAGCCGGTACTCCTGTATATGACATACGGTAGGAGAAAATTAACCCTTCTTCTTCTGGCTGAATTCGTGCTAATTTAGACCATTGTAAATGTCCAATATTTACATTGAAAAATTAATTAACATTCAGATTTTCTGCCTGCCACTAGCTGTTTATTTATCAGCACTTTCTTCTTTAGTCTTCCTTCTCTGACCATCTCACTTATGAGCGAACTGGTTCCTATTGCTACAGATCTTACAAAAGCTAACGTCCTTGCTTGAGGACATCTAGCTGAGCATTTCTTTCACCCCCTACTGCCTTCCACAGAGGCTTTGTCTAGACTTAGAAACAGAAGATAGCTGCGATTGATTTATCCCAGTCTGGACAAGCTGTACAGCTCTCAATCTCAAATTTGATCTCTTCCTGTCTGTATTTTATGGGACTCATCATAACCCTCCCTCTGTAATCAAGATACCCATGTTTCAGTACTGAATAGCAGGACTCCAGAACCTACCACACCTTTTTCACTCTTTGATTAAACTTGTGTTTCGCCAACAGTCTGGAAAGGACTTGTCTCCAGAGGTTTTTTCTTTTTATGCATTTTGTTAATATTTTTTTCAGGAAGATAAAATTCTTCCATGCAGTACTTAGTCCTTGATAAGAAACAAAAGGTGGTGCCTTTTTTTTTTTTTTACCATGGATAACCACATCTAGGAAAAAGCTGACTCCTAAAAAGTTAGTTTGAACATATATAATCAGATTACAATAATTTAATTAAAGCCCATTTAAAAATCTGATGTTTATTATTAGCTTGTATACTTCTTAATTATTTTATAGGCTTTTATTTTATATGGCAAGAATCCAATCATTACAAAGCTGTAGAACTTGATACATATGCAAGCAAAGAAATGCATTTGCAAACTTTGTTTAAAGAGAGAATTGTCAGAAATGTCAGAACATAACAGTTCACAAAAAGAATAACTTTGCTTTTAATGATGTAGTGCTTCTCTTCCTTGTTAATATATTAAAGACTACATTACCAATTTTGGAGGGCAAGAGGGGAAAAGGGACTGCACTTAGAAAGCATAGGGCTGTGTAATGTCATCAACACCAAGAGATTAAGAAGTAAAATCAATATGTTAGTGTTCACCCAATGCGTTGTCTTTTCCAATTTTTCTTGTAGACATCAGAAATAGATTCTGATCTCAGCCGAATCCTGATCCTGGAAACACTATCCTTACCCACAAAGAAAAATAATTTAACTGGTTTTGAATGAATGGCAGTTTATAAAATGGGACTCCTGAATGCAAACATTCTTCTAAAGACTTTCTGGGACTACTCTGTGTACTTAATTAGGTAATATCTTTCTATCTGAATCAATGAATTTATTACATAGAACCCTTACAGATACAGTAATGTCAGCTAAAAAGGAATCAGCCCTGTCAATACAAAATGTTAATTCCATTAGTTCTGATTTCTGTAGAGATCCTGGTATCTTGATATCATCCTTGTTCCCTCAGAAATCAATGGAATTCTTGCAATGATTTTAAGAGGCATGGAATGTCAGAAATAAGCATTTTCTACTGTTTTTTGGTTAGGAATTAAAAACAAGTGTAACACATATATAGCTTATATAGCTTTAAATCAGGCTTTTCTAGTCTGAAAGTCAAACACAGGCACTGTAAAAATAATGATACTATAGTTACCTGGGGAATTCAACCCAAATGGAATCAATTTTATTGTAAAGATCATGCTTTTAATCCACCTCTACCTGAGTGCCAGATGGTCAAATGAAAGAATCAACATATTAAACAGATGGACTTGATATCTGATTCCCAATTACTAGAATTGCTTCAGGTGGAAGGTTACTTCTACTGATCAGAGAAATTATTTGTCCCCAGATGGTGGCAAAAAATTGCTCACTCTGCCTCTTTAGTATTAAAGGTTCCCACTTATCTTTCAAAGTTAGGGAGTAGCATTAAAGATTTGATCTAAGGCTCTCAGAAGGTAGCTATACAGGTTAGTAGGTTTTGGATCAAGCCTTAAAGGTGAGCACTAAAAACTTAGGGTCAAGAAGTTGTTAAGGTATGCAAGCCAGGTGAGGAGCCTCTGCCCTAAAGTTGAGCAAGGAAAAACACTGGACATGACACAAGAAACCATAGGACATAACAAACTACAGTGTGAGAACTCAGCCAAAGCTTGCAGGGGTGGATGGATTTCATGGTTGGTTGAAGAGGAGTTAGGTGAGAGGCAGCCAGACCCCACAAATACATGGAGAGGGGTGCTGAGGGCCTTTTGGGGAGCAGAGTCTTGTGAGGGCTACACATAGTGCCCACATAGCAGCAGCAGTAAGAGCAGATAGGGCTGAGATTACGTGAGTAACCATACCAGAAATATCATATTTGGGTTCAGATTTGGCAAAACTGGGGCCAATAGGAAGAAACAATTAGATGTGGATTGTTTATTTGTGAAGAGGCAAGGGCAGAGAAAAGGTGGATGGAGGAAGAACCAGCACAAAGAAATGGAGAAGCAGTGGGATACGAAATGGGGGTAGACTTGAAGCCTGACCAGCTGGAAAGGAAAGCACAGGATGGGGCCATCGATGTTATTGAAGTCCATGTGACATTTTGCTGCTTCTATTTCTGCAGGTGTTGGTAAAGGTGTGGTTCCCTGTCTGTGCTGATCTGAACGACCAGCTGTGTTCATATCCAATGTGTGCATTGGGACTACGCATTCAACGTCATTGATGGCTGGACCCCGAAATGGGAAAAGCAACAGCCTCACATCTAGCAGGCCAGGAGAGGAGGAATCCTCAGGTCTCAAAGACCAGCAGATGTGTCTTTCCTTTAACAAAAGTGTCAAAAGTATTTAAAATAATCTTAGTAGATAATAGAGGACAATAGAGCTGAAAACAATAGAGCTCTATGAAAAGCAATAAAGCTCCATTAAACCTTGTTCAGGCTTCTACAGACAACCGTGCATTAGTTACCAGCTGTACATAACTATTTAGTCAAAGCGTCTATTTCAGTGACAATTCCCCATCAAAGGGATAAATGGAAGTATTGTTGTGATGGATTCAACAAGTTGGCTCTGTAGATTTCTGTGCATCCAGAGGTGAGAAGTGGGTATTGTTCTGAACATAACTCATGCCTTCCCACAGCTGACACGATCGAACCGGATTCCCACATCCCTTCCCCCATCTCATGTGCTCACGACATTTACATTAACCCACAGCTAGAAAGGAGAAACTATTTGTCTTGATACCCAGAATAAAACAAACAAACAAACAAACAAATAAATATTATATTTTATATATATATATAAGATTTATATATATATATAAATTTTTATATATACATATCCATAAACACTATATATTCTTTTTAGGTCAAACCAAAATGCACACTTCCTTTGAAAGTGCACGTTTCCTTTGAAAAGAGCATTCAGGTCAATAAAAATCATTTAATTTAACTGAAAATTATGCTGTTAATTTTAACGTTGTTTCTCTATTTCAAACACTGTCAAGGTTATGAAATTGTTAATTTCTGAAACAGAATTCCTATTGCAAAACAAAGAATTAAAAAACTTGTAATGAACATCAATCTGGTACTTGTAAAGGTGTCGTGGTTTAACCTCAGTCGGCAACTGAGCACCACGCAGCTGCTCGCTCACTCCCCGCCCCCCCCC
>NW_008824754.1:3677133-3686144 GCF_000699105.1 Pygoscelis adeliae | reverse complement strand
ATAATAATAATAATAATAATAATATTTTGTTCCCATCCTAAATCCAAAACCCAGCACTGTACCAGCTACTAGGAAGGAAATTAACTCTATCCCTGCCAAAACCAGGACAATAGGTTTTCCTCTTCTTGTTTTTGGCTATGGTTATTCCCTCAAATAATGAATCTTGTGAATATAGGCTCAGTGCCTCGCAAATTATCTCTCCCCACTCCCAAATCTCCCTCTAACCTCAAAAACCCACCCTCTGTACCACCTGTTTATCTGCAATTATCTGCAGGGGAACAAAGATGAAAACTTCCACGACTGCTGGAGAGCGGCAGATAATTTGACATCAGGCGGATGCACGATACACTGCACATCATGCTTCGGGGTTTTTTATAAATAGCAATGAAATTTAACTCCCCAGCCCAACTGCTAAACTTGGTCCAGTTGTAATTAAATCCAACCTTTTGTTGTTAAAACAGGTCAGGTTTCTAACCTACATCAGCTTCATGGACTGATATTTCTCTTCAGTGACCAGGTTTAGACAGGCAGGAACCACTGCTTCTCTTCGCCCTAAGGGACTACTTTAGTTTCATACAAATACGGCCTGTGAAAGTAAAGGATAAAATAACCTTTTTGCCAGAAAAGGCTGGAGAAAGTCAATTCCCCTTTGTAAATAAAGGGTAAAGACCAGGTTATTTAGTTCTTCTGAGGAACAGTTTGTATCTGTTTCAGTTGCATCTGCCAGCAGAGATAATTTTAAACGCAAGCACTTTGCAACTTTGACAGTGGTATTAGTTAGAAAATGCTGGAACACAAACACGACAATAGATTGGAAAATCTGAAAGGAAATTGCAGCAATCAAGAATGGAAGAAAAATATTTCTTTATTGCAGATGTGTATTTTCTTTGGCTAAATATCCTGTTGAAATTGTCTTAGCTCAGTAACCAGTGCCCATTTGTATTGAAAGGGAAGCAATAAAGAATTTAAATAGTAAAGATAACATAATTCTTCTTTAAATGTAAACTACTTTAGAGTAGAAATAATGAAGACTTTTCTTACACAGAATAGTTGTCTGGGGAGGCAGTGAGGGTACAGGGCAATGCTACAGCTGCGTGATGGAGATGGTATCGCCTTGCAGATTTACTGCACCACATCATAAGCAGATCGAGGAGAAATGCAAACGGCTTTTTAGGTGAGCAGGTGAGACATGACATTGACCAGACACTTTAAAGATAGTTTACCAAAAGAGAGAGGATTGGTATGACCTTCTCCTGACTCTCACGTTATTTATCCTATAACGACAGGTTAGTGATTCTCCATGGCAATGACCCCAGATTGGTTCAAGAGTATCCGTGGCTCCCCAGAGACTCCCTTGAAACAACCCCTCTTTCTATGCAATCATTCACTGCATCTCAGAGCGGTGTAAGAAGTAAGGCTATGAGGTAGGCTATAGAATGAATATGATAGAAATTTTATTGCTGGTATCCTCATTCCCAGGTAGACCTGACTCCTTGGGATACAGGAGGAGCAGCAATGGGAAGGAGAAGGAGACCAATAGCTGACAGGCAAAGGAAGGGGAGGCAAGGAGCAGAAGCCGTGGAGTGGCAAATGGAGGTATTTATAGTGGCTTTATAGCCTCCTGCTTCAGGGGGCAATTTTCTCTGTGGGTCTGGAAAGTGTCTCTGATGAGTCCCAGAGTCAGCCAGGGCTTGGAGCTGGGTTTGTCTGCACGTCCTCCTTAAACCAAGGGCCCCAAAAAACACCAAAAGGGCTTGACAAACCTAGAGCTAAGTTTTATAAGGATATAAAGGAGATTCTCAAACTTTGTAAAACAGAGAAACCACAGCACATGTTTAGTAAAAAAGCAAAAGAGTTTGAAACAAATCCCCTCCTGTCCAGTCTTTCTCACAAAAGAGGCCCCTTTCTTCCCACATTCTCTCTACGAGCTCTGCGTCAAGAACCTTCTCATTCTTTCCATCACTCCAAACCCTGGTTTTGTGTTTCCTCTGCTGGCTCCCAGTGCTTGCAGCAGCCCATATCTCTCCCCGTTTGCCCCATCCTGCTCTGTCACTCTTCTGGAAGAAACAACCTCACCCCGGTCTGGGGTGCAGCATCCTCCTGTCCTGCTTCTCAGCCACGTTCAGTGAAAGGACATAACAGACAAACACCGACCCCAACGTCCTCTGCATCTGCTGTCTGGGCTGCAGGGATTCCTGGCAGGGTGCTGGGCAAGGGATGCCTCCCTATATAGTCACATGGAAGACATGACACAGGAAACCCTGACCCTTATAGAGCAGGGACTTGGGTCCAGCTGGGATACGCTGCACGGCTAACGTATCACCAGCCACCTATATAACAGTAACTAAATCCCGCCCTTCTGTCAATGATTAAGTAATACGAGTACAGCATTTTCTTTCCCTGCATTTGCTCTACCCAGTTGATTACAGTTGGATAAAAAAAGTTTCAGCCTGTGGATTTTATTTTCTTGGTCCTTTGCATAAGTTTTTCTGCAGTGTTAATGCATTTGGAGAAACTGCTGTTGCAGAACTTTTCCAGAGGTATGACCATGTCTATGTATTTTAAATAAAGTGTTTGCAAGGCAAGAAGGACTTCTCTAGTTGTAGACTCTGCCTCCGTACTTAGGATAGGCCAATGATTTGAAGAGAAGAAACTGTATATAGAAAACCCAACACTTTATTTTAGAAGACATCCATTAAAAATGAGAGTGCTATGGAAATATTAAGTGCAAATAATTTACAGAAGCACATGCACATAAAATCAGATAAGGATTTGAAACCTTTCTTATCATGTCCTTCATCATCTCTGCAGTGGAACAAAAGGAAAAGTTTGAAATTTTCACTTCCTGGCATAAGGTATTTGGCAGTGCTGACTCTCCAGCACCGAAAGGTCTCTTACCACAGGAGCAAAGCCTATCAGCACTAAATCATGAGAGACAGTCTGGTTGCTTGTCCAAATTTGGATACAAATTAAGATCATCATAAAAGATTTTCATCCCATCCATTGAAAAAAAAACATCCATGGGCATATTCAAACCATTCACTGCTTCGAATATGAATATGCCCCAGCCAGAAGAAATTGTTGAATTCATTGTTACTAGACTGGACTTCCTATCTATCACAGGCCATGAAATGTCACCTTATGCACTTCTAAATTGATCTTAGAGTCAGCCATCAAGTGATCAATACGTTTTTTAGGGCAAACATGATCCAAATACAACCCATTGCATATGGGGAAAGAAAGACAATTTTATCTTCCTGATCCCTGGCTGAGGTCCGAAGCATGTGATTACTCTTGCAATACTTCAAGTACTATAAGACTTATAAGGACAAAACTTCCTGGTTTAACGCCCGCTCTCAAAAGAAGGTAATCACTAAGGATGCTCTGAAAACCTACATTTCTCTGCACACAATAGCATATAAATATGTATATGAAAAACCTCAAATGCCTCTCTCAGAAACTTTGTACATGAGCAGTCAGCCATAAAACAAGGACAAAAGTGAGAGTGAACTTTATATGACAGTTCAAGTATGACTGCAAGTTGCTTGTATGGTGGTACAAAATCCTTATCTGATTTTTTTTTTTTTTTTCAATTTCAAGCCTCTCTTCAAAAGAAAAGACACCAGCAACAACAGCCAGTTTCTTGTCACATGGATGAACTGTGTAAAAACAATTAGAAAGACATCAGGTTTTTTCATATTCATGGGGTGTGCTCCAACCTCTGAAACAGCTCGGAGGTGGACAGAGAGACTGTAGCTGCCCAGGGTTCAGGGCTTGCAGATAAACATTGAGATTATCGCATCTTAGAATTTCTTCTTCCCACCCTCTATAAATATGTGCTTCTCATCATTCAGTTTACAAATTGTTGATAAGGATGCTGTTGACTGGAAAGAGGGGAAAGGATTCAATTGCCTAAATACTGAAGTGGCACTGTAGACATGCCAGGGTATCCAAAACATCCCCATGGAGCTGGTAGATATGACTGGGCATCTTCTGGAACAGCAACTCGAGACCAAATGGGATATGCCAAGGAATTTTCAATAATACTAAACAATTAAGTTTAAGCAACTGAATCCCATCCTGTGGGACATGGGTGAGAAAGGTACAAAATGCTTTATCAGACATGCCTCAAACGTTGCACCAGGTTTGGCTAGCTGCAAAACTCTCTTTAGCACAAGGAGTGACTTCACACATTTTTTGGAAGATATTTGATACTGAAAAGAGATAAGATTTTTTTTTCTTTTATTTGAAATAATTATGTCTGGAAAATGTTGGATGAAATATATTCTTTGTGGAAGGAGGCAGTATCCTCCAGGAGGTGAGTCAGTACCTTTAAGATTTAATTTGTCCTTCAAAGGGAGTCAAGGGTGACAATATTACCAAACGAAATGCTGCAGGCAATGCCAACAGTGAAGTTGTGGGAATTCAAGACTTAATGTTTCACCAAGGTTCACTAAAAAAATAGGATTGGATTTAGCAGGCTAAAGCATGCATTTCTTCTTCTCAGAGTGAAGATACTTTGAGAGAGAAAGGACATTATCAGTGCAGGGCTGGAGCACGTAAGTTGTTGCTTTGGTGTGTTTCAGACAAGGTTGCCATCTTTCTTTTCTTTCAATTGAAGGAATTAATTTTCATAGAATCATAGAATCATAGAATCATTAAAGTTGGAAGAGACCTCCAAGATCATCGAGTCCAACCGTCAACCCAACACCACCATGCCCACTATATCCTCCCTCCATTCTTTAAATGCCACTCTATCCTCCCTCCATTCTTTAAATGTGCCCCAGGAATACATCAGTAATTCCCATGTCTCCTGAGCAGATATTTTGTCTGAAACACAGTAAAGTAGGGGGCAGGAGTGCTTCACTGATATTAAAAAGCAAATCTATAAAAATTGATTAAATGGCTAATTAAAACTTTTCTGAAATTGATGGTAACTACACAGTTTGCCTGGTAAATGGTAAGACATGCACTGCCTGAGCACAGTGTTTCCACTTAGGCACAAAAACAAGCCACTAATTGATAGATTGCTGGTAGTTGTATTAAAGATTTTGTTGCTGTTGTTAAAGAGTCTTTATAAAATTATGCTCTGTGAATAAATAAATCCAAGTTTAAATGTTTAAATCCAAGTTTAAATGTTTCAGACAGAAATCTCATCTTCAGTTTGCAACTTGATTGATTATATTCTGGTAAAGGAAAAACACAATCAGAAGAGCTTGTTTTTGCACTTCTCCTCTCTATTTGCCTTTAGCTATCAACCCAAGATACTGACAGGACAGGAAGTTCAGTTTTATTTTTCTTTCCCCTTCTAATTCTTTTTCCCAGTGGTAAATCTAAGAAAGATATAAGATTAAAAGAAACTACTAAATATCTGGTAATACTTAGGTATCATGTAGTGCATACAAAAGCTTCTCAGAACTGGCAGTGACTTCCTGACTTGTATCTGGCACTGTTACTGAGGTTTTTGGTTTTTTTTTTTGTTTTGTTTTGTTTTTTTTTTTTTTTTTTTTTTAATGCTACTTAGCACTTAAGAAAGGCCAAAGAACTTCTTACATAGTTTTGGATCAACTTTATAGCAGGGATCAAGGCTGTATATGAGACTAAGAGTCGATGTGTTCAGATCTCCCAAACAGTCCTTTTTTGAAATGGCCTCAAGTTGCACCAGGGGAGGTTTAGATTGGACGTGAGGAAAAATTTCTTTACTGAAAGAGTGGTTAAACATTGGAACAGGCTATCCAGGGAAGTGGTTGAGTCCCCATCCTTGGAAGTATTTAAAAGACGGGTAGATGAGGTGCTTAGGGACATGGTTTAGTGGGCATGGTGGTGTTGGATTGACGGTTGGACTCGATGTTCTTAGAGGTCTCTTCCAACCTTAATGATTCTATGATTCTATGATTCTGTGAATGAAAACTGCATTCAGCCTGGCCACTCCGTGAAAAGGTGATTATATATAAATTTATCAGTTTTGCTTTGAAATACACACAATGGCCAAAGTATCAAAGTTACAGCAGAATAACTGCATAGGTACTGTGTAGTTGATCTGTATATGCACAGCAAATCTTGATGTGTCAGACATGGGATTTTCCCAGTTTTCCCAGATGCAAAATATGATCCTTTCTAAGAGTGATCTACAGATATAGTGTACAGATTTAACATGTGCTGTTTCTTAGAGACTTATCTTCTGTAGCCCACATGGCGTACTGCAAGGTGCAACCACAAGCTATTGCATCATCTTTTAGTTTATGGGCAGAAGACAACAGTGGCATGTGAAGGGTAACAAGTAATGTCATCAGCATTGTGGTGATTGTTTTGATACAGGGCCATTAAGAGCTGAATAATAATGGTAAATGATTTCATTTTAGCCAGTACTTAGTAACAGCTCACCTGTGCTAAGCAAAGTTTGAATAGAAGACCCTGCAACATGAGACTTTTTTGGTCTGTCCTAAAGTCCATCCTGATTGGAAACTGGAAACAATTCCTTGTTCATATTTTTGTTCCCATTGCAGAAATACTAAATGACCATCTGCAACTTTTCCACAGTATAAACTCACTTAATTACTTCTGAATAAGAAATCACTATCCTTGGTTAATGAGATGTTTTACAGACCACAACTGCAGGGTGTTCATTTCTATAAGGAAGACAGAAAGCATTGTAAAGAAAATATAGAATTTGACTTCAGACACACTGAACAGTTCAGTTTGGGTGATTGAAGATGAAAGGCTGACACTGCTGTCTTATGTTTGTATCCATCTGGGGTGTGTCTGCACCTTAGCTGGTTACCAAAGCTCCCTTTTTTGTCACTGGAGAGAGATATTTCTATGCTGTGATTCATTTGACCTCTCTTGGATGTCTGTGATGAGATGAACTGAACCCTTGGAGTGCCCATATGCTGTGAAATGAGCCTAATGTGACGGGTGCAGGTGCGGACACCAACACTCCGAGTGTCTGCATCAGCCACGTGAATTCCTCCCTTTGCAATAATTACTTTGCTGGTGGCCCTGTTCCTAAATCCGCTGTGGGGTCTCTAGTGTCCCAGCTGACCTGACACTACCGTAACAGCTAGACTTGTCCGGTTATAAAGAGGACCAGATCTTATTTCCTCTTCCTGCTCCCAGTTTTTCCCCTTTGTTTTATATTCCCTGGTGTCTTCAGAGGCAGGAACTGTCCCTCCTATTGTCACCTGACAAAAAAATTTAAGCTGAAGATTTTAAAAATACATTTAATCAATAAATCCCTAGATTTTTTGAAATTTCACCTTCCTAAAGGTAAATGTCTGGACTCAGAGTCAGAAAATGTGGATTCATGTCCCTCAGGCTTCCTTTTGCCCAAGGGGTAGCTCAGCACAGTGGAAGAAGATGAGCCCGTTTCAGTCGGTTCTGCAATAAGCGTATGAGAAACAAAATTAAAAAGCAGAAGCCTGGAGGCAATGCTGCTTGAATACTGTAATTTGTCTGGGTACAGATCTTAGAATCGATGCTCAAATCCCCTCAGAATGGTCAGAGCCATTGACATAAGTTGTCCCAAGAATGCTACTCATGGTAGAATGACAGTAAAAAGAGAGAGTTTTGTCTTTTAATTAATTTTATTCTGATTTATAAACTGTGTGGCTTAAAAATTCCCATCTTTTATTTTAATTGAAAGTTCTCTTGTTATATAAATTTGTGGCAAGCAAAAATCAGAACAACAACAAAAAAAGACACTTTCTTTTAAGGACTTACACAGAAAAAATAAGTTCCTAAACTTCATCAAATTGGAATTTTTTTGTTGAATACTGGAAATTTTCTGTGTTTAGATTTTTCATCCCAAAATAACTTTTTGGGATTTTTCTCTTTACATACAGACTGGCATTTTAAATGGAAACACCTCTGACTACATCTGTTCTTAAGACTTTTGGGCATGGCTTTTCACGGCACCAAAGAGAACTGTCACTTCTGGAAGTCTCATGGCTCATCTCTACAGAAAAATCAGGAAAACTTATCCAAATTACATAACTATATGGATGTAAAGTGATTTAAAATAAGCTAAATTATATCCATATTGATTTCCTAATAATATGTATTTACACTGCTTCCTTAAACCGTTAAAAATTAATTTGGAATTATTTTTCTGCGATCTGTGCAAACAAATTCTTACAGAAAGAGGTGATTGCTCCTTTTTGGGTTGGCATGTATCTAAGCTATCTGCCTAGATATCTAGCATGCACTCACTCGTGACAGATTAAAAACTTTAAAAAGATACATGGACAAAAGCAGTGAAGATATGAGTTTTATCTGCCTGTGGTCTGTATAAGAGTAATATTCCAGTGCTTGCCACAGTACAGTAAGTACTTGCTAAGTCCTACAGAGAGGTGGCGTGGTCATGGGTCACCTCTGTCCATGCTCTAAGCTGCAAAGCATGTAAAGGTCATTTAGGGGAACTGGCCCAGGGTCTGTCCTACACTAAGTTTTCTCAGACTTTTTACTATTTTTAGTAAGGTGAAAACAGATTCTAGCCTTAAAATAGTTCACTTTCTTATAGACAGTGGGTGGAAGCAGTTTATTCCTGTCCGAACCTAGCAGCAGATGCACTATATTAATTTGAATTTGAAGTTATATCTACCTGGCCATGCAGTTTTTGGTCTGCCTGTAAATAAGCAGTGCATGTTTGCCTCTGCGCTCGGTGTGTTGTGAAACACACACAAGTGGGGGATTTAAGCAAGGGAGAACTGCAGCTAAATGACCAACAGGTAACAGGCAAAGCAGAGTTGCTCAAAGACTTGAAAGAAGCACAAGGAACCTGGACAGGATGAAGTACAGCCATAGGCATGGTGCAAGAAAAGGCAGAAGGCCAGTGAAGTGGGAAATGCAAGAGCTGAAGTGAGAGATGATGAAAATCTGTACAACCATGCTGGAGTTTTAAAGGGGAGAAACACAGGTCTGAACAATGCACATTTGATAGGAAGGTCAATGCTAAAAGAAGTCAAATGAAAGACTTTTTATTTTTTCGAATGAAACCAACCCTTCCCCTCCCT
>NW_008824754.1:3671121-3677006 GCF_000699105.1 Pygoscelis adeliae | reverse complement strand
CCCTTCTTTCCCCCTGTTCTATAGGAAAATTTCACACCTAGGGCTCAACCTCTATTAAAATTACAGAACTGAATTAAGCGGTGGAAATCACCTGGCTTTGCTGATGTACCTTTTCCCTATGACCACTCCTCTGCCCAATAATAATTAAATACTGGAATTGACACTGGAAACAGCATTGCTCACTGCTGCACTTGAGAAAGGGTAACAATATTTTACATTTCCTGTTGCTTCCCAGAAAAGACATCTTTCCATGGAAGGCAGGGCACCATTGCCCTGTTCCTCTGGACAGCTGTGCCTTGCAAGCTGTGAGAGCAACCCAGCATTTCATGGAGGGTGGTGCAAGCAATATTTTAACTAGTCATCTTGTGTTCTCTGAATGGAGGATGATTGCCTTGGTAAATTGCCTTTTGTGCTACCATTTGTTCTTCTTGTTGAAAGGAGAGGCAGTCTTGGGGCTTCAGAGGGCAAGCAGCAAGAACCAGTTTCTTTCTCCTGTGCTATAGTTTCTCAGGCAAAATGTGCAATACACTTTTTTTGTCATAATAGGTTATACACTTTCCTCAATGTCGAGAAGAATGAAATCATCATTGATTGCTTTTCTAAGATTGCCTCCTCAAAGATGTATGTAAGTATTGATTTGGAGCATCGCAGTGCAGAACAAGGTATAGGATCATCAGAAACGTCACTTGATTTTGGAGGTCCTTGTGCCTAGGGTACCAGCAACTAGAGCGAGAGCAAGTGCAGATGGCAGTGTGTCATCGCCAGCAAATGTCAAGCCGGACTAGCTGGTGAGTAGGGTGAAGTGGCCGGGAGCCAATGGGGTGTGTGCGTTACTGGGAGTGAGACACCTGGAGGACTCGGCTACCAGAGGGACTGGGGGTCCAGGCCAACTGCTGGAGAGTTGACTGAGATATCAGCTTGTGTGTGTGCGTGTCTCTAAAGGGGGAAAGCGGGAGACTGGTGAGCCAGGGGCAGCTACCAGGCAGACAGAGGCCACTTACTGGACAGATCCACATTGTACATATCTATGTGTATAGATTTTTTCTGACTAATGGCCTTTCCCCTAGCTAGAGAACAGGATGAGGCCATTGGTGCTGTTTGTGTTCCTGTGAATGCTGAGTCTGCCTGACTGTGTTGTTTCATGTGGCCAGGCATGTGCTTACTGGGAATACATGCCCAGACTCACTCCTGGCTGGACCTGGGGACGTGGAGCTGCAGCTGTCTCACCTCTATTGGGTTATCGATCTCAGCAACCCCTGCCAGCGTGCACGTAAAGTTGGGTGAAACAGGCCATCCAGAGTGCACTTTTCAGGTGCTTCTCCCTTGTGATGGACAGGCAGTTCTCAAAAGCAGAATGAGTCTACTCTATTTTCTACGACTTTGACTGTAGCAGCGGTGATGTTTCCTAAGATGCCTCTCTCTCCTTACAGCTGTGCCCTCACGGGCAGCAGAGCAGAGAGGGAATGCTAAACATTTTCCAAGCTGTCAGAAACTGGCTTGGGTATCTCATTCGGTTCTCCTTGGCCTGTTATCCATTTTCAGCACATATGAAGATTTTTTTTTACCTTTCATTGGCTTTGATGATTCCCAATTCCCTTTGTTCTGTTCTTTCCATGTATCCTCCAAAGGACCTTCCTCATTCTGGATCAGCTCAGATCTACTGCCTAGTGTCCAGTCACCATCAGCCCCCTTCCAGACATGTAAAAGATATTTTTGTGACCCCCTACCACACAGCCTCCTTGGCTGATGAGAGCCCTGAAAAATCTTCCACAAAGCACTACGTTCTTGCAAATGCCTTATGAAGCTCTTTACCATTAAGTCTGCTGAGGAAAAAAAAAAACTTGAGAAATTGGCCGATGTTTATCAGACTGACCAAGAAAGAAAATGTTTCCTTGTGTTGTCCTGTCTATTTGCATGAGGCTGTTTTTTCTTGCCTTACACTTTACATACAAGCTCTCAGAGACAGAGACTGTCATTTTAATCTGTATTTTTCAGTGCTTAACACAATAGTTCATGATGAGGCCTCTGGGCATTACAGTAATATAAACAGCAGTAACAAAATAAATACAATGGCTATTCTGAAGGCGTAGCTTGAAAAAACTACCTGGTCACTTCATTTGTCTAGACCTTTGTTCATTCAAGGTCAAAGAGGTGTAAGAGCAGAGCTTTCTCAGTAAAATCTCTCAACCTTTCCTAACCCAAGCAATTTCTGCAAGTTCTTTTTATTGTTACTTGTCACATTACAGTTCCGCACAGTTAAAAAATATCGTAGAAGCTACAGTTATTATAGTTATTAACATTTTATGGCCTTGTTATTCATACCTTAAGCTCCTTAAAATGAAGTGGTGCATTTTAAGAGAGCAGCATGTATTTAATTGATTCCACTGTAAAAAGATTGCCCTACTTCAATGGTTTCCAATCTTTTTCCTTGGGTTTTGCTTCTATTAATGATGACAAAATCAATTTTATCTCTTTAAAAGAAGTGATACAAAGCAGCTCAAATTTTCTTACTGTGCTCTCTATCTGTGCTTGGTTTAAACATTTTTCCCTCTTTCATAATTAAATACCGTGGAAAGATTTGCAGCGCTCTGAGCTACCCGTTCATGCACATATCTACCTCCACTTTGGAGTACAATGTCATTGATTCATTGGCAGTATAATTAATCTTGAATTATACACATTTGTTATGGTGTAAATGCATATCCTTGGAGAGCTACCAGCAAGTTGCTGATGTCCATGGGAGGAGTTTATCTCACCTAACTTTAGATATGTGTAGAGCAGATACCTATAGCTACAGCAACTTATTTAGAATCCACTTCCAATCGCCGTAGAGATACAGGACTGCTCACTTGAACAACCTTAGGAATACATTGCACCATAAGATCAGTCTCCTTCTAGACAGGCCCCCTTTTCTCCCTTGATTGTGTGGGAATCCTAGAGTAAAATATTTGAGGAGATAAGCCATGATCCCAGTTAGCTCTTGTGTGGTGGCAGCTTCTTTGTATGCCAAAGTTTCTCCATGTTGAGTCCCAAACTCTAAATATTTAGCACACATTTCCCTTCTGTTTTGTACATCTTCTCCACCAAGAGACAGGGACAACCTTACTCTAAGTGCTTATACAGATGGAAGCACAGGGGTCTTTATTCACCACAGGGGATTGTAATCACTGGAACATAAAACTAAACAATTCTGGTCACTCAGGAGTGCTGAAAAACAACTTCCTTATCTTTTCTGACTGAAAGAACTTCAGACACCTGCATTTGGACAATGTAAGCTTATATTTCTATGAGATCAGGAAGGTCAAAAACAAAGACAATGAGAAAACCATAGGCAATTGAATTACAGAGCAGTGATAAAGTCAAAATAGTGTATGTCCACATTATCTTTCCCAGACTGCATGAGTCATTACAATTTTGATACTTCAGTGTCCTGGCAAAGACTGATGGAATAGGAAATGGCCACTCATAAATTCATTGTCATAAAAGAGGGTAATGAGAAAGGAAAGCAGTACAAACGTAAACCATTCTTCTCTGCATCACATACCCATACACCTGGCACATTTCTGTTGGCATTCCATTGGCAGCGGACGCTCTGAAGAGAGCCAGGAACTGAATGTGGCATGGCTGCTGCCAAACACACTGAACAGGACAGAGGTGTATTGTAACTTACGCAGCACAGGCAGCATGCCAGGACAGTGTCTGGAAGCTCACGTAACATCTGCCTGTATGTTTCAGTTAATCTGAACCCCCCAAATATGCTCAAAATATATATTTTTTATTTTTCTATTTTTAAGACTTAAAAAAAGAAAGGAAAAGTGGAAACAGTTCAAAACTTAGTAACTAATTGTGATGGCACAATAACAATACAGTATACAAGGCTTGCTGGACCACTAATCTGAAAATCTTAAGGTACTTTCAAATACAGATGAATTTTCTTTGCAAGTAGGTGGATTTTTTTTCTCCTTATTTTACACACACACACAAAACAAAACTGAGGAAAAAATAAACTGCTGTACCTGAGTTGCGTTGCATTTCTAGGCCTGAGCTAGGTAACCTGTTGACCTGACTTGCTCAACCCAAGTCAGAGGACAATGCTTTTGTTCAATGGGAAGAAAACTCACTTAAGTAGTCTTCTCCTGAGTTTACTAATATAATGAGTAGTCTAAAAAGGGATACAAAAAACACAAGGGAAGTTAGGAAGAACCTAGAGTATTTAGATCACAAGATCATAGAATCATAAAATAGTTTGGGTTGGAAGGGACCTCTAAAGGTCATCTAGTCCACCCCCTCCTTGCAATGAGCAGGGACAGCTTCAACTAGATCAGGTTGCTCAGAGCCCCGTCCAGCCTGACCTTGAATGTTTCCAAGGATGCGAAACATCCAAGATCTTGTAGCTGTTCTTCTTTGATTATCTCTGTTTATTAAATGAAGCATCTCTAGTCTGATTATGGTCTTAGTATTGCTGCCTATATAAGATAGCAGTGAGAGATTCACAAATGAAGGCATTGAGAGGTGGAAGAGAGACACATGCTGACCGCTACTTTTGGCCTCTCTTTCTACCACCTGCTTGGCTACTGCCTGGTGCCTGCAATCCTCTCAGGTGTGGGGCTCAGCCCTTGGCCAGCAATCACTGTCGATGCTACTGATCCATCGGTAACTCATCTACTCATGTTCCCAAAGAAGCCAAGAGGCTCAGGCAGGTAGAACAGAACCAGACCTCAAGCATCATAAGCAAATCAGTTGGTAGTTACAAGCTAGTAGTGGAAGAAGGCTTTCTGAGTGTTCGGTCCTCCATGCCACCTCTCCACCACTGCAAAATTGGTCTCCTTAAAATATTCATTTTGCTGCAACGGTCCTAAATTCACCATGAGTGTAGTGTGCACCACAGATTGCAGTGCTGCAAAATTGGTGGTGACTTTTCTGGTGGGAATTCATTGCACCTGACTTTATCCGACCAAAAGTCAGGCTTCTATTGCCACCTTGTCATCTGGGTCCTTTGCTAAAGGTAATACCTCCCTTTGCATGATTACTGCCTTTAATTAGGGAGGTAATCCCTTCCTAATAATGAAATTATCACCATGACAGTTCTTCCTGCCTGTTTTGGGCTAGCATGAACAGCCCTGACTTCTTGCACAGATTATTGAAGAAAACTAGAGGGCTAGCTAAGGACTGGCTTGGATTACCAAAGGTAAATAAACTGAAGTCATCTCTGAGAGGTGTCAGTGTTCAGGAGTGTCTCTGTCCCTCAGCTTAAATGAGAATGTAACCCCATTAATCTTTCCCCATAAACTGTTCACCCTGGCCCTCACATTTCTTAATCTGTTCTTCTTTGCTGTTCTTGATTTGCTCTTACTCTATGCGAAAAAGTGAATATGGAAGGGCACATTTTTTACTAATATTTGCAAGAAAACTATATTAATTTTTTTTTTTCAAATGATATAGCATAGAACATCATGAGATTGAAAATTCACATAATTTCTCTGTACTTTAATATTTCTTCTTACTCCTTTCTTTCATTGGACTATTTCCTGTACATAAATTACTTTACTTCTCCCAAAATGTGAATCTCATTGTTTGCCGGTTTCTGTCTATGCTTCTAACCCCTGTTTGTCCTTTTATCTTTCTATTTATTTTTTCATGTTTTCACAACTTCCTCCAATATCTATGAATTTAGTCCCTGTTCATCATCATTAATGAACATATTAATTAAAATACTGACACACTTTTTGAGAAGCTTCTTTGACACCTCTGCTGTATCTAGTATGCACTGTTACTGACTTTGATGTTGACAAATGCAATACTTTTATAATAGCTAATATATTGTATTGTTCATACAGTTGTAGTTTTTACAGGAAAAGTTAAATAATTTAACATTATTTTACCAT
>NW_008824754.1:3660033-3671088 GCF_000699105.1 Pygoscelis adeliae | reverse complement strand
AAAATAAACAAAATGAAATTATTAACTCCAACTGAAGTATTATTATATTTTCTTGGTTCCTCCTCAAGGGTATTGCATAAGCACATGGGGGTCAAAGAAGAGAGCTGCTAGGAAGAAAAGAAGAGTGTCTGCCAAATATTGTTGAGCAATGTATTAACATTATTTAAATTCCTTTTAAAGAGCAGTCCTTCCGCCCACAGTTTCTTCTTGACAGGTGTCAGTTGATGAAGAGATGAGTGCGGGGGTGGGTGTTCTTATCTAAAAGGATTTTAAATAATGCTACTGACATTATTTGAATCAAAATTACTGCCTAAGTAATGTTATAAGGAGTTTTGTCTTTTAAAGGATATTCAATTATGTTACATTTCTCAGTAGCCCTACCTTTCAAATTCCCTTCCTCCCCGTGTGGGACTTATGTGTTTGCATTTTCCTTGGGTGTATCATGCCATAATGGCACATGATTGGTCACAGTTATTAATTGAACATTTCACAAATATTGGTCTAAGGAGACACAAGTGAGCTTCAAGGGTTTGAGGTGCTGACTCGGTTTGCTGTGAACCTGTGGCAGTTCAGCAGTTCTGCAGCTGTGGAGTGACGGGGGTCCTGAGGCATTGGGTATGAGTGATTGAGTATGCACTGTGCTTTAAGAACAGCTGAAAAACAGCAGAGGATCTCTAGCTGAGAATTTTAAGTAAACTTAAGAGCGTTATAGTTCTTCTCTGTGCCCTTTCTCCCTTTGTTTTTCTTTCTGATCTATTAAAAAAAAACAAACACAGTGCTTTTCAGCCTCTTTGCATGAGTGGCCCTCTTTGAAGTAAAACTAATAGCATGTTTTTTCCTTAAACTTGCTCTAAAAGTAGGAATAATAAATCCGTGATGTATCCATTGAACTTATTTGCGCATATCATTTGAGATGTCAGCAAAGATGCTGGCATAAAGAGTGGCAGATGATGTGTTTGAGGAAAAGTTTACATTTTAATAACTGTGTCCAAAACTAGCTGCTGTTATTGATAAACATGAGAATTGTGTTCTTCTCAATACGTTACACAGAATAATTAACAGGTGAAATGGTGAAACTAAGAAAAAGATTTCTTTTAATTCTATGTCTGCTTCTGCTGGTAACTCATTATAGAGTAGCTCACCATAGAATAGATTAGGTCTTGTTCCCATAACCTCTGTGAACTGGTGTAGCAGTGTTAAAGGTGCTTGGAGGAAGACCCCAAGGTAAGGTTAAAATATCTTTCCTAATAAGGGTTTGAAAAATTTTAAATGCTGAGGAATTGTGGGTCTTTTTCAGAAATTATTAATGTCCTGCATATATAGGGGAAAACAAGCATTAAATAGAGCTAAACTGAAAGAGTATCAATAGAGTATAGGGTTATCAGATAATACATATCAACTAATATGCAAACCATATAGTCATATAACTATAATGGTTCATGACTGAAAACAGTCGTTAGCTGAACATCTGAGAAATGTTGGTATGAGTAGATGTAACTTAACAAACTAAAACAGAAGTTAAACAAAATTCTTCCCCAATAATAAAAATTCAGAGAACCACTGAAAACTTAAGATGTTAAAAAGAAGTTTCCCTAGTAAAGTCTCATCTTCGTATAAGATGGTTCCCCATGGCAAATTTCCTAGATGTGTAGAAGAATCCTCCAACCTCTCCAAAAGGAATTCTATATATTATGTATTTCTTTTCCCTATATTGAATGAATCTGGAAAGAAAAACAATTAGTACACTTTCCCTTCCATAGGCTGAATTTCAGGGAGGCTTAGAGATGCTGTTCAACCTGATTATGTGATTTGCAGTATCCTGGCTGACTACATAAACAGCTCAAAAATTATTTCTATGTTTTGTGTGATTTAGAGATTTCATTTTTAATACATATGTAAATATTTATCCTATAAATGTGGGGGAAAAAAGTTCCTAGAGCTGCTGTGATTTTCTATTAGACAAATAACCACCTAGGCAGATAAATATGCTATGACATGGCCAAGTAAGGAAGGCAGTAAACAAAGCAATAAGCAGAATCTAGAACTTGGTGTTTGAAAGAAGCAGACCTAATGCCCATTTTTCTTCTATTTCTCCAGAAAGGTCCATAGGGAATAAGTTTTTCTAGATGGGTGAGAAAGCTGAGATGATCACAGAATGCTTTAAAATGTAGAATTGTTTTGGAGAATTTTACTTCTCCTCCTCATCCTCACTAATAACTATTTATATAGCATCCTATGTTTATGAGGTTCTCTTCAGAAATGATGAAAAAGACACAATGTCTGGCTCAAAGTAGAGAAGCAAGGATCATAGCCAAAGACGAAGGAAAGTGGGTGGGAGGAAGAAGGTTTATAACAAGTAAAGGTAATTGGGTCGTAATTGCGGATAGATTTCAGCATTTAAACTTAGAATCAGGACAGAGAGAAAAAGAGGAGTAGCTTGAGTTGAGTGCTAAAAATTACAGCTCTGGAGAAGGCATTTGAAAGTGGGGAAAGTAACCCCCAGCTCAATAGAAAAGAGCGGGATACAAAAATGTATATGGAAAAAAGTGGAAGAATTGGGATTGTGAGTTTCTAATGGTCTGCACATCTCAGTAGGCCAGAAAATTGTCAGAAGACTGGGGTAAAAGATGTGACTTAAGACCTTTAAGTCCTTCCCTTATATTTTCCTCCACTCCACTGATATGTTTATATGTCTTGCTTGGTATCTAGCACCTGGAAATGCAAAAGATTGCCAGCAAGACAGTGTCTAAATTGTGGGGCTGTAATAATTTACATGTTTTTGACACCAGCAGATCCCAAAGAATACAAGGAAGGCAAATGCTCTTCTCTGAAATCCGTCACACACATGAGGGACCCAGGCCAAATTGTCCTCCACACCGCCTTCCTGCAGAGAAAGTTACTAGCAAGAGATCAACTGAAAAGTTAGGCTTTCATTCAGTGTAAATTTGGAAGAAAAGTTTAGGAATGTATAACGGAGAGGCGTCTCTTTAGTCAGTGTATCCAGTACTCTGCACACTCTATCTCATAGGATCCCTTTTGTGAATATAAGCTACATCTTGAAATTAGCTCAGAGGTTATTTCTCACCTACTGTTCTGGCTCCATATTTGCTCTAGTGTTTACATTTTCTTCATAGTTCCTAATTAAAACACATTTATGACCACTTTATGACCCGTTGGACCTTGTACTTCTAGTTCTTTCTCTTCTTCTCTGATACTTTCCCATCCAGTGCATTTATAAATACACTGGTCTCTTGCCTTAATAAAAGCTTCTCATTTTCTAGACTTCCAAAGCAGACCTCTTGTGCACCAGACTATGCACATGCTCCTGCTCAAGTTCATATTTGCAGGTAAGATCTTTCAAAGACTTTTTCCGTAGCACAAACACTTTCTTACTGTTGCAACACAGACCTTTCTCTAAGTATCATATTATTCATCCTATCTTCTTGTACTTCCAGCACCTGAGAATCTTTTCCTCACTCTCCCACAGAAGAATGTAGTTATGGTGACATGTGCATTTTTCACCTCTACACTGCACTGCTGTTTTTCATTGCATATATTGCTGAATGGAAGAAAATAATGTACAGTCTCAGCTGGTTACTGACCTCCCCCATGTATCAAGATGAGCCATAAACATATCTGTTGCTCCCTTGGCTGTTGGTGAACTCTGCTCATCAAAGCGATTAATAAATAAGGCTGCAAATGCCTTAGAGAGTCTCCTTCTAGGTGCCTCAGCAACTGCTGGAATAATTTTTAACTATTTAAGCATAAGTCATACAGCAGACAGAAAAAAAATCATTTCACTGGAGATGAACAGGTTGACTAAGCTTCCAGAAAACATCAGCACTGAATTGAACCACTTGTTGACCGCATCAAGAGATTTCCCTGTTTGATCAAATCTTATCATAATAAACAGAATGAAATTTGTGACAACTATCCCCATATGAAAATGACCTTACCCTGAATGGAACTTTGCCCATCTATTATCTGCTAAACACTCAGATATTCTAATGATGGTAACCAAAACAAAGGCCATAGAAATGTAATATAGGCTCTAATCACTGCAAGCGAGTCATGGCATTTCTGCTTTTCAGATCAGTATATTTTATTTTACAAGCAGAAAGAATATGAATATTATTGTAGTCCATGACATTTGCAGGGCTGTCCAAAATGGATATTTATTAAAATCAAAATAAAACTTCTCTGGAGTCCAGGTGGTGTTTACTAAGCTCTTCCTTTAAAAAAATTACTTGGACCTTTTCTTGTGTTTACAAGATGAAAAAGAATGAAGATACGTAGCCAAGCAGGAAGCAAAGAGAAAAGCAATTCAGAAATTCTTGTATTAAAAAAAATATGTTTTTTGAAAGAATTTTCCCCTTTTTATTAAACCAAGAATTTTTATGTACACTGAGGTCTCACAGGGTGATATTAGCAGTGAATTTCAGGGAATTTTTAAGAAAGTGCTGTCTATCTTTCTTTGATTATAATTAACAAAAGATGAAAAAGTAAATAACTAACCAGTAATTATCACGTGGAACTCACTGCCACAAAATAGCCGAGCCAAGCACTTAGCAGGATTCCCAGGGATACGCACAGTACTGCAAGATATAGCGTTGGAAGAGTCAAATAGTGTGCACATATATTTGCAGGAATGGGTGGTAAAAGTGGATCATGCTGCCTACAACCTAACAAAATAAATGAAAGATAAGGGCAATACTGTTCCCTTCCTATCCTGCACTGCAGGGGCAGCAAGGAGAGATCCACCCCTGGTGTGTGCAGATGTCAATGCACACAAGTTGAGTGTTAGGGGACTGTAGGTACTAGTATGGGTACCCACAGGGGTACAGTCATCATGTCTCCAACAGAAGGGGTGTGAAAATGGGGGAAAAAGCTCTGAGAATCATAGAATCATTAAGGTTGGAAAAGACCTCTAAGATCATCAAGTCCAACTGTTGACCCAACACCACCACACTAAACCATGTCCCTAAGCGCCTCATCTACCCGTCTTTTAAATACTTCCAGGGATGGTGACTCGACCACTTCCCTGGGCAGCCTGTTCCAATGTTTAACTACTCTTTCAGTAAAGAAATTTTTCCTTACATCCAATCTAAACCTCCCCTGGCGCAACTTGAGGCCATTTCCTCTCGTCCTTTCGCCAGTTACTTGGGAGAAGAGACCGACACCCACCTTGCTACAACCTCCTTTTAGGTAGTTGTAGAGAGCAATGAGGTCTCCCCTCAGCCTCCTTTTCTCCAGGCTAAACAACCCCAGCTCCCTCAGCCGCTCCTCATAAGGCTTGTTCTCCAGACCCCTCACCAGCCTCGTTGCCCTTCTCTGGACACGTTCCAACATCTCAACATCCTTCTTGTAGTGAGGGGCCCAAAACTGAACACAGTATTCGAGGTGCGGCCGCACCAGTGCCGAGTACAGGGGCACTATCACTTCCCTGCTCCTGCTGGCCACACTATTTCTGATACAGGCCAGGATGCCATTGGCCTTCTTGGCCGCCTGGGCACACTGCCGGCTCATGTTCAGCCGGCTGTCGACCAACACCCCCAGGTCCTTTTCCGCCAGGCAGCTTTCCAGCCCCTCTTCCCCAAGCCTGTAGCGCTGCATGGGGTTGTTGTGCCCCAAGTGCAGGACCCGGCACTTGGCCTTGTTGAATCTCATACAGTTGGCCTTGGCCCATCGATCCAGCCTGTCCAGGTCCCTCTGCAGAGCCTTCCTACCCTCGAGCAGATTAACATTCCTTCCCAACTTGGTGTCGTCTGCAAACTGACTGAGGGTGCACTCGATCCCCTCATCCAGATCATTGATAAAGATATTGAACAAGACCGGCCCCAAAACTGAGCCCTGGGGAACACCGCTCGTGACCAGCTGCCAACTGGATTTAATTCCATTCACCAAGAGGTATGTGTGCTTCTAACCCCCATGTCCCTGGTGGGCGTTTTGTGCAGTCAGCGTTGTGTGTCTGCGTGGGTGCATGTGGATGTGATTACAACTTCTGGGGATTAGTTACAGGAGGATGTCTTGAAATGCGTAGGCGTTCGTTAGCATTTTGCAAGTATCTAATGTTGTGGTTTATTTTTTTTATTGCTGAATTGATCCTGACTGTATAGCTCATTGATTGCAAGATAATGATGTGTCGCTAATGAACCGACATACCTCCTTGATACTGATTTGATTCAAACCACATGAATTGAACAGGTTTTTTTACCCCTGCAACACCTAGGAATGGAGGCACTGGTTTTAAGGCGCAGTGATAAGCTACACTCTTGGGCCACAGACCAAATATAAAGGGAACTTTTGGGGGCATATTTGTGAATAAGATTTTTTAAAAATTATGATTTATAGTCATTGCACTAATTTTCAAAGTAATACCATATGACAGGACGCTTCCAGACCTTTTCAGCTGAACTAAAACAGAAAGCCTCTCAGAAGTGGCTTTCCCAGGACATTTCTAACTCAGTATCATAGAGACAATTCTGAATTTCAAAGGGCTCAGATAAGCTTCTGCACTTCTTGTTTGGTAAATCACCCTGGCCTCCTAGCTGGAGAAATCCAGACCAGATTCTGGATCAATACTCCATTTCATGATTTTAAGTTTATCTCCAGCTAAACTTCAGAAGCATATATTGCACAAAGGATAATTAGTAGAGATCAACAAAAAGATAGACACTGATAAACTTAAATATGAACAAAAGCTTCTGCGGTGATGCTTTTCTGCACATAAAGTAAATGAAGGTGGCAAGCTGTGAGATACCCACAAAATGGACTACCCAGTAAGTACCGGAATGAAAAGGACAGCCAGAGGTGGTGGTGCTGTCAGAGGAGAGCTGTGGGAAACAAATAAGCAGAAATATAAATATATATATATATTGGGGGGAGAGAGAGTAAAAGAAGCTGAGAATTCAGAAATATACCAGAACACCCACTGAGCTTGTTTTGAACTAATCCAATCCATTTTTATTTTATTTTTATTTTATTATTTTTTTGTGTCTGAAAACTAAAACCACTGATTCTTTCCTGCTGGTCTCTATGCCTCCTTTAGCTACTTAAAAAAAAAAAAAAAAAAAAAAAATCAAAGAATTATGGCACAGCACCATCTATGGTTGCTAAAACTCCTCAGAACCACAGCATTAGAGGCACTGGGCTGTGTTTGGCAGAAAATGGGCTGTTATTTAAAAATATATCAAAGAAGAGCTAAAGCAGCAGTAATGGCGGGGGGGGGTGTGGTGTGTCTCCTCTGTAAAATGTGGATTACAAAATTATTCTCTGATGTTATTTGGGACACATCCCAGGAAGGTGAGATAGAACTTCACAAAAAATGTAACCAAGTGCAGTTTATTTAAAGAAAAGGAGGAAGAAAATATTTCACTGACATTGAAAGAGTGAATGCAATACTAGTATGAGCAGTCTGGTAGCTACAATAGATGATCTGGAGTCAAGATATCATTTCACTGTGTCACCTTAAAAAAGACCATCTTCAGCAAGCCTTGTAACCTCTAGCTATAAGCAGAGATCCTCTATATTTTTGGAGGTTTCAGTGAGACCATTAATTTCTTAGAAGAAAGGTTATTAATATGCAATAAGCTCAAAAATGGTAAGACCAAAACATTAGGTTACCTAACTGAAAAATAAAATTAAAAAGCAACAGTTACTGAAACATGCAGATAATATTCTTGGCCAACTTCTTCCTATGTGACACACTTTTTTCTGCTTTTTCCTTTTCTCCTTAACCTGTTCATTCATGACTTTAAGAGGATGTATACGTCATACCTGATATATCTGTCGTAGTAGTTGCTCGCTTTAAAAAAAGACTTAATTCTGCTCTTGCACAAAGAGTTATTTCTTGGTTCACTGAACTACACCTGCTTTGCTTCAGTGTGAATGAAAGGAGTCTTAAACTGCTTCTCAGGACACTACAGAGGCAATAACAAACTCCTGCAATGGGGTCTACATCAGACAGACAGACGAGATGTCAATCCACAGATTCTGGCAGAGGAGGTTCCCCTGGAATCACAGATACTTCCTAGATGTGAAAAATGCTATTTTGATGTCTTTTGAATTGGATAAGGAAATATTTGTCAGTAAGACTGGGATTTACCTCATCAAAGTTTAGCTCTCTAAAGTTAGGCATTATTCAGGTCCTGTCTATGGTCAGTAGGAAAACAGGGGCCTCCTCAGAAGGCATGGTCATGCTCATTATCATGAATACTCAGGTTAGGATGGTTTTCTAAGTGGCATCTCTCTCCACTGAGTACAGAAGAAACCCCAGCTTAGCCTACATACCTAATTTTTCACAATCTAAATTTCAGTGAAATGGATTTCACAAATCACCTTATTTTAGGAGGGAATTAGTTAGTGTTGTAGGTGCTTAACCTCTGAAGGCTAGAATACAGCAAAATGGACTTCCTTGGGTCTCAGATAATCTGTATGAGGAGAGAATCCACTCATTAGTGACTGGGTGGGAACTCCAGACTTAAACACCCTGTGTAAGTAAAAAGTAACAACATCTCAAGATTAACGCAGGATTCTAAAAAAATGAACCTCCCATTCACAAGTTGTAACAGGATTTGGGTAAAATGTTCTCTTACATTATTTTGAAAATTGTCCTTAAAGAGAACTCACAAACATCCTCAAAAATTAATCATGATCACATACCAAACAGTAGAATGGCAAACTAATATCTCTTTCAATTTTGGGCTATATTAATATATGCTTCAGCATCAAATTTGTTTTCAGACAATTGGTTTAAATGTAACTCATCTCAGAGGCAACTAAAATTTGTCACGGAAGTATCGGTTCAGTTTCAGGAGTGTATAACCTCTGATCATGACTGCTGTACTTTAACTGTGGGCAAAAATATTTGACTACTTTTGATCAGACTAAAAATACAGAAAAATCCAGGGAAGGTGACAGCCTTGTTCATCAAGACACACAGTCTTCATTTCAGTTAACGATGCCAAGTAATGGCATGCAGAAGATCATTTCAGCGACACAGAAAGAAGAGAGAGAATACTTCTATTGTTAATTACAACAATTAATTTCTGATGGATAGAACATTTAATGGAACAAAATAATTACAGGAGGATTGCCTAACTTAGTTATTTGATTATTCACAATTTTGAGAGAGAAGCTTTTCTGCTCTGCGTGGTGCACAGTCCTGCTCCCATGGATTTCCAAGCTCTGCTCGCAAAGCTGAACAAACTGGAGATTTGGCTCTCCTAAGGTACTTGAAAACAGGAAAGTTCTCCTGAATCAGGGCCTTGTGTCTAGCTAAAAACCATGGGCAGTAGTTTTTGAACTTCCCAACCACTACAAGATGGGAAATGCCCAATTCCCAAAAGTATCCTGTTGTGGTGGGAGGACCCTTTGAGTTCCAACAGTAAGAAGGGATGTAGAAAATGGCTGCCGAGTTATAGCTCCAGTCTGAAAAAAGCAACTCAACAGGATTTTTCTGTAGGCAATCTTTTCACAAGATGAGAAACTGGAGAAAAAAGTAAATAGCCTCTCACCAATAAACATAGTCACCTCAGCTAAACAGAGTCAAAATCTAGAAAGTGTACGCTGCAAAAGTGATAATCATATAGTGTTTCTTTATAAGCTTCTCTGAAGCTTTTAGGAGGCTAAACTTGACATTACAAAAAAAAAAAAAAAAAAAAGGAAACGAAGTAGCCACAGTTTACATCAGGGAACAAAGTGAAATCTTTCCTGAACAAGTGATTATCAAATTACAAACCTGTCACTACAGTTTCCTGCAAAGGGTCAGCACCTTCTCTTTTCCTGACAGACAAAGAAAGTGTGACAGGCTTGATCAATATTTCAGTTAACTAAACAGCTGGCTAGTAACAGGACTTGTGACAGACAAAAGTTCATTTCAAGATAATAAAATGTCTTCTCAAAGCTGTGTTTTAATTTTGTCTTGTTTTCCTTTTCTTGCTTGTTGAACAGCTTGCATTAATCTGAATTTTCCCTCTTCAAGCTTGTGATTTGTGTGATCAAAAAGAAATTTGCAATGAATCTTAGATGTGGAAACAAATAATCAGAAGGCCATGTAAATTAAAAGAAGAACATTTTTGGTTATCTGTCAGTTGTAAAAGGACAGCTATGTTGAAAGGGATTTTTAGCACATTAAATGCATTTTCATGTCACTCTCATGTCATGAGCCCTCTCCTGTTTTCCCATCTGACTCATACCAAGGAAAGCCTGGGGGTTACAGGGCCACGCAGGCAGATCTGTCTGGCGGAAGAGAAGACAATATCCATTGTTAAAGTATTTTCCTTGCATCAGTGCTATCTGAATGCCAGCTGATGAAACTCCACGGAAACTTGAGTGATTTTACAATACTTTTACGTCTTGCAGTAACATTTTTTAACCTAGCAGCACCCTACTTTAGAAACCCAAACCCTTTCCCATGGGTTTACAGGGACCTCCGATGGGAGTGAATTTCAGTTCAAGGCAAATGCGATGGAGTCTGACCATGCAACTTTCTCCCTTTGGAAGCAAAATATGTTCATTGCAAGGGGAGTGTGTGTTTAAAATGGAAATGTATGCGTGCGTCAATGGTGCACCGTAATAAGAGGAATGCTGAGAACAAAAGCCGTGCAGACCTCGATGATATCCTAAGCTCTGCCTTTGCAAACTATTTCCCTTAACTGCTGCCCTTACCAGCATTTGTTCTTCGGTTGGTCACAGCCGGATTTAGAGGACAGCATCAGAGCTCCCACCTATTCTGCCGTGCACAAAGAATTCTGAAAAGGATTATATTGCAGATTTCTCCTTCTGTATAGTCATAACATTTAAAATACCATTAAACCTTTGCTTTTGCTGCTCTGTAGGTTCCTGTACCCTACAGCTTACCACATTTCAGAGTCTGCAGGGGTTCATATTGTACTCCAAGCTTTGTATAATGTTGTAATATTTCTATAAAGCCATTATGTGGAAGAATGTTGCAAGCTTTGTTTCTTATTTTTCTACGGCATTTTTGTGTGACACTTATTTATATACCTTATTATGTATTGTAGTCCCTAGTGATCATTTTTCATAGTGATCTAA